>NW_028174883.1:315101-628210 GCF_963971535.1 Notolepis coatsorum
TAGGCAAATGAGTATTGTTTAGTCAGGGATAGAAACGAAAAGTCCATCGTTGTCCCTGGAGTCAAGGTTCAAACACATACCACTCATTTACAGTAGATTTCACAATCATCTAATCAACATCCATTCACTGTATCCGCCCGCGCGCTCCCAGGAGCTCAGAATACCGGACGTGCTGCGGTGGTCTCTACATCTCGACGTGACGCCTGACCCTGACCTCTGCACGCGGGCGGCAGGCCTGAAGCCGTCTCAGAAACGGACACTGGTGCACGTGGTTAAATCATTTCATATAACCGTTTCTGAAGATCTCTTGATGTTATTTGTATTCTAATTAGTGTATTATACTGGCCTATTTTATTATATTCTATTGTACTTCTATTTTAATTTAGTTTATATTCCATGTTATCTTATTCTACCTTTTATTTATTCTACCGTAATTGTCTGTCCAGTTAATGTCGACCCTGATGAATGGAAAATGGGGGACCCTGATGTAAACAAGACGAAAGTCTTTCTCTGGTCTGCATCCCCTTAACAATTGTGTGTATTGAGCCGTACGGTATTGTACCCATTCTGCAATCTGTTAATACAATTTTCAATCAATCACAATCAAACCACACGACCAAATCAAATTCCTTGCATGTGTAAACTACTTGGCAATAAAGACCTTTCCGATTCCGATGACATTAAATGACAGCATTTCAAGGAGTGTTGGAAAAACTCTTTTAATAATACAATTATGTCCAATACAGAAAGTAAAAACCAAAAGTGAAACCCCTCGTCATCCCTACCAAACCCACCTCATCCAAGCCGTCTCGGCAGTGTTCTGCAGTGATGCAGTCTGGGAGGAAGAGAGCGTGACAACACCGACGTGTCCTCACATAAGACCAGCGTGGAGAGAACAGTCCATGCTTTAAATAAAACATAAATGAACACCGTCAGAGCTGGTCTGACATTTAGAGCCATTTCAGTAATAAAATACATATACCGTACAAGTATATCTTATTCCTTTCACATCCTGACGTACGAGCCCTAAACACCTGGCTGCAGCCCCCTGGTGGTCTGAAATGAACATGACGTGGCTCTCCCTCCATCCTCCGAGAGCGTCCGGACGGCGGGGCCGAGCCCGAGGTCAGGCGGTGGCCTCTGACCCGACCTCTGACCCTTGTGCTTATAGCTGCCTTCTGTAGCAGAAGAGACAGTCGTTGGGTCTCAGGCCGGCTGCGGAGAGGAGGCTGATTGAACATGGGACACGGGAGGAAATGCAATACGGTGCGACCGCTGGGACAAGATGTCGCCCCCAGCCCCCACCCCCTCCTCCAGCGCTCGTCCCCTAAGAGGACACCAGGGGACAGGGGACAGCCCCCCCCTCCTAAGAGGACACCAGGGGGACAGAGAAAAGAGGACACGTCCCAGGTGCAATCTGTATTTGATTGTGCACATTTTATACAATGCAAAAAAAA
The DNA here is from genome assembly GCF_963971535.1 of Notolepis coatsorum. Lineage (NCBI taxonomy): Eukaryota > Metazoa > Chordata > Actinopteri > Aulopiformes > Paralepididae > Notolepis > Notolepis coatsorum. Next base: position 316,559 of record NW_028174883.1, read on the forward strand.
TATTTTTAAATGAATTTGAGGAGAGCCTATGTTGTGTCTGTGTGGTACTGTGTGTTGGGGGGGGGGGGGGGGGGGGGGTTCTTTAGAAGAGCAGGGGGGGGGGGGTCTCTAGAACAGGGGGGGGGTGCTATTTAGAACAGCAAGGCTCCCATGCTGCCCACTTCACTCTGCTCCTTCACAAAGATCTCAAAGTACTGGTAGATGATGGTCACGGCAGCAGGATGCCGGTCCCGGAGCCGATGGCACCCAGGAAGTCAGCCATGACAGACAGCCCGCCTATACACAGGCCCCCGAACGCTGCGGCCGTGGGGATGTACCTGGAGACGGAGAGACGGAGGACAGACGCACTTATTAATGATCTACCTGGAGACAGAGGGACGGAGGACAGACGCACTTATTAATGATCTACCTGGAGACATAGAGACGGAGAACAGACGCACTTATTAATGATCTACCTGGAGACATAGAGACGGAGAACAGACGCACTTATTAATGATCTACCTGGAGACATAGAGACGGAGAACAGACGCACTTATTAATGATCTACCTGGAGACAGACACACTTATTAATGATCTACCTGGAGACATAGAGACGGGAGAACAGACGCACTTATTAATGATCTACCTGGAGACATAGAGACGGAGAACAGACGCACTTATTATGATCTACCTGGAGACATAGAGACGGAGAACAGACGCACTTATTAATGATCTACCTGGAGACAGACACACTTATTAATGATCTACCTGGAGACAGACACACTTATTAATGATCTACCTGGAGACAGACGCACTTATTAATGATCTACCTGGAGACAGACGCACTTATTAATGATCTACCTGGAGACAGACGCACTTATTAATGATCTACCTGGAGACAGAGAGACGGAGGACAGACACACTTATTAATGATCTACCTGGAGACACACACTTATTAATGATCTACCTGGAGACAGAGAGACGGAGAACAGACGCACTTATTAATACCTGGAGACAGACACACTTATTAATGATCTACCTGGAGACAGAGAGACGGAGAACAGACACACTTATTAATACCTGGAGAAAGACACACTTAGTAATGATCTACCTGGAGACAGAGAGACAGACGCACTTATTAATGATCTACCTGGAGACAGAGAGACGGAGAACAGACGCACTTATTAATGATCTACCTGGAGACATAGAGACGGAGAACAGACACACTTATTAATACCTGGAGAAAGACACACTTAGTAATGATCTACCTGGAGACAGAGAGACAGACGCACTTATTAATGATCTACCTGGAGACAGAGACAGAGAACAGACGCACTTATTAACCCTTTGATCGCCAAAAACGCTGGGACACGTCTTTCCCCGCCATGCTTATTCTGCCAAAGACGCTGGACAGCGTCTTTGATATCAATATTTCAAAAATCTGTGATCGAAATCATATAACGTTGGCCACGGAATTATAAACACCCCCCCCCCCCCCCCCCATCCGGTCATCATCAGATCATACTTAGTAACTTCTAGAAGTACGTCCATTTGAAATTTTTTATCTCGCGCATATTCCTATCAAACTGTATTTCATCATCAATATAATGCATTTGGGGCTATAAATTACGTTCTGGAGAAAGCTGCAGAAAACGATAAAAACATACTTATACTTTAGACCGTATTTTAGTATGAATATGTGAATGAAAAAGTTTAACGTTGCTACACCCTGAACAATAGATATAGGACGTTGAATGGGCCATAATAATGTCAATTTAGCAATAGAATTTAAAAAGTTATAGCCCTGCAAAGAAGGGGAACTTCTCCATGTTAAATAGGGCTGGCGTGGGATGGTAAATTATGAATTTAACCCTGGCGATCAAAGGGTTTAACCCTTTCACTGCCACACAACCGACGGCGATGCTCCACCATTAGCATCATTAGCTCCGCGGTTGTGTGATAGTAAAGGGCTAACCTTCTGTATTGTCACAGTGAAAGGGTTAACCGGCCGTCGCGTGGCAGTGAAAGGGTTAATGATCTACCTGGGGACAGACACAGAGAACACGTCAGACACACTTATTCATAATAATATTATTATTATTATTATTATTATTATTAAGACACGGCTGGTTCCGGACGCATTTATGCCTCTGTTTTCCTTTTTTTTTTATCATTAGGTGTTTCTCAAGGTAGAAGGTTTATATAGCTCCACTTGTTGTTAGAATCAAATGTATTGTCATCATGCAGCACAAGTACAGTACAACCAATATACGTTTGGCTTCCAACCAGAGTTGGAACAGTCTAAATGTGGTGCTAAAGCAATGTCCAAACATGAGACAATTCAAACTGATGTATAAGGAAATGATGTTCACAAGGTACAGGGATGAGGAAGGGACTTGATATTCACGGGTGTTTACATTTTTATTTTATTTCTTTCATGTTTTACATATAGTTTTTTAGTTTTTGTTTTGCATATATATATTTTTTTTTTTTTTTTTTTATGTTTTAAAATAGTACACTCATTTGAGTAGTGGAAAAGGGGTAGGATTAAATAAGTGTATACTTCTTCCTACTCCTTTTCGAAAATGTAGATTGAGTTGTGTTTTGTTATTGTTTGTTTGTATTCATTGCATGTTCGAAATAAAGATAAAAAAAAAAAAAAAAAAGTGCAAATGTAACAGGAAAGTGCAATAGTGATATTAGGGATGCACCGATCAGATATTGATATCGGCCCGATATGACTAAAATAGCTGGACCGGGTATAAAAAAAATATATATATATATATAATAATAAATAAAATAATAAATAACAATTCAGTACATTTATATCTATGTATTAATTTGTTACATTTTGTTTCACTAAGTTAGGAAAGTAATGTTTTAAGTCAAGCCTGATGTTGCCTTCTTGCACAAAAGAATGATCCCAGTCTCTTCCACACAGTGAGGCGAACAGTTTATTAATTGAACAATGGGTATCGGCCGATACCCAAAGCCCAGGTATCGGTATCGGGACTGAAAGAGTCGGATCGGTGCGTCATCCCTATACAATGTACAGGTGATTAAACTGGATATAAAATATATAAATGAGGACTACTACATCAGATGCATGTACAATGTTATAATATTCAGTACAGTGATACAGTAAGTCATACTGGCAAGCGGTATAACTAGTAAGAGTGGGTAGGGATATATACAGATATAATACAGGTATGTAAAACGGATTATATGCAGGTATATTCAGACAGATGTGAATAAATATATATATATGGTATATATAGCATTAGTGTACATGCCATCATACAGAGTTATATGGGTAGACTATAGTTTGAGGTGGGTAGTTATGATTATTTATTATGATTACAGTGTAAGGCAGGTGTAGACAGTAAAGGCAGTAGGCAGGTATACATTGAGTATTGGTATCAGAGTTCAGACACTATGGATAACAGAGCCTAGATCAGTGGTCGGCAATAGGCGGGCCACGGGCCAAAATTGGCCCGCCAGCAATAATATCTGGCCTGTCAAGATTATTTTGAGAATATGATACATTTTTATTTTTATATATATATATATATATATATATATATATATATATATATATATATATATATATATATATATATATATATATACACACATCAGACCGACTATAGGCTAGGCTATATTTAAGCTATAATGTCCAAACAGAGAAACGACCACCACCTAAAGAATGCTTATTATACGTTGTGGTATCCATGTTGAGAGCATGACGGTGAATAACCGGTATAGGCAGCGAGGTGCAACGGGCGCTTGCTCAACATGAATAATGTCGGTGGACAGCGCCTGGTGCTGAAACGTGGCCACTCGTCAGAACGGCTCGTCAAATGAAGCTCACCGGATATTTCGTCTTGTAACTCAAGACCCGAAGCACGGAATAGGTTGAGTGTGATGACGATCGAAAGGCAGCAAATTTAACTTTCAAACAATGTATTGGATGATCGGCGAAAAATGCAGCCCGGTGGGGACAGACGAGAGCAACGTGCCGCGACGTGCGGAAAACAAGCAGTGTGGTATGAAATTAAACTCATTCAAACGTTATCTTTACTTATTATGACTGTGACGGTACCACACGTGTGAACAGTAACGATGCAATTAAACTGACGTCAAATCGGAACAAAAAAAGCTGAATCCGCTTCAAGAAGACGTGATAGATTAGGTATATAAGAATTACAACGAGACATCATTAACTAAATAAAAAATACAATTTGGCTTTTAACCCTCTAAAGCCGGGCGCAACACTAGACATGTTTTGCAAAACATTAAATATCTTTGGATCCGTTTGTGATAAAGACTCACTTAGATTGTCATCTCAAAATTGAGTGTATCTCTCCGTCAGTGCGCAGAAGTAAACAATAGAATCTTGAAATATCTAGATTGGTTGTTTTCTCTGGACTGCATCTAATCCGCTGTATCCATCCATTTATCATATATCTATGTCTGTCACTATAGCCAATGGAAATGCTAGAAATGGTCATGTGGACTGGGAGAACCAATGGAAAAGTCCTATAGTTTCTCAATAGTCCAGTCCGCTCCACAGAACGGGCCACAGATAGACGCACTGGTTGTGCTTAATGTAGGATGGACCGATAGAGAAGCGCTTGTCTCTGGTTTTATAATAAAATGGCAAAAAGACAAAGGTATAATGTTTAGTGCAAACATTTATTATATATAATAATGGAAAGTAGAAAAAAATTCTCATCTACCAAGTTACATCTTTTTCCACTTCGAAATGTCTGCATTTGATGTCTTTTTGAATCCATTGATTGATGACGAGAATGTATTTCATCAACATATACCCAATACTTGAACTTTTTTGTTTTGTTTACACTTGTTTACGTACTTGACTTTCTATTTTATACTTATTATACTTATTTCATACTTATATATTTTATCTAGCACACTCTCTGGAGCAAAACAGAAAGAAGCATTTCATACAAAAGTATTCTGTATTTCTGTATGACAACTAATAAAGAAACTTGAAACTTGAACTTGAAACTACACACCCCTGTGAACATTCACTTTCCCATCCACTTAATGGTAACAGTACAGTCCCGGTTATGTTCGGTTTTAGATATACTCATCAGTCATTCGGATGAGACGCTAAACCGAGGTCCTGACTGAATTCGGTCGTTAAAGAACCCAGGACGCCTATCGTAAAGAGTAGGGGGTTCCCCGACGTTCCTGGCCAAATTCCCAATCAGGTCTCTGACATCAAGGCCATCTAATCATCCCTTCCCCTTAATGGGCTGATATCAATCCCCGTCTCCCTGTCATTGTGTAGTGTGATGTGTGCCTGGTGCCAGTGTATGGTAGTCAGTGTGTAGTGTGATGTGTGCCTGGTGCCAGTGTATGGTAGTCAGTGTGTAGTGTGATGTGTGTCTGGTGCCAGTGTATGGTAGTCAGTGTGTAGTGTGATGTGTGCCTGGTGCCAGTGTATGGTAGTCAGTGTGTAGTGTGATGTGTGCCTGGTGCCAGTGTATGGTAGTCAGTGTGTAGTGTGATGTGTGCCTGGTGCCAGTGTATGGTAGTCAGTGTGTAGTGTGATGTGTGCCTGGTGCCAGTGTATGGTAGTCAGTGTGTAGTGTGATGTGTGCCTGGTGCCAGTGTATGGTAGTCAGTGTGTAGTGTGATGTGTGCCTGGTGCCAGTGTATGGTAGTCAGTGTGTAGTGTGATGTGTGCCTGGTGCCAGTGTATGGTAGTCAGTGTGTAGTGCGATGTGTGCCTGGTGCCAGTGTATGGTAGTCAGTGTGTAGTGTGATGTGTGCCTGGTGCCAGTGTATGGTAGTCAGTGTGTAGTGTGATGTGTGCCTGGTGCCAGTGTGTATGGTAGTCAGTGTGTAGTGTGATGTGTGTCTGGTGCCAGTGTATGGTAGTCAGTGTGTAGTGTGATGTGTGCCTGGTGCCAGTGTATGGTAGTCAGTGTGTAGTGTGATGTGTGCCTGGTGCCAGTGTATGGTAGTCATTGTGTAGTGTGATGTGTGCCTGGTGCCAGTGTATGGTAGTCAGTGTGTAGTGTGATGTGTGCCTGGTGCCAGTGTATGGTAGTCAGTGTGTAGTGTGATGTGTGCCTGGTGCCAGTGTATGGCAGCCATTGAGCCTGCGTAGCCCACGGTTGGGTGCTGCCAGTGGTGGTGAAGGAGGCAATTCCCACCCTACATTGTAAAAAGCGCTTTGAGTGTCTAGAAAAACAGAAAAGCGCTATATAAATGCAATTAATTATGAATTAATTACTGGTAGAACATCGAATATATGTTATATCCCTTATTTATTGTTGTCCTTGTATACTATTGCTACTGTCATTTTGTATGTTATTTACTTGTATGCATGTACATAACCTTGTTTTTGTTACAGCCTCCCACCCCCCCCCCCCTTCCCATAAAAGGCCTTTGCCTTTTGGACAGGCTGCTTTTGTATATAAGAATTTGTTCTTAATTGCTTGCCTGGATAAATAAAGGTTAAATAAAATAAAAAAGATGTCTTCAATGTAACCAGAAGTATCTTGTACCTGTTCAGCTCAACACCATGGAGGTCTCTCTGTACCGGCTGTCAAAATTGCAAAAACAACTTACATTTCCAACCTAGTCACAAAAAATTCCAATAAACCCCAGGCCTTGTTCAAAGTCCTAAACTCCCTCACCAACCCCTGTGCCACTCCCTCTGTCGTACCTTCATTAGCTCTATGTGAAGGCTTCCAACATTTCTTCATCAGCAAAGTCTCTGCCCTCAGATCTCTCTCCCCCTTGCCCCCCCCCCCCCCCCTCCCCCAACTGCCTGCTGTTTTTGACCAGTTTGCCCCGGTCTCCCTTTCCGATGCCATTAAACACCTGCGACCAACAAATTGCCCCTCAGACGCACTCCCCTCGCGCATCCTAAAGGAAGTACCTGACCCTGTCCTCCTCACATTATTACCTCTACTAAACGCCTGCCTCAGCACTGGATGTGTCCCGGCTGCCTTCAAGCATGCTGTGGTCCAGCCCCGGATAAAGAAGCCCAACCTCGATCCCTCTGTCTTCGCCAATTTTAGACCCATCTCACAATTACCATTTTTATCAAAAATCCTGGAGCGCATAGTCTACATACAGCTACAAAAATAAATCATTCCTTGAACACAACAACATCCATGATAAATTCCAATCTGGCTTTAAACCACGACACAGCACTGAAACGGCCCTCCTCCGTGTCTTAAATGACCTGATTTCAGCTGCTGATGCAGGTAACTCATCCCTACTAGTCCTCCTTGACCTCACAGCCGCCTTTGATACGGTAGATCACCACATCCTCTTACCTCGCCTCGAGCATCACGTAGGCCTTAGGGGCCCAGTCTTAGACTGGTTCCGGTCCTACCTAAGCAATAGGACCTTCTCTGTCCAACTTGGTGACTTCACTTCCTCTGTGGCCCCCCTCACCTGCGGGGTGCCCCAAGGCTCGATATTGGGTCCCACTCTCTTCCTCCTATACATACTCCCCCTAGGCCAGATCTTGGCAAAACACAACATCTCTTTCCATTGCTTCGCCGATGACGTGCAGGTTTACCTCCCCCTAAAACCCACCCAAGGGAGAACATCAATAAAACCACTACTTGACTGCCTGGCAGAGATCAAGTGCTGGATGTCTGAAAACTCCCTGACACTAAACGAAGGGAAAACAGAGGTAATTGTTTTTAATAGTGCCCCCCCGGCCCCCCTCATCGACGCACTTGGTCCCCTGGGTCCAAACCTCTCCACCTCTGTCAGGAACCTCGGGGTCATCTTCGACAGCAATTTTAAATTCGACAAACAGGTCAGCGCCGTAGTCAAAAACTGTTTTTACCACCTCAGACTCCTGGCGAAGACAAAGGCATACCTCTCCCAAAGAAACCTAGAGACAGTGATACATGCCTTTGTCACCACTCGTCTCGACCACTGCAATGCCCTTTACACGGGCATAGACAAATCCCTGCTTCGCCACCTACAACTGGTGCAGAACGCAGCCACGCGCCTCCTCACCAAAACAAAAAAACATGAGCACATCAGCCCAGTTCTGGCCTCGCTCCACTGGCTGCCTGTTCGCCCTAAATGTTTTTAAATCACTAAATGGCACGGCTGGCGTGCCATTTAGTCCGAACTCCTGCACCGCCACACCCCCCACCGATCCCTCAGATCAGCTGACCAGCTGCTACTGGTGGTGCCTAGAACTAGGCTCAAGACTAGGGGAGACAGAGCCTTCTCCACCGCAGCGCCTAGACTGTGGAGCAGCCTCCCCCTCAACGTACGGGCCGCCCAGACCGTGCAGGCTTTTGAATCACTTTTAAAACCTACCTGTTCTCCCTGGCCTTCGCCCCCCCCCCCCACTTAATCACCACTAGACCCCTGGCCCTTCTATCCTCTTTGTTTTACTGTGTCCTACCTGTTCTTATTACTTTCACTGTTTTACTGTGTTTGAAATTTTATTTAATTTTATTATTTTTTTTTTTTTTTTTTTCTCAACCTGCCTGTGAGGCACTTTGGTGCCAGCTGCCGCTGCCTGGAAATGTGCTATATAAATAAAATGTACTTGACTTGTCACCAGAGGTGTCTCTTGTACCTGTTCAGCTCAACAACATGGAGGTGTCTCTTGTACCTGTTCAGCTCAACAACATGGAGGTGTATCTTGTACCTGTTCAGCTCAACACCATGGAGGTGTATCTTGTACCTGTTCAGCTCAACAACATGGAGGTGTATCTTGTACCTGTTCAGCTCAACACCATGGAGGTGTCTCTTGTACCTGTTCAGCTCAACAACATGGAGGTGTATCTTGTACCTGTTCAGCTCAACAACATGGAGGTGTCTCTTGTACCTGTTCAGCTCAACAACATGGAGGTGTATCTTGTACCTGTTCAGCTCAACACCATGGAGGTGTCTCTGTCACCAGTGGCGTAGCGGAGGCCCCCGCACCCCCCACTGTAGACCATCCTCTTAGATTTTTTAGTACATGGTTCGCGAGTGCTCCCACGGGCCGAATATTGCCCCGATCCTCGCGAGATTAAATCCACGGGTACCTCTCGGCGTGCCGAAGCTTTTCCTAAATCACTTCCATCATCGAAAACGAGGGAAAGAGGTCGGTTTGCGACCCTGAAAATTTCGCGTGATTTTAAAAATGCTGTATTAAGTGAGCCTATTATGGGCTCCACGCGAGCTTTCTACCGTGGGTACATCTGGGCGTCCCGCAACTTTTACTCATTCACATGTAGCCCCGAAAATGCTTAGAAAAGGAAAGCCGAAAGCGTGGAATAAACTCGCCGAAACGGAAAAGTGTCCCACGGGCGCGCCGTGATTCCGATCCGCGTGGAAATATTCACGGCCATAGAGGAGACCGTGGGACACCTTTTTGCAACTGAATATGCGTCTCAACATTTTTCTCACTTTATTATTGATTTAGGGGAGTGGGCGGGGCCTCATGGTCTGACCTGCGGGGGGGGCCACTGTCTGTCACCAGAGGTGTCTCGTACCTGTTCAGCTCGTGTACCATGCTCGTCTCCCGGTGGCCCCTCATCACCATCTGCTGCTCCTTCAGCTGCTTGGCCACCTGCAGGAGACGTTAGGAACTCATCAGATCATCATCAGGAGCGTCGTGTAAATAATAAAGAACCTCCTCGTTGACACGTTGTATATAATAATGAAACACGTCTTCTCACGTCTTTGGCCGAGGAGCCCGACACCTCGATCCAGGTCTTGGAGAAGAAGGCGCAGGAGCCCAGCATGAAGACGATGTAGATGCAGGCGTGTACCGGGTCGTCCAGCACGTTGCCAAACGACTCCGGCGGCGACAGGAAGTAGCAGAGGCCGCCCACCGGGTAGGCTCGCGCCGGCCCGCTGCTGGTGGCGTCCTGCAACACACACACACACACACACACACACACACACACACACACACACACACACACACACACACACACACACACACACACACACACACACACACACACACACACACACACACACACACACACACACACACACACACACACACACACACACACACACACACACACACACACGGTGAGGGGGGTCATGACCATGTTCACGTCTTAAACTCATACTGAGGCCTTAGTTTTGCTTTTAAATTGCATATCATCATTCATTTATTTATTGTCACACAGAGTAGAAGAATTTTGCCAAAACAAACGCATTTCCTTTGATTTAATTATACATCAAATGATTTATGTCAAGGATTGCAATGCCCGCGCTTGAATGAAGTAAACTTTTCACCTGGATAACGTCAACATTCAGGGTGAATGTAATGTGAGAAATTGGGACGAAAAAAAATGTTAAAAAAATATAAAAATTTGATCGGATCGGGAAAGATCGGCATCGGTAGATACTCAAAATCACATGATCGGGATCGGATTGGGAGCAAAAAATGTGATCGGGACATCCCTAATTTACAATGTTTGTAAACATTAGAAAACAACAACATCAGGGCGGTTAGGTGGCCGAGTGGAGATTGTGTTCGTCACCAACCCCGGAGCTGTGAGCTGGATTCGCCTGTTCGAATCCAGCTCACAGCTCCGGGGTTGTCACCAGCTTGGCTGGCCGTCTGCACTAATACAATTGGCTGTATTAGAGGGTGGGAGAAGCTGGCGGGGTGGGTCCGGGTCGTTGTAAACAGCGACTCCTACAGTTCGGTCGGGGCGCCTGCTAAGCGCGGATAGGACTTGAGGGGGATAGTGTGATCCTTCCACACGCTACGCCCTCTCAGGGAGGATCCGCGCTGCCAGGTGAAAAGAAGCGGTGATTGGCTGGACGTGTGTCGGAGGAAGCACGTGATAGCCTCCACTCTCCCAGATGATCTGACTGTGGGGGGTAAGTGCGCAGCGACCAGGAAGGGACTGGGAATTGGCATACGACTAACATTGGGATGGGAGAAAATCGGAGGAAAATGGAGGGGGAAAAAGATCAAAAAAAATAAAAAAATAAAAACAACATCATCATTTCAGTTATGCCAGGTTAAGAAAGTTAAGAAAGTCCATAAAGGCGTAAAGCTTAAATGGGTTCTCGATTCATCATGATTACCTCGGCAATGCCATAGATTAGATTCTAGATTCCTTATTAACCTTCATGTTAAAAGGCTTTGTTTGCGTCTTTCTATTTGGCAATCTGTAGGATTTAGGGAGTTCTATAGTTCTGTAGAAAGTTGAAAACATATCACAATGAATAAATACAATTTTAAAACCTTTGAATCATAGAAGGATAGAATGCCGATAACCTCACCCCCAGACTAGTACAGTAAATCCCAGACTGTATCTTTAAACCAAAATAGAGCTGTGATTGGACGTGGAGGTGTGATTGGACGTGATGGAGCTGTGATTGGACGTGGAGGAGCTGTGATTGGACGTGGAGGAGCTGTGATTGGACGTGGGGGAGCAGTGATTGGACGTGGGGGAGCAGTGATTGGACGTGGGGGAGCTGTGATTGGACGTGGGGGAGCTGTGATTGGACGTGGGGGAGCTGTGATTGGACGTGGGGGAGCTGTGATTGGACGTGGGGGAGCTGTGATTGGACGTGGGGGAGCTGTGATTGGACGTGGGGGAGCTGTGATTGGACGTGGGGGAGCTGTGATTGGACGTGGGGGAGCTGTGATTGGACGTGGGGGAGCTGTGATTGGACGTGGGGGAGCTGTGATTGGACGTGGGGGAGCTGTGATTGGACGTGGGGGAGCTGTGATTGGACGTGGAGGAGCTGTGATTGGACGTGGAGGAGCTGTGATTGGACATGATGGAGCTGTGATTGGACGTGGAGGAGCTGTGATTGGACGTGATGGAGCTGTGATTGGACGTGATGGAGCTGTGATTGGACGTGGAGGAGCTGTGATTGGACGTGGAGGAGCTGTGATTGGACGTGGAGGAGCTGTGATTGGACGTGATGGAGCTGTGATTGGACGTGGGGGAGCTGTGATTGGACGTGGGGGAGCTGTGATTGGACGTGGGGGAGCTGTGATTGGACGTGGGGGAGCTGTGATTGGACGTGGGGGAGCTGTGATTGGACGTGGGGGAGCTGTGATTGGACGTGGGGGAGCTGTGATTGGACGTGGGGGAGCTGTGATTGGACGTGGGGGAGCTGTGATTGGACGTGGTGGAGCTGTGATTGGACGTGGGGGAGCTGTGATTGGACGTGGAGGAGCTGTGATTGGACGTGGTGGAGCTGTGATTGGACGTGGAGGAGCTGTGATTGGACGTGGGGGAGCTGTGATTGGACGTGGTGGAGCTGTGACTCAGGCAGCGTACTCACAGACCAGGTGCCCAGCAGGTTGACCAGGAAGTTGCCGCTGAAGCGCGTGGAGAGCATCTGGGAGATGACGTAGAGGTTGGACACCAGGGCGCTCTGCAGGATGATAGGGATGTTGGAGGTGTAGAACAGCTTGATGGGGTAGGTGTTGTACTGGCCGCGGTAGCGAGCCGACTTGATGGGCAGGTCCACCCGGAAGCCCTGGGGATGGAAGAGAGGATGACGGGAATAATAAACAATAACGTTATCTATTCAGAGTCCGCGGGTGAACCGGCTGTCGTGTGGCAGTGAAAGGGTTTTAATCTCCGCTACTGGAGAGACAGGCAAACAGTGAGTTGATGTTTCCTTTTGATCTCAAATCATAAACACAGTTGAACCATATTCATAAATCATCCAGTACCTCAAGAAACATATAACTCACTTTCAAACTTTCTTATCTAAAAGATGGTAAGTTTAGAGTGTTGTGTTCATTCATAGTTAAAGACAGTAGAGCAGGGCTGTACGTTAACTTTTTTTGCACATAGCACTGGTGCTACAGAGGTTGATCGTTTTGTAGCACAGGCCAAAATCTTGTAGCACAAGTATAAAATGTGTTATATTTGTAACAGTCACAAATGTGCCTATTGTATTTGTGTTATTTAGTTGCAGTGCCATGTTTGGCTGTCATTTTATGCTGACAAGTTGACGTCACACAGCCAGACACGCTACGTGTAAGGAATTATGGGATTTGGTGTTGGGTGTATGGACTCTACTAGGGGTGGGAATCACCAGTTTCATCACGATACGATACGATATAGATTCTTTGGACAACAATACGATATTTGCTGATATATGCCACGATATGATACGATGCAGGTGCCTGCAATCGATATGAGACGATATCATAACATAAGCCGATTTAACACAATCAGTAACATTTAGATCAACTCAAAAAAGGCAACGGAAATATCATTTGACATTTTTATTTTTGACCTCTTCCAGACTTTTAAAGGAAAAACAATCTATTGTTTTTAATACACATAGACCTCCTGTTCACTGTAAAGTGCCACGTTTTGATATATTGAGCTTTAAACTTTAAGTTAAATGTTTTGGAACTCGCAACACGCAACCGTTTTATGTTGCATGATCATGAATACATTTATTTTGTATGTTTAAATATCAACATTATCTGTCCACCCTCAGTACATTTACTATCAATATAATATACTCGTCTGACTTCATGTGATCTTTCCAAACACACACACACACAGAGAAGGGAGAATGTCTGCCCCCTCCTCTCTGCCCGTCTGCTGTTCTCTCTATATATAAATATGGCTATGAACAGCTTGTTGTTAGCTCATGCTAACGTAACGTTCATTTCGGACTTTATGACGCGAGGATTGCAAAGCATGTTATATGCATTTGACCCGTTGCCGAATAAAACAGCAGGGATTTGTTTTGGGTTGCGACAACACTATCTACTAGCTCTGTTTCAATGTCCGCGTTCCAAACGCTGCTGAGACGAGTCCTGCAGTCACCTGCTGTGTTGTGAGCTGAGCCGAGCGGATATGAGTCACTGCTCGCAACTCGCGGGGATATTGTTCGCTAGGGATTATGGGATTTGGTGTTTGATATATGGAGTTTTACGCAGAAGGGACATTGTATTTAATCGCACAAGACTACAAGTACCAAGTGGATAGCGGGCCATCGCACCAGTGCTATTGAAGTCAATCCTTTCATCGCACAGACTGACGTCAGTGTCGCACGTGCAACATATATATCGCACTGTACTGCCCTGCAGTAGAGGTTGAGTACTTTATTATCTAAAGATGGTAAGTTAGAGTGTTGTGTTCATTCATAGTTAAAGACAGTAGAGGTTGAGTACTTTATTATCTAAAGATGGTAAGTTTAGAGTGTTGTGTTCATTCATAGTTAAAGACAGTAGAGGTTGAGTACTTTATTATCTAAAGATGGTTAGTTAGAGTGTTGTGTTCATTCATAGTTAAAGACAGTAGAGGTTGAGTACTTTATTATCTAAAGATGGTAAGTTAGAGTGTTGTGTTCATTCATAGTTAAAGACAGTAGAGGTTGAGTACTTTATTATCTAAAGATGGTAAGTTAGTGTGTTGTGTTCATTCATAGTTAAAGACAGTAGAGGTTGAGTACTTTATTATCTAAAGATGGTAAGTTAGAGTGTTGTGTTCATTCATAGTTAAAGACAGTAGAGGTTGAGTACTTTATTATCTAAAGATGGTAAGTTAGTGTTGTGTTCATAGTTAAAGTAGAGTTGAGTATTTTCTGGTGGTCATCACATTCACACTCCAAGTGATTTAAACTGACTTTACAACACGGGCCGTCCACACATAAAAATAAAAATAAAAAAAATAAGAAATGGTTCAGTGCAAGCCAGGGTTGAAATGGATACGTGTCCTCCAGGGTGTGTGTTGGGCTGACCTGGAAGTATATGACCACCCCGAACACGAAGACGGTGGCGATGAGGTTCATCAGGTTGGGCAGGTTCTGTCGGTAGAAGGCCTCTCTCAGGGCGCGCACCTTGTCCGAGCGCGTCGCCAGCAGGTGGAACAGGGCGATGATGGCCCCCTCAAACTCAGTACCTGGAGAAGCACACGTTTTACATCATTTAGCTGAACACCTTTATATCCAAAGACATTTACAGGTTCTGTACGACAAGTCAGCAGGAAGGGTACGACTCTTGCAGCCGAGTAACAATGTTCATCAACCAGTGCTGGAACCTGGGTGCTGCAGTGTTGAGACATAAATGGTAATTTCTTTTTTTATTGTTATTTTTTTTTTATTACAAAATGTAAAAAAACATATTAGTATAGTAGGTAGAGTGCATGATAGTATAAGACAGTAAGGCAGTTTTCTTTTTAAATTCATTTCAGATATGGATTGAAGAAGTGTGTTTTTAGTCGACGGCAAAAGATTGGTCGGGTTTCGCCTCCTAACTGTGGTGGGAAGTCCTTTGTGGACCGAGGAGCGAGAGACTAGGCGGCTTCTCTTTGATGACCCTCCCGTGTCACAGGGACTGACACAGGGACTTGGTGTGGTTAGCTCCACAGGTTAGCTCCACAGAGCAGGTTAGCTCCACAGGTTAGCTCCACAGAGCAGGTTAGCTCCACAGGTTAGCTCCACAGAGCAGGTTAGCTCCACAGGTTAGCTCCACAGAGCAGGTTAGCTCCACAGAGCAGGTTAGCTCCACAGGTTAGCTCCACAGAGCAGGTTAGCTCCACAGGTTAGCTCCACAGGTTAGCTCCACAGAGCAGGTTAGCTCCACAGAGCAGGTAGCTCCACAGGTTAGCTCCACAGGTTAGCTCCACAGAGCAGGTTAGCTCCACAGAGCAGGTTAGCTCCACAGGTTAGCTCCACAGAGCAGGTTAGCTCCACAGAGCAGGTTAGTTCCACAGAGCAGGTTAGCTCCACAGGTTAGCTCCACAGAGCAGGTTAGCTCCACAGAGCAGGTTAGCTCCACAGGTTAGCTCCACAGAGCAGGTTAGCTCCACAGAGCAGGTTAGCTCCACAGAGCAGGTTAGCTCCACAGGTTAGCTCCACTGAGCAGGTTTGCTCCACAGAGCAGGTTAGCTCCACAGAGCAGGTTAGCTCCACAGAGCAGGTTAGCTCCACTGAGCAGGTTAGCTCCACTGAGCAGGTTAGCTCCACAGAGCAGGTTAGCTCCACAGGTTAGCTCCACTGAGCAGGTTAGTTCCACAGAGCAGGTTAGCTCCACAGAGCAGGTTAGCTCCACAGGTTAGTTCCACAGAGCAGGTTAGCTCCACAGAGCAGGTTAGCTCCACAGGTTAGTTCCACTGAGCAGGTTAGTTCCACTGAGCAGGTTAGCTCCACAGAGCAGGTTAGCTCCACAGGTTAGCTCCACAGAGCAGGTTAGCTCCACAGGTTAGTTCCACAGAGCAGGTTAGCTCCACAGAGCAGGTTAGCTCCACAGGTTAGCTCCACTGAGCAGGTTAGTTCCACAGAGCAGGTTAGCTCCACAGAGCAGCTCTCACCTCACTGAGCAGTGTAAGGGCGCTTTCACATATAGTTTTGGTGACTCGGTGCGATTCGGGGGGTGAAGTTGCAACATTGTTGCATTCTTCATTTGGTTCGGTCTGCATTCACATTGCAATTTGTCAAGTGCACCAAACTTTCTGAACAATGTCACATGGTCGAAAAGGGCGCTTGTCTATTGGACACAATAGAGTGGAAATGTGTGTGCGTGACTACGAGCCCTAACGTGTGTGCGCACGTGTGTGTGTGTGTGTGTGTGTGCGTGTGTGTGTGTGTGTGTGTGTGACTGCGAGCCGGAGGCGGTGCTGGTGATGCCTTCTGATGGGTCTCATCTTCGAAAGACTCAGCGATATGTTTCGGGCTGGATGTGGGTCTTGTGCCAAGTATAACGTCCAGCCAGGTCATCATACCAACTGACACTGGCCGTCTATCTGACGGCCACGGATAATAAACTGTAGATTTATATGGAATTCGTTAAACGGAACTGTTGTCTTACTTATTATTAAACATATTATTTATTTTTCCCAAATGAAGGTTGAAAGTCTGTCTCCGTCACAAGTGTAATGTAGGATCGACCGGTCTATAGAGGGAGAGCACAACTCATTGACTGCCTTAAATTAGCACACACAAATCATCTGCAACTAAGGTTATTTATTTAAATTGTTCCTGTTAATTAATTATTTTTAATAGACCGGTCTATCCTACATTACGAGCAACCAATGAGTCTATCTGACGGCCACGGATAATAAACTGTAGATTTAGATTCAATGTCAACGCCTTTTAAATATAATCAAAACGTTCCCGCATTTCTGTCCGCTTTATCGTTTTATGACAGACATCTGATCGAGTGTATGCGCCAATAATAACGAGTTGAGTTCTAACAAAGACCAGGCAGGCTGTGCTTCATCTCGCTATTCAGCAGAACGCATGAATGCTGAGTCTGGCATCAGTTTGCTTACATCAAACGCAATGAATGGTTTTGTTACACGCGTATTATTATTCTGCAGTATTATTAATTTGCTCAAACGTGGCCTCACACGGTGCCAACTGCAGGTCTCGCCATCTCAAAGATGACAGAGCATACATACATATGCAGCAGCATCCCCCTGTTTGGTTGCTCAATGCTGTAAAATATTACATAAATGTTTTTTTATGAACGATATTTGAGGAGCCTAATAACAGGGACTTTCATTCATCTTTTTTGCATTTGTGCCCGTTTTACGAGGAACGTATAAAAGTGTTATGCGCCCTGCTGTTTCACAGGCCGTCAGTGGACAATACTGTGTTTAGCCGATATTAAATAGTCTAATTGTTTTTTTCAGCCTGTTATTCGTTTTAACTTTCAGCCTGTTAATAAATATGTGTCGTTAATTCAGTATTTAACTTCTTGAATTCATATTTATTTAGGCTATGCTAATTAAAAACACAAATGTTATGGACATCTAATTTAATTTTCTGCTTATTTATTAATATATTGCTGACGCAGTTTTTTTTTATTTTGACGTGGCATTGATCCATTGTTCTATTGAAGCCCATTTTACCACCATCCTCTCGCTAAACAACTTGTACACTGCGTTGTTTTTTTGAGTGCCCACAAGTAGCTGTTTAATTTGGTCTTCTGCCCATATTTCTATCAGGGCTTTCACCTCGTCATTCGCCCACGTCTGTCCACGAGACATGTTGACCGCGTGCTTGTTTTGTTTCCTTCTGCCCAACATGCAGTTTATCAGGTCACTTCCTATATTTGGTCCGTGTTTGGTCCGATGAAGCGAACCAAGTTTCAAGTTCAAGTTTCTGTATTAGTTGTCATACAGAAGTACAGAATACTTTTATATAAAATGCTTCTTTCTGTTTTGCTCCAGAGATTGTGCTAGATAAAAATAGATAAGTATAAAAAGTATAGTAAGTATAAAATAGAAGTCAAGTACGTAGACAAAAGTGTTCAATATATACATATATACAATGTACAATGCAGAGTAGAAAAGTAACTGAGTTACAATACAATATACCATATACTACAGTACAATGCAGAAATGGGCTGAGGTACAATTTAGGTACAATTTGCAGTAAGGTGTAATAAGGTATGGGTTGTAGTGCAAATTCTTTGCCAATAAATATAAAGTGTGTTTAGGTGTTCTAAAGTGGGTGCTGCAGTGAGTTGTATGTTTAAAGTGAGTGTGTGCGTGTGGATGTGTGTGCTGTGGGTGCATTTGATGGTTGTTACATAGTGTTATTGTCATTTAGCATTCTGATGGCCTGAGGATAGAAGCTTCTTCTGAGTCTCTCTGTGCTTGCCATGAGACTCCGGTATCGCTTGCGTGTTTGGTCCGCACCAGAGTTCCACTGAGCATTCACACCACCCCAAAAAAAGCGGGACTATCCGAGGAAACAAACTCTGGTCCGATAGTCCGGACCAAACAGCTCTGGTGTGAAAGCACGCCGACAGTATAAATCCCTGTATATCTTCCTGTACATTTCACATTTATACTTTATATTTTAGAATGTATATCTCCGACTGTGTACCCTTAATTCCTATCCTCTTGTAAAAGCGGGTGTCCGTACCTCTGCCGGTGTTGACGGTGGTGGGGCTGAGGGCGGGGGGGGGGGGGGGGGGGGGTCTTACCTCTGCCGGTGTTGATGGTGGTGGGGCTGAGGGCCGGGGGGGGGGGGGGGGGGGTCTTACTCTGCGGTGTTGACGGTGGTGGGGCTGAGGGCCGGGGGGGGGGTCTTACCTCTGCCGGTGTTGACGGTGGTGGGGCTGAGGGCCGGGGGGGGGGGGGGGGGGGGGTCTACCTCTGCCGGTGTGACGGTGGTGGGGCTGAGGGCCGGGGGGGGCCTGGGGGGGGGGGGGGTCTTACCTCTGCCGGTGTTGATGGTGGTGGGGCTGAGGGCCGGGGGGGGGGGGGTCTTACCTCTGCCGGTGTTGACGGTGGTGGGGCTGAAGGCCGGGGGGGGGGGTCTTACCTCTGCCGGTGTTGATGGTGGTGGGGCTGAGGGCCGGGGGGGGGGGGGGGGGGGGGGTCTTACCTCTGCCAGTGTTGATGGTGGTGGGGCTGAGGGCCGGGGGGGGGGGGGGGGGGGGGGTCTTACCTCTGCCAGTGTTGATGGTGGTGGGGCTGAGGGGGGGGGGGGGGGGGGGGGGGGGGGTCTTACCTCTGCCAGTGTTGATGGTGGTGGGGCTGAGGGCCGGGGGGGGGGGGGGGGGGGTCTTACCTCTGCCAGTGGGTGATGTGGTGGGGCTGAGGGCCGGGGGGGGGGTCTTACCTCTGCCGGTGTTGACGGTGGTGGGGCTGAGGGCCGGGGGGGGGTCTTACCTCTGCCGGTGTTGATGGTGGTGGGGCTGAGGGCCGGGGGGGGGGGGGGGGGGGGGTCTACCTCTGCCGGTGTTGATGGTGGTGGGGCTGAGGGCCGGGGGGGGGGGGGGGGGGGGGGGTCTTACCTCTGCCGGTGTTGATGGTGGTGGGGCTGAGGGCCGGGGGGGGGGGGGGGGGGGGGGGTCTTACCTCTGCCGGTGTTGATGGTGGTGGGGCTGAGGGCCGGGGGGGGGGGGGGGGGGTCTTACCTCTGCCGGTGTTGATGGTGGTGGGGCTGAAGGCCAGGGGGGGGGGGGGGGGGGGTCTTACCTCTGCCGGTGTTGATGGTGGTGGGGCTGAAGGCCAGGGGGGGGGGGGGGGGGGGTCTTACCTCTGCCGGTGTTGATGGTGGTGGGGCTGAAGGCCAGGGGGGGGGGGGGGGGGGGTCTTACCTCTGCCGGTGTTGATGGTGGTGGGGCTGAAGGCCGGGGGGGGGGGGTCTTACCTCTGCCGGTGTTGATGGTGGTGGGGCTGAGGGCCGGGGGGGGGGGGGGGGGGGTCTTACCTCTGCCAGTGTTGATGGTGGTGGGGCTGAGGGCCGGGGGGGGGGGGGGGGGGGGTCTTACCTCTGCCAGTGTTGATGGTGGTGGGGCTGAGGGCCGGGGGGGGGGGGGGGGGGGGGGTCTTACCTCTGCCAGTGTTGATGGTGGTGGGGCTGGGGGGGGGGGGGGGGGGGGGGGGGGGTCTTACCTCTGCCAGTGTTGATGGTGGTGGGGCTGAGGGCCGGGGGGGGGTCTTACCTCTGCCGGTGTTGACGGTGGTGGGGCTGAGGGCCGGGGGGGGGGGTCTTACCTCTGCCGGTGTTGATGGTGGTGGGGCTGAGGGCCGGGGGGGGGGGGGGGGGGGTCTTACCTCTGCCGGTGTTGATGGTGGTGGGGCTGAGGGCCGGGGGGGGGGGGGGGGGGGGGGGGGGTCTTACCTCTGCCGGTGTTGATGGTGGTGGGGCTGAGGGCCGGGGGGGGGGGGGGGGGGGGGGGGGTCTTACCTCTGCCGGTGTGATGGTGGTGGGGCTGAGGGCCCGGGGGGGGGGGGGGGGGGGGGGGGCGCGGCGGGGGGGGTCTTACCTCTGCCGGTGTTGATGGTGGTGGGGCTGAAGGCCAGGGGGGGGGGGGGGGGGGGTCTTACTCTGCCGGTGTTGATGGTGGTGGGGCTGAAGGCCAGGGGGGGGGGGGGGGGGGGGGGTCTTACCTCTGCCGGTGTTGATGGTGGTGGGGGCTGAAGGCCAGGGGGGGGGGGGGGGGGGGGGTCTTACCTCTGCCGGTGTTGATGGTGGTGGGGCTGAAGGCCAGGGGGGGGGGGGGGGGGGGTCTTACCTCTGCGGTGTTGATGGTGGTGGGGCTGAAGGCCAGGGGGGGGGGGGGGGGGGGGGTCTTACCTCTGCCGGTGTTGATGGTGGTGGGGCTGAAGGCCTTCAGACGATGGTCTCACAGATGTTGGTGGCGATGAAGAGCGAGATGCCGGAGCCGAGGCCGTAGCCCTTCTGGAGCAGCTCGTCCAGCAGCAGCACGATCAGGCCGGCCACGAACAGCTGGAGCACAGGGCGTCTTATTTATGTTTGAACACTAGAGGGCTCACCGCCTCCATTATAGCCCCTCCTTCTATAAATAGCCTAATTACTGTAATCCCATGCACCTGTGATGAGGATACATTACACGGCCACCCAGCTGGAGCACAGGGCGGTTATTATTAACTCTTAACATCCTGACGGCCACCAACAGCTGGAACACAGGGCGGTTATTATTAACTCTTAACATTCTGACGGCCACCAACAGCTGGAACACAGGGCGGTTATTATTAACTCTTAACATCCTGACGGCCACCAACAGCTGGAGCACAGGGCGGTTATTATTAACTCTTAACATCCTGACGGCCACCAACAGCTGGAGCACAGGGCGGTTATTATTAACTCTTAACATCCTGACGGCCACCCAGCTGGAGCACAGGGCCGTTATTATTAACTCTTAACATCCTGACGGCCACCAACAGCTGGAGCACAGGGCCGTTATTATTAACTCTTAACATTCTGACGAGCTGTTATTTAAACATTCATTAACTCTTAACATTCTGACAAGCAGTTATTTAAACATTTATTAACTCTTAACATTCTGAAGAGCTGTTATTTAAACATTCATTAACTCTTAACATTCTGACAAGCAGTTATTTAAACATTTATTAACTCTTAACATTCTGAAGAGCTGTTATTTAAACATTCATTAACTCTTAACATTCTGACGAGCAGTTATTTAAACATTATTAACTCTTAACATTCTGACGAGCAGTTATTTAAACATTTATTAACTCTTAACATTCTGACGAGCAGTTATTTAAACATTATTAACTCTTAACATTCTGACGGCCCGGAGGAGCGGCCTTGGTTTGATGGCGTGCCGCTGTTTTAGTGTCTCTGAACTAGGGCTGGGCGATAACGATAACGATAACTATCGCGATAAATTATTTCCTCGAAATAACATGAAACGTGGTCGCAAAGTTTCGATATATCGATTTTCCAAGCTTGGCTCCGTTCTATCTCCGTTCAGCCTCGGCTCAACACACTCACTAACAACAACCAGCGTTACGTGATGACGTACTTACGCACAACAGCTAACAACAATCAGTGAAGGAGATGGCCGAGACCCGGAAGGAGGTAGGACTCACTCAACAAGGCTTGCTAGGCTAATTAGCTTCCACGGCATTGTTTTATATATTTACGTGCCGAGTATGTGTGTGTTTTGAATTCTGAGGCCACGTTTATGGTAGTGTGGGATATACAGTGGACGCCGTTTCAATATTGTGGCGGCAGAGAGTATTTTAGTGTCATATTTAGCACATTGTCATGGAATACTCCGCTTAGAACCAACAGGCTGGCTAGGTTAACTAGCTTGCACGTCGCTGTTTTTATATATTTACGTGCCGAGTATGTGTGTGTTTGAATTCTGAGGCCACGTTTATGGTAGTGTGGGATATACAGTGGACCTCGTTTCAATATATTGTGGCGGAAGAGAGTATTTTAGTGTCATATTTATTGTCATGAGATACTCCGCCTTGTCGGCTAACGTGCGCAGACTGATGACGACATCAACTCGACTTGAGACATTCGCAGCAGCATAAGAAGTTAATTAAACTTGACGGACATTATATCGACGATAATTATCGATATCGAATATTATGAAAATAATTTTATAATTTTATCGCGATAACGTTTTTGGTCATATCGCCCAGCCCTACTCTGAACTACAAACATAATAATTAGGGATGTCAGATATTATCGGCCGATATTGGCATTAAAATGTGATCGGTATCGGTTTTCAAAAATTAAAATAAAAAAAAGTTTTACATTTAAAGTTTTACATTTAACCTATAACCGTTATTTACCAGGCAAGCAAGTAAGAACAAATTCTGATTTTATTTATTGTCAAAAGTATGCACAATGTTATGTTAATTCCACAACAAGAGATATGTAATGTTAATTACCTGAAATTATTAAATTTTTTGGGGGGGGGAACCCTGCATATATTGGTATCGGTTGATATCGGTTGATATCGGTATCGGAAATTAAGAGTTGGACAATGTGAGAGAATGAACCTCATCATCTCCTACCACCAACAAGAAGACAAAAGACGTCCCCACCCTCCATTGTATCCAAAGACCCTCACCCTCACCTCACCTGTCCAACCACCCCTTCACCACCCCAAGCCCCCCCCCCCCCTCCCAGAGCAGAGAAAACCACACTAACTCACCATTCCAGACAAACCACCCCGAAACACATCACCCCCCCCCCCCCCCCTCCATGGACCCGAAATCCCCCCCCATGGAACAGACCAATCACCCACCTTTCCAGTTCGACCACTGACAATGGACACACCTTGTGCCCCTCCTGTATAGACTGTATATAATGTGGCCACACTGGTTGATCCAGAGCTCAGTTGGGGGACACTCTCCGAGTCATCCTGCTGTAACCCTTTGATTCTCCTGAACCTGCTTTGGTATTAAACCCATGTTTGTTCAAGCCTACCCGACTGTCTACATTTGATTACTCCGGGAACAATTCTCCCACAACAATATCGGTATAGGTAAAAAAGCCAATATCGAGCATCGCTAATAATAATTATATAATAATATTACATATTTACAATAATAAACATACCTATATACATACCATTAGAAAAACACGTGTAAAACACTCATTTTCTGTGGTATTGTTATCAACTTTGGACGTGAACTAGATAAGACTGTGGCCCCAGTGTGTTTCCTCTCAGCTGGGACCTGGACTAGATAAGACTGTGGCCCCAGTGTGTTTCCTCTCAGCTGGGACCTGGACTAGATAAGACTGTGGCCCCAGTGTGTTTCCTCTCAGCTGGGACCTGGACTAGATAAGACTGTGGCCCCAGTGTGTTTCCTCTCAGCTGGGACCTGGACTAGATAAGACTGTGGCCCCAGTGTGTTTCCTCTCAGCTGGGACCTGGACTAGATAAGACTGTGGCCCCAGTGTGTTTCCTCTCAGCTGGGACCTATACAAATATAAATATAAATGTTACTTCAGTGTGTTACTATTACTGCAGCACTGGAAGAAACATCCGAATGGTTCCTCTCAGAAGTGGCCAGGCTCATGCATGTTGTGCTATAAACGGTTCAAGAATAGCTTTCAATTGTACTTTGGGTTTGCACTCGACAGGCGTTTTACACGCCAGATGTTGCAGGCGTGGTGGTGGGGGGCGGTTAAGAGGTTAAACCTCCACGTGGTCAGGTCCTCCACGGTGATTAAAGAGCAGCGATGCGTCCACTGACCTGGATGATGATGAGCAGGCAGATCCCGGCGCCCATCTCCGAGGGGTCTCCGTACATGCCCGTCATCACGTAGACGATGGCCTGTCCGATGGTGATGATCATCCCGAACACTGCGAGGGGACAAGGGGGGGGGGGGGGGGTTAACCTTCTGTAGTGTGGTAGTGCAGGGTTAACCTTCTGTAGTGTGGTAGTGCAGGGTTAACCTTCTGTAGTGTGGCAGTGAAAGGTTAACCTTCTGTAGTGTGGTAGTGAAAGGTTAACCTTCTGTAGTGTGGTAGTGAAAGGGTTAACCTTCTGTAGTGTGGTAGTGAAAGGGTTAACCTTCTGTAGTGTGGTAGTGAAAGGGTTAACCTTCTGTAGTGTGGCAGTGAAAGGTTAACCTTCTGTAGTGTGGTAGTGAAAGGTTAACCTTCTGTAGTGTGGTAGTGAAAGGGTTAACCTTCTGTAGTGTGGTAGTGAAAGGGTTAACCTTCTGTAGTGTGGCAGTGAAAGGGTTAACCTTCTGTAGTGTGGCAGTGAAAGGGTTAACCTTCTGTAGTGTGGCAGTGAAAGGTTAACCCTCTGTAGTGTGGTAGTGAAATGGTTAACCTTCTGTAGTGTGGTAGTGAAAGGTTAACCTTCTGTAGTGTGGCAGTGAAAGGTTAACCCTCTGTAGTGTGGTAGTGAAATGGTTAACCTTCTGTAGTGTGGTAGTGAAAGGTTAACCTTCTGTAGTGTGGTAGTGAAAGGTTAACCTTCTGTAGTGTGGTAGTGCAGGGTTAACCTTCTGTAGTGTGGTAGTGAAAGGTTAACCTTCTGTAGTGTGGTAGTGAAAGGGTTAACCTTCTGTAGTGTGGTAGTGAAAGGTGAACCTTCTGTAGTGTGGTAGTGAAAGGGTTAACCTTCTGTAGTGTGGTAGTGAAAGGGTTAACCTTCTGTAGTGTGGTAGTGAAAGGTTAACCGTCTGTAGTGTGGTAGTGAAAGGTTAACCTTCTGTAGTGTGGTAGTGAAAGGTTAACCTTCTGTAGTGTGGCAGTGAAAGGTTAACCTTCTGTAGTGTGGCAGTGAAAGGTTAACCTTCTGTAGTGTGGTAGTGAAAGGTTAACCTTCTGTAGTGTGGCAGTGAAAGGTTAACCTTCTGTAGTGTGGTAGTGAAAGGTTAACCGTCTGTAGTGTGGTAGTGCAGGGTTAACCTTCTGTAGTGTGGTAGTGAAAGGGTTAACCTTCTGTAGTGTGGCAGTGAAAGGTTAACCGTCTGTAGTGTGGTAGTGCAGGGTTAACCTTCTGTAGTGTGGCAGTGAAAGGGTTCAAAGCTGTGAACCCTGGTGCAGGGGGGGACGGGGGGGGGACGTACGTTTCTGCGCCCCGTTAAAGAGCGCCCGGTCCTTGGGCGTGTCTCCCACCTCGATGATCTTGGCCCCGGCGAGCAGCTGCATGATGAGGCCGGAGGTGACGATGGGCGAGATGCCCAGCTCCATCAGAGTGCCTGGACAATAAGGTGGACACAGCATTAGTATCAGAGTGCCTGGACAATAAGGTGGACACAGCATTAGATCAGAGTGCCTGGACAATAAGGTGGACACACAGCATTAGAGCAGAGTGCCTGGACAATAAGGTGGACACAGCATTAGATCAGAGTGCCTGGACAATAAGGTGGACATTAGATCAGAGTGCCTGGACCATAAGGTGGACATTAGATCAGAGTGCCTGGACAATAAGGTGGACATTAGATCAGAGTGCCTGGACAATAAGGTGGACACACAGCATTAGATCAGAGTGCCTGGACAATAAGGTGGACATTAGATCAGAGTGCCTGGACAATAAGGTGGACATTAGATCAGAGTGCCTGGACAATAAGGTGGACATTAGATCAGAGTGCCTGGACAATAAGGTGGACATTAGATCAGAGTGCCTGGACAATAAGGTGGACATTAGATCAGAGTGCCTGGACAATAAGGTGGACATTAGATCAGAGTGCCTGGACAATAAGGTGGACACACACAGCATTAGATCAGAGTGCCTGGACAATAAGGTGGACACAGCATTAGATCAGAGTGCCTGGACAATAAGGTGGACACACAGCATTAGAGCAGAGTGCCTGGACAATAAGGTGGACACACAGCATTAGATCAGAGTGCCTGGACAATAAGGTGGACACAGCATTAGATCAGAGTGCCTGGACAATAAGGTGGACATTAGATCAGAGTGCCTGGACAATAAGGTGGACACAGCATTAGATCAGAGTGCCTGGACAATAAGGTGGACATTAGATCAGAGTGCCTGGACAATAAGGTGGACACACAGCATTAGAGCAGAGTGCCTGGACAATAAGGTGGACACACAGCATTAGATCAGAGTGCCTGGACAATAAGGTGGACATTAGATCAGAGTGCCTGGACAATAAGGTGGACACAGCATTAGATCAGAGTGCCTGGACAATAAGGTGGACACACACAGCATTAGATCAGAGTGCCTGGACAATAAGGTGGACATTAGATCAGAGTGCCTGGACAATAAGGTGGACACACAGCGTTAGATCAGAGTGCCTGGACAATAAGGTGGACGCAGCATTAGATCAGAGTGCCTGGACAATAAGGTGTATCCAGTAAATGCCTTTTATCACGGAATCTATATATTTTCCTGAAAAACTAGGGCTTTTCAAAATGCTATAAAACGGAAATGAACCGATTAAAAAAAACAATCCGTCTCGACAATGTTGACTGCAAACAAGTCATTGATAAACGACGGGCAGATTAGACACATAGCCATCATTTAAGACAGAGGTTAATGCGTTCACACAACGCTATCAGTGAAGTGGGTGGCGGCATGATTCAACCATGTTTTGACCACGATGTTCTGGCCGGTAATCAAAGTGTTAATCACCTCTGTTGGAGGCCAGGATCACCCTCATCCAGTAGAAGGGGTCGGCCGAGTCCGACGACATGATGCCGAACAGGGGGATCTAAATCACCGGGAAACAACGAGGCGTTGGGTGAATAAACACATCTGCATTGAAGCGAGGCGTTCGTCGTTGTTCTGACTTCGCTCTGTACTCTATTGACCAGATTCCAGACAGTAAAGAATGTTGTTGTTTTCAGGTCAGTGTCTTCCTACCTGGCAGCACACCAGGAAGATGAACAGGGTGATGGCCGTCCATAGTACTTTTTCTCTGAACTGAATCTGAGAGGAGAAGAACCAAAAGAATAGTGACGTTACAGTAACGGTCTTGTTTGAGCACGACAACATACAGACAGTGTTGGAACATTATTAACGTAATAACCAAAAGGCACCTTTCGCTCAGGCTTCTGGATCTCAGGAAGCACGCAACAGAACGGCTTGATGACTTCCAAAAATTTAACTGTAGGGGGAAAAAAAGTGTGAATTAGTTAACAGGGTAAAACACTGCAAAAACACAGCATGCATTCTGGAGGCGTTAGTGGGTCTTAACACGTCGACGCCTGTGCGAAACTGGCCCCTGTGTCAATGTCCCTAACCCAAGAATACACAACGAGACCCTCCTCTTGGAACCAAGTATGGTTTAGTCGATATTCCAATGTACAGTTTCCCCCCCCCCACCCAATGTCTAGATGTAACAGTACTGTCTATCTGTATGTCATTATGATTGAATTGAAAATGGGGGACCCTGATGTAAACAAGACCAAAGTCTTTCTCTGGTCTGCATCCCCTTAACAATTGTGTGTATTGAGCCGTACTGTATTGTACCCATTCTGCAATCTGTTGATACAATGTTCAATCAATCAATCAAAACAAGTTGAAAAGAAGTTGTTTTGCTTCAGATGTCTGCTACGTCATCACACTTTGATTGATTGATTGAACATGTTATTAACAGATTGCAGAATGGATACAATACAGTACAGCTCAATACATACAATTGTTAAGGGGATGCAGACCAGAGAAAGACTTTCGTCTTGTTTACATCAGGGTCCCCCATTTTCAATTCATCGTAACATATATGACATACAAATAGACAGTACTGCTACATCTATACATTTATGAAACCAGATTTACAAATACAGTACGGTTTGTGATACAAAGAGTCCAGAAAAGAGAGTATATACATTTGACATAGAAACTGTACATTGGA
Organism: Notolepis coatsorum; assembly: GCF_963971535.1. Taxonomy (NCBI): domain Eukaryota; kingdom Metazoa; phylum Chordata; class Actinopteri; order Aulopiformes; family Paralepididae; genus Notolepis; species Notolepis coatsorum. The sequence continues at coordinate 345,044 of NW_028174883.1, forward strand.
GGAGGTTGGTTAGGAGGAGTGGGTGGGGGACACTGTACAACTGAACAAGCAAAACTGTACATTGGAATATTGACAAGACCATACTTGGTCATTTACTGTACATTGGGGGGGGGGTTGTGTTAGGACACGTCCTCAGATGTGTCAGCAGGGGCGTCATCACTAGCTCACTGAATAATAACACTCTACATTATGAACTATGAAGGTCCACGTCACACATCAGACACAAGGCGAGCTCTCTTACTGTATATTATTATTACATGATTAGATAATTTAGATGGTTCCACCTGTAACGTTATATCGCTCATTGATTGATCCACCCAGTGTTTCTGAAACACCACCCCGGCTGAGTTAAAGATGTTGTTATCGTTACTAACGTCACCTTATTACAAACACCGAGACACAGAGGCGCGGAGGAGGAACCGATCCACGTTTTAAAACGGGTCAAATAATTGGGTTCTTCTTCTTGACTTGTTGTATTCAGTTAGCCAGCGAGCTAACACGCAAGCTAACGTCAGCTAGCACGCTAACACAAGAGCTAGAGTGTCTCTGGGTGTGTAGATGTAGAGCATTTCAGCGGGTATGTGCACCGTGATGAACATGTGTGTTATTATCCAGAGGGGTCACTCACTGCCCATGGTGGTGCTGGTCCGGTCCGCTGGGTTCTGGTGTCAACAGGGTTCCTGAGGCTCCATGTAGCGGCGCTGCTGCTGCAGAAAGACAGGAGAGAGAGCAGAGACACGTCACCACTCCAGCGGGGCAGATCTGCAGAGCCGCGAGTAGGGGAGAGATCTGCAGAGCCGCGAGTAGGGGAGATCTGCAGAGCCGCGAGTAGGGCAGATCTGCAGAGCCGCAGAGTAGGGGAGATCTGCAGAGCCGCGAGCCCAGCGTCTGGGCGGGGCTTCGTGGCTTGGACTAGGTTTGAGGCGTTGCTTGATTGATTGATTGATTGATTGAAAAGTTTATTAACAGATTGCAGAATGGGTACAGTACAGTACAGCTCAATACATACAATTGTTAAGTGGATGCAGACCAGAGAAAGACTTTCGTCTTGTTTACATCAGGGTCCCCCATTTTCAAGTAATCATAACATATATGACATACATGACATACAGATAGACAGTACTGCTACATCTATACATTTATGACATACCAGATTTGCAAATACAGTACTTTTTGTGATACAAAAAGTGTCCAGAAAAAGAGAGTATATACATTTGACGTAGAAACTGTACATTGGAGGAGGTTGGGTGGGTGGGGTGGGGTTGGGTGGGGTGGGGTTGGGTGGGTGGGGTGGGGTTGGGTTGGTGGGTGGGGGCTGTACATTGGAGGTGGGGGGGGGGGGGGGTTGGGTAGGGGGGACACACACATTGAACACTGTACATTGGAATACTGACAAAGCCATACTTGGTCATTTACTGTGCAACTAGGTTAGGACATTTGTAGGGGCCAGTTTCGAATTGCAGTCTCCCGTAGGTGTTTTTTGAGAGTGTTTTTGAAAGTGGGTAGTGATTCACATTCCTTTACAGCTTTGGGTAGGGCGTTCCACATTGATGTGGCATAATTGCGAAACGTGTTTAGTCCCTTGTTTGAGCCGAATCTGGGTTTAACATGATTTGTGGAGCTCCCTCTGGTGTTGTGATCGTGGTATTCACTGACCTTTGGGAAGTATTTTGACATGTACATGGGTACCTTGGTCGCGTAGTGTATCTTGTAGACCAGGCCCATTGCAAGTTGCTGTACTCTGTCGTCTACTCTAAGCCATCCTAGGTTGTCAAAGTGGGCAGGGGTGAGGTGGGTTCTAGGAGTCAGGTCAAGCAGTAGTCTGACTAGCTTGTTTTGAGATGTTTGTAATTTGTTTTTTAGTGCCTTTGAGGTGCTTTGGTACCATGAGGTGCAAGCATAGTCGTAGTACCCTTGAATGAGTGCTCCTGCCAGAGTCTTCAGGGTATTCTTGTTTACCAGAGAGGAGATCCGGTACAAGAATCGAGTTTGTTGGTTGACTTTTTTTATTACATTGGATGCCATTTTGTCACAGGAAAGATTAGCCTCTAGGATGGAACCCAGGTAGGTAATTTCATCTTTCCTTGTGACAATATTGTCACCCACTGTAACTGAGAAGCCGTCGGCCTTGCTGAGTTTGTTATTTGAACCGAAGAGAATGGACTCTGTTTTGCCCATGTGTAATGATAGTTTGTTATCAGCGAGCCAGGTGCAGATTCTGCCTAGTTCCGAGCTGAGGGTTTTTTCAACCTGTAACTTGTTCTTGTCAGAGACCAGCAGGGCTGAGTCGTCCGCAAACAGGAACAAGTTGCAGTCACAAGCTGACGACATGTCATTTGCATAAATTAGGAATAGTAGCGGTCCTAGTATGCTTCCTTGTGGAACACCACAGCTCACTGTGAGGGGGGGGGGATAGGGTACCGTTTACCTCCACCATCTGTTCTCTCCCCTCCAGGTAGGATTGCATCCAGCTCACTGATAGACTATCAAAACCAATTGCTTTTAGCTTGTCAATCACAATGGTTGACAGTGTCGAAGGCCTTTGGCCATGACAACATCCCCTCCAAATTCCTCAGAGACGCAGCAGCCGCCATCACCCCAGTCATCACACACATAATAAACCTCTCTATAAAACAGGGGCACGTCCCCAAGGACTTCAAAATTGCGAGAGTGACCCCTCTACACAAAAAGGGCAGCAAATTAGACCCAGGCAACTACCGCCCTGTTTCTATTCTTACCTCCATCTCGAAAGTCATGGAGAAAATAGTCTACGAACAGGTCGAAAAGTACCTGGCGGAAAAAAACCTAATCTACGAATTCCAATCTGGCTTCAGAACGTCCCACTCCACTGACACATGCCTCCTCTATTTGAACGACCACATCAAACAAGAGGTGGACGCTGGCAAATACTGCGGCATGGTCATGCTGGACCTACAAAAGGCCTTCGACACTGTCAATCACTCCATTCTAATGGACAAGCTAAAAGCAATTGGTTTTGATAGCCTATCAGTGAGCTGGATGCAATCCTACCTGGAGGGGAGAGAACAGATGGTAGAGGTAAACGGTACTCTATCCCCCCCCCTCACAGTGAGCTGTGGTGTTCCACAAGGAAGCATACTAGGACCGCTACTCTTCCTAATTTATGCAAATGACATGTCGTCAGCCTGTGACTGCAACTTGTTCCTGTTTGCGGACGACTCAGCCCTGCTGGTCTCTGACAAGAACAAATTGCAGGTTGAAAAAACCCTCAGCACGGAACTAGGCAAAATCTGCATATGGCTCGCTGATAACAAACTATCATTACACATGGGCAAAACAGAGTCCATTCTCTTCGGTTCAAATAACAAACTCAGCAAGACCGACGGCTTCTCAGTTACAGTGGGTGACAATATTGTCACAAGGAAAGACGAAATTACCTACCTGGGTTCCATCCTAGAGGCAAATCTTTCCTGTGACAAAATGGCATCCAATGTAATAAAAAAAGTCAACCAACGAACTAGATTCTTGTACCGGATCTCCTCTCTGGTAAACAAGAATACCCTGAGGACTCTGGCAGGAGCACTCATTCAAGGGTACTATGACTATGCGTGCACCTCATGGTACCAAAGCACCTCAAAGGCGCTTAAAACAAAATTACAAACATCACAAAACAAACTGGTCAGACTACTACTTGACCTGAACCCCAGAACCCACCTCACCCCTGCCCACTTTGCCAACCTAGGATGGCTTAGAGTAGACGACAGAGTACAGCAACTTGCAATGGGCCTGGTCTACAAGATACACTATACGACCGGGGTGCCCATGTACATGTCAAAATACTTCCCAAAGGTCAGTGAATACCACAACCACTACACCAGAGGAAGCTCAACAAATCATGTTAAACCCAGATTCGGCTCAAACAAGGGACTAAACACGTTTCGCAATTATGCCACAACAATGTGGAACGCCCTACCCAAAGCTGTAAAGGAATGTGAATCCCTGCCCACATTCAAAACCGCCCTTAAAGAGCACCTACGGGAGGCTGCAATTCGAAACTGGCCACCGTAAATGCCCAAAACCCCCACCACCTCCTAATAGACAGTCTCCTCCCCACCGCATGTATATATTCCCTCCCCGCCGTATGTATATTCCCCTCCCACCCACCCACCCCCTCCTAATGTACAGTCCCCTCCCCATCATATGTATATACTCTGTCAGGATCTAGGGGTAACAGTACTGTATATTTGAATACCGCCTATGTCACAAATGTATCAGTACTAAATACCTATATGTCCCTATGCCATAAATGTCATGTATGTTATGTATGTCATAAATGTCTATATGAATTGAAAATGGGGGACCCTGATGGAAACAAGACAAACGTCTTTCTCAGGTCTGCATCCCCTTAACAATTGTATGTATTGAGCCGTACTGTATTGTACCCATTCTGCAATCTGTTAAATAAAGTTTTCATTCATTCATTCATTCATTTTGTAGGTCCAGCATGACCATGCCGCAGTATTTGCCCGCGTCCACCTCTTGTTTGATGTGGTCGTTCAAATAGAGGATGTCAGTGGAGTGGGACGTTCTGAAGCCAGATTAGAATTCGTAGATTAGATTTTTTTTCCGCCAGGTACTTTTCGACCTGTTCGTAGACTATTTTCTCCATGACTTTCGAGATGGAGGTAAGAATAGAAACAGGGCGGTAGTTGCCTGGGTCTAATTTGCTGCCCTTTTTGTGCAGAGGGGTCACTCTCGCAAATTTGAAGTCCTTGGGGACGTGTCCCTGTTTTATAGAGAGGTTTAGGTTAAGGTTGATTGATTGATTGATTGATTAAAAACTTTATTAACAGATTGCAGAATGGGTACAATACAGTACAGCTCAATACAAGGGTACTACGACTATGCTTGCACCTCATGGTACCAAAGCACCTCAAAGGCACTAAAAACCAAATTACAAACATCTCAAAACAAACTAGTCAGACTACTGCTTGACCTGACTCCTAGAACCCACCTCACCCCTGCACACTTTGCCAACCTAGGATGCTTAGAGTAGACGACAGAGTACAGCAACTTGCAATGGGCCTGGTCTACAAGATACACTACACGACCAAGGTACCCATGTACATGTCAAAATACTTCCCAAAGGTCAGTGAATACCACGATCACAACACCAGAAGGAGCTCCACAAATCATGTAAAACCCAGATTCGGCTCAAACAAGGGACTAAACACGTTTCGCAATTATGCCACAACAATGTGGAACGCCCTACCCAAAGCTGTAAAGGAATGTAAATCACTACCCACCTTCAAAAACACTCTCAAAGAACACCTACGGGAGACTGCAATTCAAAACTGGCCCCTACAAATGTCCTAACCCAGTTGTACAATAAAGACCAAGCATGGCTTTGTCAGTATTCCAATGTACAGCCCCACCCAACCCCACCCCACCTACCCAACCTCCTCCAATGTACAGTTTCCATGTCAAATGTATGTCAGTATTCCAATGTACAGTGTCCCCCCCCTACCCAACCCCCCCCCCCCCCCCCCACCTCCAATGTACAGCCCCACCCCACCTACCCAACCTCCCCCAATGCACAGTTTCTCTGTCAAATGTATATACTCTTCTTCTGGATTTTTTTAGTATCACAAACAGTACTGTATTTGAAAATCTGGTATGTCATAAATGTATAGATGTAGCAGTACTGTCTATCTGTATGTCATGTGTGTCATATGATGAATTGAAAATGGGGGACCCTGATGGAAACAAGACGAAAGTCTTTCTCAGGTCTGCATCCTCTTAACAATTGTATGTATTGAGCCGTACTGTATTGTACCCATTCTGCAATCTGTTAATAAACTTCAATCAATCAATCAACACACAATTGTTAAGGGGATGCAGACCAGAGAAAGACTTTCGTCTTGTTTACATCAGGGTCCCCCATTTTCAATTCATCAGGACATATATGGCATACATGACATACAGATAGTCAGTACTGCTACATCTATACATTTATGACATACCAGATTTGCAAATACAGTACTGTTTGTGATACAGAAGGAGTCAAGAAAAGGGAGTATATACATTTGACGTAGAAACTGTACATTGGAGGAGGTTGGGTGGGGGGGGGGGGGGTTGGGTACATTGGGATATTGACAATCATACTGGGTAATTTACATTGGAGGTGGTTGGGGGGGGGGGAGACACACTGTATAAACAAGCAAAACTGTACATTGAGGGGGGGGGGGGGGGAGGAGACACTGTACAAATAAACAAAATTGTACATTGGACTATTGACAAAACCATACTAGGTAAATGACTGTACATTGGAGGGGGTTGGGTTAGGATATTTACAGGGGCCAGTTTTGAATTGCAGTCTTAGCAGGTTAAGGTTAGGGTTAAGGTTAGGGTTAAAGTTAGGGTTAGGGTTAATAATAAACAGCACAAACTGACTACTTCCGGGTTTTACAGGAAACAAAACAAGGTACAAAGCCACGACGCCCCGCCCACGCACAGTCAAACCTAGTCCAAGCCACGACGCCCCGCCCAGACGTTGGGCTTACGGCTCTGCAGATATACCCTATTCCATGCCCTATTCCACCACGGAGAGGGAGAGCAACACGTCATCATGCAGAGACACGTCACCACGCAGAGGGAGAGACATACGTCATCACGTAGAGACACGTCACCACGGAGATTGATTGATTGAAAAGTTTATTAACAGATTGCAGAATGGGTACAGTACAGTACAGCTCAATACACACAATTGTTAAGGGGATGCAGACCAGAGAAGGACTTTCGTCTTGTTTACATCAGGGTCCCCCATTTTCAATTAATAGTGACATATATGACATACATGACATACAGATAGACAGTACTGCTACATCTATACATTTATGACATATCAGATTTGCAAATACAGTACTGTTTGTGATACAAAAAGAGTCCAGAAAAGAGAGTATTGTAGCGCTGAGAAGAAGGAGTCGGAGGCGGTGTCTCGAAGCTAAACCTAATTCCTTTATTCATCAGCGTAACAACAAATCGACGTAGTCGTATCGACAGTAAAATAAGAATGCCGGTGGCAGGAAGTGCCACCCTATAAATCGTCCGGGGGGAACTACCATTCCCAACGAGTTCCGTGTGAATTATGTACAGTCACTACACAAGCCCCCCCAGAATTCACCCATAGTCAAAATCCCCCCGGCGTGGGGGAACAATTGCCCGGCCTCTGCGTGTGCGGAAAGCCGGGGGCGGGGAGGGCGGAGTGGCATAAGCGCCCGCGCCGTCCACGACACCCGGGGGCACGAAACGGCCTCGGCGAGCGTGGAAAACCGGGGGCGGAGAGGGGAAAGCGTCGCAAGCGCCCGTACCCTCACCGACACCCGGGGGCGCTGGCATCGGTGAGGCCGCCGGTGGCTCTGTGGGCGGTGGCACCCGGGGCAACGGCGGACGACCCCTGCGGGGGGGAAGGGCCAACTCCAAAGGCTGTGAAACGTCTATGTGAGCGGGCTTGATCCTGTCTATCGACACGGTCTCCGTCCTACCGCCCATGTCGACCATGAGGTCCTTGTTACCGTGTCGCAGGACCCTAAACGGGCCATCGTAAGGGGGGCGTAGGGGCCCCCGGTGCGCATCGTGGCGAACAAAAACATACTCCGCCGTGTGCAGGCTGCGCGGCACCCGGGAAACGGGGGTACCATGCTGCGACGTGGGAATCGGGGCGAAGGTCTGAGCCGCTTCTCGCAGGGTGGAACGCTGGCTGGCCGCGGACCAAGGGGTTGTCGCGTCCGGAATGAAATCCCCCGGGACGCGCAATGTCTGGCCGTATAACAGTTCCGCGGACGAGGCCTGCAGGTCTTCCTTGGGGGCACTCCTAAGTCCGAGCATGACCCACGGCAGCTTATCCACCCAGTTGCCGTCCGTCAGGCCTGCGCGCAGCGCCGCCTTCATGGACCGGTGGAAACGTTCGCATAGCCCGTTGGCCTGCGGGTGGTACGCGGTTGTACGGTGCAGCTTAACCCCCAGGCCGCTGGCGACTGCGTTCCAGAGCTCTGAGGTGAACTGCGAGCCCCGGTCGGAGGAGAGGTCAGACGGGGTCCCGAAACGTGCGATCCACGTGCTGATAAAGGCGCGGGCCACGTCGGAAGAAGACGTCGAGGCGAGGGGAACGGCTTCCGGCCATCGGGTGGTCCTGTCCACCATAGTGAACAGGTAGGTAAACCCGTGAGAGGAAGGAAGCGGGCCCACGAGGTCAACATTGACGTGGTCGAACCTCCTCTCGGGAACCACGAATGTCACAAGCGGGGCCTTGGTATGTCGGTGCACTTTAGCCCGTTGGCAGGACACACACGCGTCGACCCAGGCCATCACGTCTTTCTTGAGCCCTCGCCACACAAACTTCTGTGACACCAACCTGCTCGAAGGCTTCCTACCGGGGTGAGACAGGTCGTGCACAGCCTCGAAAGCCCGCCTGCGCCAGCCTATAGGGACCAGCGGCCGGGGTTGCCCGGTGGAGAGGTCACAGAGCAGGGACGCGCCCGAGCCGCCAATCGCGACGTCTCTGAGGCGCAGACTGGTATCCGCTGTCCTGAGGGCCTGGATGTCGTGGTCGGAGGCCTGTTCCGAGCCCATGGCGACGTAGTCGAGGCCCAGTTGCACAGCTCCGATGACGACCCTGGATAGGCAGTCTGCGACCACGTTGGCTTTCCCGGCGATATGCCGTATGTCTGTCGTGTACTCGGAAATGTACGAGAGTTGGCGCTGTTGTCGCGCGGACCACGGTTCAGCCACCTTGGACATGGAGAACGTGAGGGGTTTGTGGTCGACGAAGGCCGTAAACTCCCGGCCCTCCAGCATGAAACGAAAATGGCGCACCGCCAACCAGAGACCTAGGAGCTCTCTGTCAAATGCGCTGTACTTGCGCTCCCTGGGGGTCAGTTGACGGCTGAAAAACGCCAGCGGTTGCCAGGCGCCGTCAACGTATTGCTCATGCACTGCGCCCACCGCGTAGTCTGACGCGTCGGTGGTAATGGCGACCGGGGCCCCCGGTGACGGGTGAGCCAACATGGCTGCACCCGCCAGGGCCGCCTTGGTGGCCGCGAAGGCTGTCGTCCTCTCGGCCGTCCAGTCGACCGGCTGGTTGGGGGACTTGGCCTTCAGCGCCTCGTAAAGCGGCCGCATGGTGTGGGCCGCCCGGGGGATGAACCGGTGATAAAACGTCACCATCCCGAGAAATTCCCTGAGCGCCCGGGCCGTCGGGGGTCGTGGGAAAGCGGAAACGGCCTCCACTTTCGACGGGAGGGGGGCGGCCCCCCTCCTGTCGATGAGGTGTCCGAGGAACCGTATGGAGGTCAACCCGAACTGACACTTAGCCGGGTTGATGATTAGGCCGTTTTGGCCCAGCCTCGTAAAGAGGCATCGTAGGTGCTCCAGGTGCTCTTCGGGCGAGGAGCTGGCGACGAGGATGTCGTCCAGGTAGACAAAAATAAACGGCATGTCTCTGAGCGTCGAGTCCATTAGCCTCTGGAAAGACTGTGCCGCGTTCTTCAGTCCGAACGGCATCCGTAGGAACTCAAATAGACCGAAGGGTGTTACCACCGCCGTCTTCGGGACGTCCAAGGGGTGTACCGGCACTTGGTGGTAACCGCGTACCAGGTCTACTTTTGAAAAGAACAGCTTACCCGCCAGGTGCCCTGAGAAGTCCTGGATGTGGGGGACCGGGTAGCGGTCTGGCGTGGTAGCGTCGTTGAGGCGTCTGTAGTCCCCGCACGGTCTCCATCCCCCGTCCGGTTTGGGCACGATGTGCAGCGGCGAGGCCCAGGGGCTGTCCGAGCGTCGGACAATCCCCAACTTCTCCATGTTGGCGAACTCTGACCTAGCGACTGCTAGTCTGTCAGGGTTGAGCCGGCGGGCCCTAGCGTACACGGGAGCTCCTTGAGTCTCTATGTGATGCTCGACCCCGTGTTTGGTGGTCGCGGCCGAGAACGTAGGCTGTGTCAAGCCGGGAAACTCCCGCAGTAGGCGTTGGTACACGTCACCTTCTGCGAGCGAGCTGGCCAGCCCGCTGTATACCACTTCATTGCGCACACAAGTCAAGGAAGCGTACGTCTGGGCGTCTACCAGGCGGCCGTGCCTCACGTCCACGAGGAGCCCATGTGCGCAGAGGAAATCCGCCCCGAGTAGTGGGAACGAGACGTCGGCCGTGACAAACTCCCACGTGAACCGCTGTCCCCCGAAACACAACTCCACGGTCCTCGTGCCGTAGGTGCGGATCGGGTTACCGTTGGCGGTCGTCAGTCGCGGACCCCCCCCCCCGCCGGCGGTGTCCACCACCGTCGCCGGTAGGACGCTCCTCTGTGCTCCGGTGTCGCAGAGGAATTCTCGACCAGAGAGTGTGTCCTTAATGAAGAGTAGCCTGTTCGACGTACCTGCGCTCACGGCCGCTACTGGGCGCAGGCGTTGGCGTTTCCCGCCCTGACAAAAGTACAAGGCGGGCGGCACTTCGTTGCTTTCGCGCCGAAGCGTGCGTGGAAATAACACAGGCCTGTGTCATTATTGCCATCGGCCGCGGCGCCCCTCTCCATCTTCGCCCCTCCCCCTCTGGGCATGTGCGCCCGTGTCGGGGCCAGCACCTCTGGGGCTAAGTGCTGCGTGGCCAGGTAGAACCGATCTGCCTCCTCCGCCAGAGCACAGGGATCCACAATGTTTGTATTGGCCAGCGCCGTCTGTACCCGTGGCGGCATGTGTCTGAGGAACAGCTCTTTAAATAAAAAGTTTGGCTGCTCGGCGCCCAGCAGATTCAGCATCATTTCCATATGCGCCGACGGCTTGCTGTCTCCCAAGCCACGTATATCCAACAAGCGTCGGGCCCGCTCAGACGGCGACAACTCAAAAATCCTGAGCAGGTGCGTCTTAAACGCCTCATATCTATCCCGGGCCGGCGGAGCGGTAATGAAGCCTACCGTTCTCGCCGCCGTAGTGTTGTTCAGACTCGAGACGACGTGGAAGTATCGAGCGGCGTCATCCACGATTCCCCGTAGGGCGAATTGCGCCTCCGCCTGGGCGAACCACGCGGCCGCCGACTGCTCCCAAAACTCCGGCAGTCTGAGAAAACCAGCGTTGTTTGCCATGTTCGTCGTATTCTCCGTCTCGGAAACTTCCTCGAGACTAATGTCGGGGTCACCAGTGTAGCGCTGAGAAGAAGGAGTCGGAGGCGGTGTCTCGAAGCTAAACCTAATTCCTTTATTCATCAGCGTAACAACAAATCGACGTAGTCGTATCGACAGTAAAATAAGAATGCCGGTGGCAGGAAGTGCCACCCTATAAATCGTCCGGGGGGAACTACCATTCCCAACGAGTTCCGTGTGAATTATGTACAGTCACTACAGTATATACATTTGACGTAAAAACTGTACATTGGAGGAGGTTGGGTGGGGGGGGGGGGGTTGGGTAGGAGGGGTTGGGGGGGGGGACACTGTACAACTGTACAAGCAAAACTGTGCATTGGAATATTGACAACCATACTAGGTAATTTACTGTACATTGGAGGGGGTTGTGTTCGGACATTTACAGGGGCCAGTTTCGAATTGCTGTCTCCCGTAGGTGTTCTTTGAGAGTGGTTTTGAAAGTGGGTAGTGATTCACATTCCTTTACAGCTTTGGGTAGGGCGTTCCACATTGATGTGGCATAATTGCGAAACGTGTTTAGTCGCGTCTATACTTTCCGTAGCCGCATTTCTGGCAGACGTTCTCTGATTGGCCGACGTCAGTTTCTACACTGGTTAGGCTTAGGCACTCTTCGAAGTTGGTTAAGGTTAGAGTTTGTCTTAGAGCATGGCGATAGAACGCCAGGTAGTTTGCAGGCTGTTCGACGCGGAAATGGGCAAAGACACAGCTCGTCACGCTATTGGGCAAACATGTCAGTGGCCAATCAGAGAGCGTCAGTCAGTGCCAATCAGAGAGCGTCAGTCAGAAATGCGGCTACGGAAAGTATAGACGCTGTTTAGTCCCTTGTTTGAGCCGAATCTGGGTTTAACATGATTTGTGGAGCTCCCTCTGGTGTTGTGATCGTGGTATTCACTGACCTTTGGGAAGTATTTTGACATGTACATGGGTACCTTAGTGGTGTAGTGTATCTTGTAGATCAGGCCCATTGCAAGTTGCTGTACTCTGTCGTCTACTCTAAGCCATCCTAGGTTGTCAAAGTGGGCAGGGGTGAGGTGGGTTCTAGGAGTAAGGTCAAGCAGTAGTCTGACCAGTTTGTTTTGTGATGTTTGTAATCTTGTTTTTAGTGCCTTTGAGGTGCTTTGGTACCATGAGGTGCACGCATAGTCGTAGTACCCTTGAATGAGTGCTCCTGCCAGAGTCTTCAGGGAGGGAGAGCCACACCAGCAGGAGAGAGTTAGCAACACGTCAGAGCTCCGAGACACGTGACCCGGGGGACACCCTGCACATCCCACATGCGCACAATTAACCCCTTCACTGCCACACGACAGAAGGTTAACCCTTTATTTATAAATGTTTTTTTTTCAAGACACACAGAACAAGACATCACAATACAGTAGACTTAATAATAGAGACACCAACAATAATAATGACAGTAAGAATAGCAAAGACATAAACTATAAAAGTACATTAATGAATGGCTTAAAAACACGTGATGGTAGTGATGTAATGACACGTGATGCTAGAAGGTCGTGGGTTCGATTTGCCGCGTTGCCAGGTACCCAGGTGGGGGATCTCCCGGGCCTTTCTGTGTGGAGTTTGCATGTTCTCCCCCTCTGTGCTCGCAAGAGTTTCCCCCCCGATAAGATAAACCCAATGGAAAAACATGCACAACAACAGATCGCTGACGCCGTTGCGTCCCTGACGAAGACGGACAGGAGCACTTGGATTGGTCCCCGGGCGTGGCCCTCGCCAACGCCTGTCTGTGTTAATCTGATGACAAATAAAGACTTATACTTAACCCTTTCACTGCCACACGACAGAAGGTTAGCCCTTTCACTGCCACACGACAGAAGGTTAGCCCTTTACCATCACACAACCGACGGCGATGCTCCATCATTAGCTCCGCATTTGCGGAGCTAATGATGCTAATGATGGAGCATCGCCGTCGGTTGTGTGATAGTAAAGGGCTAACCTTCTGTATTGTCACAGTGAAAGGGTTAACCGGCTGTCGTGTGGCAGTGAAAGGGTTAATGACATGTGATGTATTTTGGTAATCATGGGGCGACAGTGGCTCAGGAGGTAGAGCGGCCGTCTGGTAATCTGACGTCTCCCAGTTTGATTCTGGCCCCCTCCCCCCGCAGTGATTCAAGTGATTTAGTCCATTCAAGAAAATGTGTTCATTATGACTGTACTACTTTTTCGTATTCTTTTTTGGATATGAGCAATCCTTTGCTTCTTTGCTTTAAAAATAAATAATTATGCGTGACACTGAGGGGCCGGCATGTTTGGAATGAAAAAAAAGCCCAAAATACACATTTATGTCAAATATTCGACTGATAATTATTAATTAATTACCAGCAAAGGTCTAGATAGCCTCGGACTAATACGGAGGAATAAAAGACGCCACACACTTGCATGTAGTTCACATGACACTGACTGAATCTCACGAGTTCCAAGTCAGTCAGAAGATCCTTAGGAACTTCTACTCATGTGCAATCGAGAGCATCCTGACTGGCAACATCACCTCCTGGTTTGGGAATAGCACTGCACAAGACCGAAGCAGACTACAGAGAGTGACATGTTCAGCCGAACGCACAATTGGAGGGGGGCTTCCCACCCTCCAGAACATTTACAACAAGCGGTGCAGGGGGAAGGCTAAGAGAATCATCAAGGACTCCAGCCACCCGAACAACTGCCTCTTTGAACTGCTGCGGTCAGGCAAGCGATACCGGAGTCTTAAGGCAAGCACAGAAAGACTCAGAAGAAGCTTCTATCCCCAGGCCATCAGGCTGCTCAACGAACAATAAACACTATGCAACAACCATCAAATGCACACAGCACACACATCCACACGCACACACTCACTTTAAACAAACAACACACTGCAGCACCCACTCTCCACACTTTAGAACACCTAAACACACTTTACACTTTATATTTATTGGTAAAGGATTTACACTACAACTCGCACACCTTACTGTAAATTGTACCTAAATTGTACCTCATCCCATTTCTGCTCTGCACTATATAGTATTGTATATTAGTACATTGCATAGTATATTGTATATTGTATGGTAACTCAGTTACTTCTATTCTGCATCGAACATTGTACATTATGTCTATACTGAACACTGTGACCTCTATTTTTACTTCTATTTTACATGCTATACTATTTTATTTCATACTATCTTGTCTTGCACAGTCTCTGGAGCGAAACAGTAAGAAGCATTTTGTATAAAAGTATTCTGTACTTCTGTATGACAACTATTAAAGAAACTTGAAACTCGTCAGCACCAGCTGTGTTACAACCTCTACTGATTGTGATCGACAGATGACCGATACGACGTCAGCATAAGAGCATTCAAGAGACGAACCGTTCACAACAGTTCAACAGTTTTCACGGCAAGAAATCATGTAAACAATATTATAAAATTTATTAAAAAATGTATCATAAAAAAAGGAGGAAGTCAAGTTGGGTTGAGGACGACACCATGCACAGTGCAATTACAACACATTACACGGAGAATCTAAAAGGATCCCGGTGTTCCTGAAAGCGGCTCCAGGGGGAGCTCGGGCTGGTCTGTCTATCTGTGTTGCTTCGCCTCTGGGTGGAGCTCCTGGTGCTGCAGGGGTCTGTGGCTGTCTGAGGCGCTGAGGGCCGGGTAGTGCTGCAGGGGTCTGTGGCTGTCCGGGTCGCTGAGGGCCGGGTAGTGCTGTCGATAACACAGGTAGGAAAACAGCATCCCCACGGCGGAGCCCACCACAACATCTGGAGGAGGGACACAAACAGTTTTATTCAGATATCAAGAGAGTTTCACCAGGGCCCTCATTTATCAACGTTGTTTTTAAATGAGGGCCCAGGTCTCTAAGCTGAACTGAAATCAAAGCAGGAACATATGTCTTTATGTCATAGTGAATGTTCACAGAATGAAAGTGAATAAAGAAGTAATACTCCAGAGAGCACTGCGCCGTTAATGCTGTGGTCTCACGCATGAGGCCAAAGGCAGAGTTATGCAATGTTATAATAGCAATATGCAACGCTATTGTTGTGAAGGGCCAGATTAAACCGAATATATATATTTATTTATATATATATATTTAATTGTATTTGTATATTCTCTAATATTCCCTGATATCCCTTGTATATTCCTTGTACAATATGCATTGAATATCCATTCTAGCCTACTGAACATCCCATAATAGTCTCCATTCTACTATTGGTCGAGACCTTGGTGCCAGGCTGCCATACCCCTCAGACCCAGTTCAAACGTACCGCTCCACATGTACGAACAAGTCCTAGTTCCGCGTAGGAATCTGACTACCGCACCACTAATGGGACTATTTGTTCATAGTGCGTATATATACTGCGCTACTAAAGTAGGACTTTCTTTTCAGTCCAGTTTCTTACCCTCCAATAGAGTCACAGACGTAAAGCCTCCCCGCGACGCCACGTGTGGGAGTAAGGCCAAGTTCGCCTACCATCGGTATTGAGACATCGTGTATATTAATATTTGAATAGTCATATTTGGCACTATATCGTCGAGTTGGACGTAGTCTATTAAGCTAATAATAGTCTGTTAATATATAGTGCTTCGTGCGGTGAGAATACTACCGTAGTCAGTACCCCATCGTTTCGGGCAGAGAACTGGCTGCTTACCCAGGGTGGTTGACCCCACGTGAAGCTGCACCCGAGGAGCCCCAGAGCCGACGAGCGAGTGGACCTGTATACCGGATTATTCTACCGACGACAGCCCGCCTTCCCAGGCACGGATTATGCTTTGTATACATTGATTATTCCATGGATAAAGACCCCCGACACTGCCGTGTGTTGGAACCCCCCCCCCTGGAGAGGACGCAAGGTGAGGAGACGCTCTGCAAGACGAGGTCGCTTCACGTCTCTCCTCCGTGGACCGGATGACGCCGGCCCACAAAGAGTCCACCTGCTTTCATCTGTGGTCCAAGGATCGCCGGCGCATTGAACGGCACTACAGTGGGTTCACCTGGGATACCCTTGGCCGGATGAGGCAGCCGGATTCTACCCCCCCCCCCTTCCTACTCCTGTCGGCTTACAAGCGACCGGATTGACCCCCTCTAGTGTATCCAGTATATAATCATTAAAGTATCATTGCTGTTATCCCTTAAACTATTCCAGGTCGTATATGTACCACCTGCGCCTTCAGAGATTGGACATTCTCTATTGATATACCGACGAATACTCTTGCCATAAAAGTGCATACTAATTCCATTCATAAATGTGATTGATTTGATTAAGTGCTTGCTCTACACACCATCGCTGTGTAGAAATAAAGACCTATTTCTAATTCGTACATTTGTGTTGGATCCGTTTCATCTACGTGACAGTGTTCATCATAATATATTTATGCCGTGTACTGGGTGGCCGAATATTAAGTACAAAGGTAGTGGTAGTAAGTATCATATCTAGTAATACAGTCAGGGAATTGTACCCCTCAGTTACAATTGGTCCTTCGAGCCGGATGGTAATCAGTGTAATATTAATATAGTGTTATTAATATTGAAATGGCCTATGATGAACACTCCACGAAACGATCCTCCTAACCAACGCCCGCAGCGCGAACGACGGCTCCCTCAGTACTTAGAGGCCTACGCTGTCAGTCAACAACCTAGTCTTCTACTAACAGTAAACGCGGTAAAACTAGAAAGTAAAAGTATGTCTAACCCCAACGCCCAGACTACCCCGACCATAGAGGCCCCTACGGGCTCTAATGTAACTGACCAAGTTCACGGTGGGGACCAGTGGGAACCAGACATGACTTCACACCCCGCCAGTACTGAAGAAGTAGTCCCCGATGAGTCCCGGGAGGAATACAACGCTACCGAGAGAGAACTCGGCACGGAAGAAGACGGGGAGAGCACCGTGGAGATAGAGCTCCAAGGCTCCGCAAGGAGTACCCCGAGGGAAGGCTCCCCTATACAACCGCCTTCTCCCAGCGAGGCAGAGAGGACCCTACAGCAGGCCTTCCTCATCAGCCTGAACGCCGCTGCTGAACGCGACCGACTGCAGATCCAGCAGCGGAGCGAACACGAGCAGATACGTCTAGAAATAAGACGCATTCAGATGGAAGAGAATGTGGCCCGAGAACGAGCCGGTGCTCAACGGGACGCAGCGCGCGACAGACAGCAGTCGCAACTAATAGAACAGCTGATCAGACGGACAACACCCTCTCCCTCCGCCAGAGGCTCCAGGAACTCGTCTAGACACACCTCCAGGGCGGCATCCCCTAGCCGAGTAAACAACCCTGAACTTGACCAACAGACGAGGTCTATACCCCCCACAGACCACCTCCCCCCACCGGTCCAAGCGAGACCTAGCAACCGGGAAGGAGCAGCATATCCTGTGGAGAGGCTAAACCAGAGACTACAAGCACTGGATGACCTAACTGAAGACGAAGAGGAAGAGGAGGAGAACCACGCCCGAAGACAGCACAGTACTCTACCGGACCAGGAGGTCCGGTACAGCCCAGGCTATACTCCCGCGGAGCTGCGCTACAGACCCCCGACTCTATACACGGGTGAGCACGACGCACGACTTGCACCGAGGAACAGCACCTGGACAAGCGGGCCATGGTACACTGCCGGTACCAGCCCATACCAAGGAGCGGGAGGAGACTCGCCTAGGAGGCCTCTCCCCCAACGCTCGCCGATGTATCCACAGTCAGCGTCATACATTGGCACGCCTATGGTACCCGACTTCACCCAAGAGAACCGGGCCCAGTATACAGAACTCCGCATGTGTCTGGAGACCATGTTGGTGGATGTATTGGATGAACGCCACAAATACGCCATCCTACTGAAGCACTTAAAGGTGCCCCGCGCACATAATATAGCGCTCGCCTACGCGACTTCCACCACCCCATACACAGCAGCGCTGGTAGCATTGGACCAGAGGTATGGGCGCATATGGGATTACGTGATCCAGGAGATCCGACACATCGACCGCTTACCCCCAGCAATAGACAATCGAGCACTGGACGACCTGTCCATCAGAGTGCAGTCCCTGGTAGGGATGTTGGGAGCGCAAAGAGAGAAGGGGAGGCATGAACTTTACGCCAACTCAAATGTGGAAAGGATTCTGGAGAAGCTGCCGCCCGCTCGTCAGGAGCGCTTTAGGCGGCAGAGGGACCACAGAGACCCGAATGGCCCCGAACCGAACCTCCTCAATCTAGCAGACTTCCTGGCGAGAGAAGTCAGCAGCCTACGGCTAGATACATTCGGACGGAGCACCCCTGGCTCCAGAGAAGGAACCAGACGACTAAATGATGGAAGAAGATCGGTGACTGTGATGCACCAATCGGAGTCAGTACCGAGCAGCAGGAGCCACAGTACCCCCTCCAGAACGGAGAAGTGGAAGATAGTGTGCCCCTACTGTGAGAAAGAACACTGGCTAGCGCAATGTGACTCCTTCCCCAAGCTGAACGCGGAGGAAGCAAGTCAATGGATAAAATCCAACAAGCGCTGTTTTCGCTGTGCGCGCTCACACATGGCAGCCGAATGCCGCTTAAAGAAAAGGTGCACCAAGTGCGATGGAGCCCATCTGGACATACTTCACGACAGTAACAGACGGCGCCCTTCACCCGCACCATCCAGCCGCAAAGCGAGCGTCATGTACATCGATCCCGCCAGCAGCAGTGGAGCCCGAGTACTCCTAAAAGTAGTGCGTGTGACACTAAGCTACCAGAATAAAGTCCTGGACACTTACGCCGTCCTCGATGACGGGTCAGAGAAGACCCTGCTGCTCGCCTCCGCTGCGGCCCAGCTAGGGCTGCGGGGAAGCGAAACCCAAATGACAATTCGGACAATAAGACGAGATTTGAAGACGATAAAGGGCGAGAATGTCTCATTCTCTATCGCAGCAAGCGGCCAGCCTGAGCGACGGTACCAGATTACAGACGCTTTCACCAGCCAAGAAATAGGACTGTCGCGGTACACATACCCCGTCGCCAAGCTGATGGAGAAATATGTACATCTGCGCAAGTTACCGATCCCGCTCATAGACAATGCTATGCCGACCCTGTTGATAGGCTCCGACCATGCAGACCTCATTGTCCCGATAGACCGGGTTCATACCGGACCCCGAGGCTGTCCTGCAGCAGTCGAGACCCGTTTGGGATGGACTCTCCAAGGCCCGCTCGCCAAATCTCTCAACCGAAGTACAGCCACTAGATGTCTCCACTCCCGAGTCACAGAGGGAGAAACCGCACTCCTGCAACACGTAGAGCGGCTATGGACCTTGGAACAAATGCCCTTTAAGAACGGAAAGAAAGACATTCGCTCTAAAGATGACATTTACGCCATTCACCTCCTCGAGACAGGGACCAAGAGAGTCCCGGTCAACGGCGTGTTGAGATACGCCACGCCACTCCTGCGGCGAGAAGGAATGCCTACTTTCCACGCCAAGACAGACGCCACAGAACGGTACCTGCTGAACACGGAGCGGCGCTTAGCCAAGAACCCCGCCCAAGAGAGTGTATACCGCGCTGAGATTGAGAAGCTCATCACAGCGGGACACGTCACAAAGATGGACATTAAAGAGGCTGACCAGACCACTGAATCGTGGTACGTGCCCCACCACAAGGTCCATCACAACGGTAAAGACCGCATAGTATTTAACTGCAGCTACTAGATCGGATCCCAAAATCTGAATAAAGAGTTACTGCCCGGTCCCACACTCGGCCCCTCCCTACTCGGCGTTCTACTCCGCTTCCGCCATGAAAAGGTGGCCATCAGCGGGGACATTAAAGGAATGTTCCTGCAGGTGAGACTAGTAGAGGCGGACAAGCCCCTGTTACGGTTCCTATGGAGAGAGAAGCCAGGAGATGAGCACCCAGCCATCTACCAATGGGAAGTCCTCCCCTTCGGAACGACGTGCAGCCCCTGCTGTGCTACATTTGCACTACAGAAACATGTAGCAGAGGACCCAGCAGCGGACGAAGAGGTCCGACACAGCGTAAAGAACAGCTTCTACGTAGACAACTGTCTACAAAGCCTTTCAACCCAAGAAGAAGCCGAGGCTCTCCTGATTAAACTCCGCGCCTCATTGATCAAAGGCGGCTTTGATCTCAGGCAGTGGGCCAGCAGCGATCCGCAAGTACTGCGCAGCCTCTCCTCCGAGGACAAGGCAGCCAGCAGCGAGACCTGGATGGCTACAATCCCGGGAGAAGCCCAGGAGATGACCCTGGGATTGGTGTGGCGATTCAAAACAGATTCGCTTCACTACAGACACAAGCCCCTGACTACGGAGCAGGGAAGGCCGGTGGCGGCGCCGACCACCAGACGGAGTGTGTACACAACACTCGCCCGACAATATGACCCGCTAGGATGTATTCTACCGTACACCACCAGGGCAAAAATGATTGTACGAGCATTGTGGGACAAGGACCAGGGCTGGGACGACCCCATTCCCGCACACCTTGCATCCACCTGGAGAGAGTGGGAGATGGAGCTCCACTCACTCCCAGGCGTTAATATGCGCCGAAGCTACTTCCCACCCACGGTGAGGCCAGAGACATGTAAAATGGACTTACACGTCTTCAGTGACGCCTCAGAGGTCGCATACGGATCAGTAGCCTACTTGCGGGCCCAAGAGAAGGGGGGAGAGATCTACACAGCATTTGTCCTCGCCCGCTCGAGAATAGCCCCACGCAAGCAACAATCTATCCCACGTCTAGAGCTCTGCGCAGCCCTAGCCGGAGCGCACCTAGCCACGCTCATCCAACGTGAGCTCACCATACCGGTGTCTAGAACAATCCTGTGGTCAGATTCCACGACGGTACTCGCCTGGATCAAATCGGACTCATGCAAGTACAAAGTCTTCGTGGGAGTCAGAGTCACCGAGATTCAAGACTTAACCGAAGAGTTAACCGGAGAAACAGAGTGGCGCTACGTTGATACAAAACAGAACCCAGCTGACGTCATCACCCGGGGGATGCCCCTGGATGACCTCACCCGTCGCAATGTCTACAGTGACGGCCCCGCATTCCTAAGACTCCCGGAAGGACAGTGGCCCATGCCTATCCCGAGGGAAGCAAGTCCAGAGGAGGTGGAAAATAAGAAGTCTGTGTTCTGTGGATTGAGCACCGTAGCCTCCACCGACCCTAACATAGACGATTGCACGTCCATAGAGAGTGCACAACAAAGAACATTCCTGCGGTACCACCCGGAGTGCAAGTCCCCCGCTGATATGTCAGCAGCTAACTACGAGGAAGCAGAATTGCTTCTACTGCAGCGAGCCCAGAGAGACTCGTTCCCCGATGAATTGGCCTGTCTACAGGGAGGAAAGCCCGTCCCATCCGACAGCAGATTAATTCATCTGGCCCCCCGAGAGCGACGCTCATACCCTCATCAGAGTGGGTGGTCGCCTACGCAGAGCCCCCAATCTACCGGATGACATTAAATACCCGATCGTATTGAACAGCCGACACAAGGTCACAGAGCTGATTATAAAGAAATACGATGAGGATGTACATCACGCAGGAGCAGAAAGAGTCTTCGCGGAAATCAGACGTCGTTACTGGATCCTACAAGGAAGAGAGGCGGTACGACGCTTCCAGCGAACATGTCTAGACTGCCGCAAGTGGCGCGCGCAGCCCAGCATACCAAGGATGGCTGACCTTCCTCCATGTCGCCTCCGAATCGGTGACAAGCCATTCCACTCAACGGGTATGGACTGCTTTGGCCCGCTGCACATAAAGAAAGGAAGAGGAACCGAGAAGCGGTGGGGTATTGTATTCAAATGCATGACCACCAGAGCGATACACATCGAGCTTCTCCCGACCATGAGCACAGACTCATTCCTTATGGCCTTCCGTAGATTCACATCACGGAAAGGAAGACCGTCTACCCTATTGTCCGATCATGGGACAAACTTCAAAGGCGGCGAAAGAGAGCTGAGAGAGAGCTTCCAAGCTATGGGCCCATAACTTAAGACCCACCTCGCTCCAGCACAGGTTGATTTCCAATTCAACCCCCCAAACGCACCCCACTTCGGTGGCACTTGGGAACGAGAAGTGCGCTCCATAAAGACAGCCCTGTACGCAGTACTTGGGGCCCAGACTGTGGCGGAAGAAGTCCTAATGACAGTCCTCACGGAGATTGAGGGAGTACTTAACTCGAAGCCCCTCGGATATGTCTCCAGTGATGTGGCGGATATCGACCCAGTTACCCCCAACACACTCCTGATGGGGCGGCTAGATCCTGCATTACCCCAGACAATGTACCGGCCTGAAGAAGCGAACGGCCGACGAATGTGGAGGTACAGCCAAGTATTAGCCGACAAGTTTTGGAACAGTTTCCTACTGCACTACCTACCGTCTCTACAGACCCGCCAGAAGTGGGTAAAGGAGAGAGACAATTTGACAGAAGGAACAGTCGTCATGATTATTGATCAATCACTGCCCAGAGCTATGTGGCCGGCCAGCCGCGTAAGCAAAGTGATCACCGGTGCCGACGGCAAGGTCCGAGCAGCTGAAGTGCTCGTCCAGGGTCGCACTTACACCCGTCCCGTGGCGAGGCTCATAGAACTGCCTCGACTCCCAGACACAATCGATGATGACCATGACCCTACAACCCTATGACTTTGTGAAGTTGACTGACCCCTACAGCAAACCCTTATGTGTAAATAGACAACGCGATTAATCTGTCTCTGTTTAACTGATTAGGTCTGGGACCAATCAGGGGGTGGCTGTTGTGAAGGGCCAGATTAAACCGAATATATATATTTATTTATATATATATATTTAATTGTATTTGTATATTCTCTAATATTCCCTGATATCCCTTGTATATTCCTTGTACAATATGCATTGAATATCCATTCTAGCCTACTGAACATCCCATAATAGTCTCCATTCTACTATTGGTCGAGACCTTGGTGCCAGGCTGCCATACCCCTCAGACCCAGTTCAAACGTACCGCTCCACATGTACGAACAAGTCCTAGTTCCGCGTAGGAATCTGACTACCGCACCACTAATGGGACTATTTGTTCATAGTGCGTATATATACTGCGCTACTAAAGTAGGATTTTCTTTTCAGTCCAGTTTCTTACCCTCCAATAGAGTCACAGACGTAAAGCCTCCCCGCGACGCCACGTGTGGGAGTAAGGCCAAGTTCGCCTACCATCGGTATTGAGACATCGTGTATATTAATATTTGAATAGTCATATTTGGCACTATATCGTCGAGTTGGACGTAGTCTATTAAGCTAATAATAGTCTGTTAATATATAGTGCTTCGTGCGGTGAGAATACTACCGTAGTCAGTACCCCATCGTTTCGGGCAGAGAACTGGCTGCTTACCCAGGGTGGTTGACCCCACGTGAAGCTGCACCCGAGGAGCCCCAGAGCCGACGAGCGAGTGGACCTGTATACCGGATTATTCTACCGACGACAGCCCGCCTTCCCAGGCACGGATTATGCTTTGTATACATTGATTATTCCATGGATAAAGACCCCCGACACTGCCGTGTGTTGGAACCCCCCCCCCTGGAGAGGACGCAAGGTGAGGAGACGCTCTGCAAGACGAGGTCGCTTCACGTCTCTCCTCCGTGGACCGGATGACGCCGGCCCACAAAGAGTCCACCTGCTTTCATCTGTGGTCCAAGGATCGCCGGCGCATTGAACGGCACTACAGTGGGTTCACCTGGGATACCCTTGGCCGGATGAGGCAGCCGGATTCTACCCCCCCCCCTTCCTACTCCTGTCGGCTTACAAGCGACCGGATTAACCCCCTCTAGTGTATCCAGTATATAATCATTAAAGTATCATTGCTGTTATCCCTTAAACTATTCCAGGTCGTATATGTACCACCTGCGCCTTCAGAGATTGGACATTCTCTATTGATATACCGACGAATACTCTTGCCATAAAAGTGCATACTAATTCCATTCATAAATGTGATTGATTTGATTAAGTGCTTGCTCTACACACCATCGCTGTGTAGAAATAAAGACCTATTTCTAATTCGTACATTTGTGTTGGATCCGTTTCATCTACGTGACAGTGTTCATCATAATATATTTATGCCGTGTACTGGGTGGCCGAATATTAAGTACAAAGGTAGTGGTAGTAAGTATCATATCTAGTAATACAGTCAGGGAATTGTACCCCTCAGTTACAGCTATTATGCAAAACAAAAATGTTATTAAGAACAAATGCAACTGTTTTGCTATAGGGTTGAAAATGACAGCAGTAACAAAAGATGGTGGTAGATTCCAAAATCCTTTACATTGCCGTGATGATTGGTTCTGATCTATCAACAGAACGTAAACTAACGCCTTCCAGTAAACCACACCAGACCCAGCTTCATGTGTTTGGCATTATAGTTATGAAGACGGATACAAAAAAATATGAATTATCATTAGTAACAACATGTCAAAAGGAACATTACCCTGCCAATGGTGTTTGTTGTCGCAAACCCTGGAAACGCCAACCATAACACCCAGGAAGAGGGGGGCGAGGAAGACACACAGCCTCCAGGCCTTCCCCCGCCCCGCCGGCCCGAAGCAGTGCAGCTTCCCCCCCAGGTAGAGCGCCGTGAAGCCCAGTCCGGCGAAGGCAACTGGAGGGAGCGGGAGGGAGGGAGGGAGGGAGGGAGGGAGGGAGGGAGGGAGGGAGCAGGAGGGAGGGAGCGGGAGAGAGCAGGAGGGAGCGGGAGGGAGCAGGAAGGAGCAGGAGGGAGCGGGAAAGAGCAGGAGGGAGCGGGAAGGAGCGGGAGGGAGCGAGAGGGAGCGGGAGGGAGCGGGAGGGATGGGGGAGGGAGCGGGAGAGAGCAGGAGAGAGCGGGAGATAGCGGGAGGGAGCGGGAGGGAGCGGGAGAGAGCGGGAGAGAGCGGGAGAGAGTGGGAGGGATGGGGGAGGGAGCGGGAGAGAGCAGGAGGGAGCGGGAGGGAGCGGGAGGGAGCGGAAGAGAGCAGGAGGGAGCGGGAGAGAGCGGGAGAGAGTGGGAGGGATGGGGGAGGGAGCGGGAGAGAGCAGGAGGGAGCGGGAGGGAGCGGGAGGGAGCGGAAGAGAGCAGGAGGGAGCGGGAGAGAGCGGGAGAGAGTGGGAGAGAGTGGGAGGGAGCGGGAGAGAGCAGGAGGGAGCGGGAGGGAGCAGGA
Source organism: Notolepis coatsorum (assembly GCF_963971535.1). NCBI lineage: Eukaryota > Metazoa > Chordata > Actinopteri > Aulopiformes > Paralepididae > Notolepis > Notolepis coatsorum. The sequence goes on from NW_028174883.1 coordinate 370,320, forward strand.
GGGAGCGGGAGGGAGCGGGAGGGAGCAGGAGGGAGCGGGAGGGAGCGGGAGGGAGGGAGCAGGAGGGAGAGCGGGAGGGGGGGGGGGGGGAGCAGGAGGGAGAGCGGGAGGGAGTGGGAGAGAGCAGGAGGGAGCGGGAGGGAGGGAGCAGGAGGGAGAGCGGGAGGGAGCAGGAGGGAGCGGGAGGGAGTGGGAGAGAGCAGGAGGGAGCGGGAGGGAGTGGGAGAGAGCAGGAGGGAGCGGGAGGGAGTGGGAGAGAGCAGGAGGGAGCGGGAGGGAGGGAGCGGGAGGGAGGGAGCAGGAGGGAGAGCGGGAGGGAGCGGGAGAGAGGGTCAGTCAAAGGCACAATCAATACCCAGAATGCACCTTCCCCCGGTCCGTTAAGTAAGATGTACCTTAACTCAGCCCCGGCATATTATTGGTGCAGTGTTGATGTTAAAACTGTAAAACATAATCACAGTGACTAACTCTAATCCCTAACCGTAATCACAATGCACACACACACACACACACACACACACACACACACACACACACACACACACACACACACACACACACACACACACACACACACACACACACACACACACACACACACACACACACACACACACACACACACACACACACACACACACACACACACACACACACACACACACACAGGTCTCACAGGAGGAGTGGGCGCTGGGGAAGCTCTTCCTGCCCTCCAGGACGTCCCGCGGGTCTCCGCTGCAGAGGAGCTCCGGGTTCATCTGGCCGTCGGGGAAACAGCGGAAGAAGAAGTCGGGACGCGGTCTGGAAGAACCAGAGGTTATAGAGGTCAGAGGTTATAGAGGTCAGAGGTTATAGAGGCTACAGGTTCTACTGGAACACAGAGGTTATAGAGGCTACAGGTTCTACTGGAACACAGAGGTTATAGAGGCTACAGGTTCTACTGGAACACAGAGGTTATAGAGGCTACAGGTTCTACTGGAACACAGAGGTTATAGAGGCTACAGGTTCTACTGGAACACAGAGGTTATAGAGGCTACAGGTTCTACTGGAACACAGAGGTTATAGAGGCTACAGGTTCTACTGGAACACAGAGGTTATAGAGGCTACAGGTTCTACTGGAACACAGAGGTTATAGAGGCTACAGGTTCTACTGGAACACAGAGGTTATAGAGGCTACAGGTTCTACTGGAACACAGAGGTTATAGAGGCTACAGGTTCTACTGGAACACAGAGGTTATAGAGGCTACAGGTTCTACTGGAACACAGAGGTTATAGAGGCTACAGGTTCTACTGGTCTGGAACACAGAGGTTATAGAGGCTACAGGTTCTACTGGAACACAGAGGTTATAGAGGCTACAGGTTCTACTGGAACACAGAGGTTATAGAGGCTACAGGTTCTACTGGAACACAGAGGTTATAGAGGCTACAGGTTCTACTGGAACACAGAGGTTATAGAGGCTACAGGTTCTACTGGAACACAGAGGTTATAGAGGCTACAGGTTCTACTGGAACACAGAGGTTATAGAGGCTACAGGTTCTACTGGTCTGGAACACAGAGGTTATAGAGGCTACAGGTTCTACTGGAACACAGAGGTTATAGAGGCTACAGGTTCTACTGGAACACAGAGGTTATAGAGGCTACAGGTTCTACTGGAACACAGAGGTTATAGAGGCTACAGGTTCTACTGGAACACAGAGGTTATAGAGGCTACAGGTTCTACTGGAACACAGAGGTTATAGAGGCTACAGGTTCTACTGGAACACAGAGGTTATAGAGGCTACAGGTTCTACTGGAACACAGAGGTTATAGAGGCTACATGTTCTACTGGTCTGGAACACAGAGGTTATAGAGGCTACAGGTTCTACTGGTCTGGAACACAGAGGTTATAGAGGCTACAGGTTCTACTGGAACACAGAGGTTATAGAGGCTACAGGTTCTACTGGTCTGGAACACAGGTTATAGAGCAGGGGTGGGCAATTATTATAGGGAAAACTCTTTATGTAGGACAAGAATATAAGAATGTTCACCTTCCAACAGCCAATTTGATGACATTGGTGAAAATCCCGTTGAGAATTAGTGCCAATGACATCGCTGGAACAGAACGAAACAAGACACACTTTTAAAACAGGACACAACACTAATAATAATAATAATAATAATAATAATAATAATAATAATAATAATAATAATAATAATAATTATTATTATTATTATTATTATTATTATTATTGTACCGCACTTTACATTTGTGAAAATCTCAAAGTGCTACAGGAGATAAAGGTAAAAAGTCAAATCAATAAAAACTATTAAAATGAATAAAACAACCAATGGAAGAAACATACAGACTAAAAATAAGTACACAATACTGCTGTATAAGTACACAATACTGCTGTATAAGTACACAACACTGTATAAGTACACAATACTGCTGTATAAGTACACAATACTGCTGTATAAGTACACAATACTGCTGTATAAGTACACAACACTGCTGTATAAGTACACAATACTGCTGTATAAGTACACAATACTGCTGTATAAGTACACAACACTGCTGTATAAGTACACAATACTGCTGTATAAGTACACAATACTGCTGTATAAGTACACAACACTGCTGTATAAGTACACAATACTGCTGTATAAGTACACAATACTGCTGTATAAGTACACAATACTGCTGTATAAGTACACAACACTGCTGTATAAGTACACAATACTGCTGTATAAGTACACAATACTGCTGTATAAGTACACAACACTGCTGTATAAGTACACAATACTGCTGTATAAGTACACAATACTGCTGTATAAGTACACAACACTGCTGTATAAGTACACAATACTGCTGTATAAGTACACAACACTGCTGTATAAGTACACAATACTGCTGTATAAGTACACAACACTGCTGTATAAGTGCTGTATAAGTACACAACACTGCTGTATAAGTACACAACACTGCTGTATAAGTACACAACACTGCTGTATAAGTACACAATACTGCTGTATAAGTACACAACACTGTATAAGTACACAACACTGCTGTATAAGTACACAACACTGCTGTATAAGTACACAATACTGCTGTATAAGTACACCACAACACTGTATAAGTACACAACACTGCTGTATAAGTACACCACAACACTGTATAAATACACAATACTGCTGTATAAGTACACAATACTGCTGTATAAGTACACAATACTGCAGTATAAGTACACAACACAGCAGTATAAGTACACAACACTGCTGTATAAGTACACAACACTGCTGTATAAGTACACAACACTGCAGTATAAGTACACAACACTGCTGTATAAGTACACAACACTGCTGTATAAGTACACAATACTGCTGTATAAGTACACAATACTGATGTATAAGTACACAACCGCTGTATAAGTACACAATACTGCTGTATAAGTACACAACACTGCTGTATAAGTACACAACACTGCTGTATAAGTACACAACACTGCTGTATAAGTACATCACAACACTGCTGTATAAGTACACAATACTGCTGTATAAGTACACAACACTGCAGTATAAGTACATCACAACACTGTATAAGTACACAATACTGCAGTATAAGTACATCACAATACTGCTGTATAAGTACACAATACTGCTGTATAAGTACATCACAATACTGCTGTATAAGTACACAATACTGGTGTATAAGTACACAATACTGCTGTATAAGTACACAATACTGCTGTATAAGTACATCACAATACTGCTGTATAAGTACACAATACTGCTGTATAAGTACACAACACTGCTGTACAAGTACACAACACTACAGTATAAGTACACAACACTGCAGTATAAGTACACAACACTGCAGTATAAGTACATCACAACACTGTATAAGTACACAACACTGCAGTATAAGTACATCACAACACTGTATAAGTACACAACACTGCAGTATAAGTACATCACAACACTGTATAAGTACACAATACTGCTGTATAAGTACACAACACACAACACTGCAGTATAAGTACATCACAATACTGCTGTATAAGTACACAATACTGCTGTATAAGTACACAATACTACTGCTGTATAAGTACATCACAATACTGCTGTATAAGTACACAACACTGCAGTATAAGTACATCACAATACTGCTGTATAAGTACACAACACTGCTGTATACGTACACAATACTGCTGTATAAGTACACAACACTGCAGTATAAGTACACAACACTGCAGTATAAGTACATCACACCACTGCAGTATAAGTACACAACACTGCTGTATAAGTACACAATACTGCTGTATAAGTACACAACACTGCAGTATAAGTACACAACACTGCAGTATAAGTACATCACAACACTGCAGTATAAGTACACAACACTGCTGTATAAGTACACAACACTGCTGTATAAGTACACAACACTGCAGTATAAGTACATCACAACACTGCAGTATAAGTACACAATACTGCTGTATAAGTACACAACACTGCTGTATAAGTACACAACACTGCTGTATAAGTACACAACACTGCTGTATAAGTACACAACACTGCTGTATAAGTACACAATACTGCTGTATAAGTACACAATACTACTGCTGTATAAGTACATCACAATACTGCAGTATAAGTACACAACACTGCTGTATAAGTACACAATACTGCTGTATAAGTACACAACACTGCAGTATAAGTATACAACACTGCAGTATAAGTACATCACAACACTGCAGTATAAGTACACAACACTGCTGTATAAGTACACAACACTGCTGTATAAGTACACAACACTGCAGTATAAGTACATCACAACACTGCAGTATAAGTACACAACACTGCTGTATAAGTACACAACACTGCTGTATAAGTACACAATACTGCTGTATAAGTACACAACACTGCTGTATAAGTACACAACACTGCTGTATAAGTACACAACACTGCTGTATAAGTACACAACACTGTTGTATAAGTACACAATACTGCTGTATAAGTACACAACACTGCAGTATAAGTACACAACACTGCAGTATAAGTACACAACACTGCTGTATAAGTACACAACACTGCTGTATAAGTTTTATACAACACTGCAGTATAAGTACACAACACTGCAGTATAAGTACACAACACTGCAGTATAAGTACACAATACTGCTGTATAAGTACACAACACTGTATAAGTACACAACACTGCTGTATAAGTACACAATACTGCTGTATAAGTACACAATACTGCTGTATAAGTACACAACACTGTATAAGTACACAACACTGCTGTATAAGTACACAATACTGCTGTATAAGTACACAACACTGCTGTATAAGTACACAATACTGCTGTATAAGTACACAACACTGCTGTATAAGTACACAACACTGCTGTATAAGTACACAATACTGCTGTATAAGTACACAATACTGCTGTATAAGTACACAACACTGCAGTATAAGTACACAACACTGCAGTATAAGTACACAACACTGCAGTATAAGTACACAACACTGCAGTATAAGTACACAATACTGCTGTATAAGTACACAACACTGTATAAGTACACAACACTGCTGTATAAGTACACAATACTGCTGTATAAGTACACAACACTGCTGTATAAGTACACAATACTGCTGTATAAGTACACAACACTGCAGTATAAGTACACAATACTGCTGTATAAGTACACAACACTGTATAAGTACACACAACACTGCTGTATAAGTACACAATACTGCTGTATAAGTACACAACACTGCTGTATAAGTACACAATACTGCTGTATAAGTACACAACACTGCAGTATAAGTACACAACACTGCAGTATAAGTACACAACACTGCTGTATAAGTACACAATACTGCTGTATAAGTACACAACACTGCTGTATAAGTACACAATACTGCTGTATAAGTACACAACACTGCAGTATAAGTACACAACACTGCAGTATAAGTACACAACACTGCTGTATAAGTACACAACACTGCTGTATAAGTACACAACACTGCAGTATAAGTACACAATACTGCTGTATAAGTACACAATACTGCTGTATAAGTACACAATACTGCTGTATAAGTACACAATACTGCTGTATAAGTACACAATACTGCTGTATAAGTACACAACACTGCTGTATAAGTATATAAGTACACAACACTGCTGTATAAGTACACAACACTGCAGTATAAGTACACAATACTGCTGTATAAGTACACAATACTGCTGTATAAGTACACAACACTGCAGTATAAGTACACAATACTGCTGTATAAGTACACAACACTGCAGTATAAGTACACAACACTGCAGTATAAGTACACAACACTGCAGTATAAGTACACAACACTGCAGTATAAGTACACAATACTGCTGTATAAGTACACAACACTGCAGTATAAGTACACAACACTGCTGTATAAGTACACAACACTGCTGTATTATAAGTACACAATACTGCTGTATAAGTACACAATACTGCTGTATAAGTACACAACACTGCAGTATAAGTACACAATACTGCTGTATAAGTACACAACACTGCTGTATAAGTACACAACACTAGTACCCTCCTCCCCTGTTGCTCCTCCCCTTCACTAGTCCCTCCTCCCCTGTTGCTCCTCCCCTTCACTAGTCCCTCCTCCCCTGTTGCTCCTCCCCTTCACTAGTCATTCCTCCCCTGTTGCTCCTCCCCTTCACTAGTCCCTCCTCCCCTGTTGCTCCTCCCCTTCACTAGTCCTTCCTCCCCTGTTGCTCCTCCCCTTCACTAGTCCCTCCTCCCCTGTTGCTCCTCCCCTTCACTAGTCCCTCCTCCCCTGTTGCTCCTCCCCTTCACTAGTCCTTCCTCCCCTGTTGCTCCTCCCCTTCACTAGTCCTTCCTCCCCTGTTGCTCCTCCCCTTCACTAGTACCCTCCTCCCCTGTTGCTCCTCCCCTTCACTAGTACCCTCCCCTGTTGCTCCTCCCCTTCACTAGTACCCTCCTCCCCTGTTGCTCCTCCCCTTCACTAGTACCCTCCTCCCCTGTTGCTCCTCCCCTTCACTAGTCCTTCCTCCCCTGTTGCTCCTCCCCTTCACTAGTCATTCCTCCCCTGTTGCTCCTCCCCTTCACTAGTCCCTCCTCCCCTGTTGCTCCTCCCCTTCACTAGTCCCTCCTCCCCTGTTGCTCCTCCCCTTCACTAGTCCCTCCTCCCCTGTTGCTCCTCCCCTTCACTAGTACCCTCCCCTGTTGCTCCTCCCCTTCACTAGTACCCTCCTCCCATGTTGCTCCTCCCCTAACACTAGTACCCTCCTCCCCTGTTGCTCCTCCCCTTCACTAGTCCCTCCTCCCCTGTTGCTCCTCCCCTTCACTAGTACCCTCCCCTGTTGCTCCTCCCCTTCACTAGTACCCTCCTCCCATGTTGCTCCTCCCCTAACACTAGTACCCTCCTCCCCTGTTGCTCCTCCCCTTCACTAGTCCTTCCTCCCATGTTGCTCCTCCCCTTCACTAGTCCCTCCTCCCCTGTTGCTCCTCCCCTTCACTGGTTAAAGGCGGGACCTCCCCTGTAGCTCCTCCCCTTCACTAGTTAAAGGCGGGACCTCCCCTGTTGCTCCTCCCCCTCACTGGTTAAAGGCGGGACCTCCCCTGTAGCTCCTCCCCTTCACTAGTTAAAGGTGGGACCTCCCCTGTTGCTCCTCCCCCTCACTGGTTAAAGGCGGGACCTCCCCTGTAGCTCCTCCCCCTCACTGGTTAAAGGCGGGACCTCCCCTGTAGCTCCTCCCCCTCACTGGTTAGAGGCGGGACCTACCCAGAGATGCTTCTCGGAGGTCTCTCCTCACTGTGGTCTTCAGGAAGGACACCAGGAGGATGGCGGCCACGGGATGAGAACGGAGATGCTCTGGAGGAGAGAGAGAGAGAGAGAGAGGAGAGAGAGGGAGAGAGAGAGAGGAGAGAGAGGGAGAGAGAGAGAGGGGGGGGAGAGAGAGAGAGAGAGGAGAGAGAGAGAGAGTGGCACGGGTGATGAACAAGCTGGTCACGTGACACGGACATGAACCTATCAGGTCACAAGCTGGTCACGTGACACGGACATGAACCTATCAGGGTCACAAGCTGGTCACGTGACACGGACATGAACCTATCAGGTCACAAGCTGGTCACGTGGCACGGACATGAACCTATCAGGTCACAAGCTGGTCACGTGACACGGACATGAACCTATCAGGTCACAAGCTGGTCACGTGACACGGACATGAACCTATCAGGTCACAAGCTGGTCACGTGACACGGACATGAACCTATCAGGTCACAAGCTGGTCACGTGACACGGACATGAACCTATCAGGTCACAAGCTGGTCACGTGACACGGACATGAACCTATCAGGGTCACAAGCTGGTCACGTGACACGCACATGAACCTATCAGGTCACAAGCTGGTCACGTGACACGGACATGAACCTATCAGGTCACAAGCTGGTCACGTGGCACGGACATGAACCTATCAGGTCACAAGCTGGTCACGTGACACGGACATGAACCTATCAGGTCACAAGCTGGTCACGTGACACGGACATGAACCTATCAGGTCACAAGCTGGTCACGTGACACGGACATGAAGCCCACCATCAGTCTAGACGTCTCGTTGGGTCTCAGCAGGGAAACACAGACTTACGAACACGAGGGAGCGAGACACGTATTCCTCCTGAACGTGGTGGAACTTGTAAAGCCATAGCTCCTCGGGCTGGATCTGTCTGATGAACGGACCGGGCATCTCAGAGAGGCTGGAGAGAGAAGAGAGAGGGATGAAGAGAGGGAGAGAGAGAGAGGAGAGAGAGAGGGAGGAGGAGAGAGAGAGAGAGAGAGAGAGAGAGAGAGAGAGAGAGAGAGAGAGAGAGAGAGAGAGAGAGAGAGAGAGAGAGAGAGAGAGAGAGAGAGAGAGAGAGGGATCAGTCAGGGCTACATCTCAGAGAGGAGGAGAGAAGAGAGAGAGAGAGGGATCAGTCAGGGCTACATCTCAGAGAGGAGGAGAGAGAGAGAGAGAGAGAGGGATCAGTCAGGGCTACATCTCAGAGAGGAGGAGAGGAGAGAGAGGGATCAGTCAGGGCTACATCTCAGAGAGGAGGAGAGAGAGAGAGAGAGGGATCAGTCAGGACTACATCTCAGAGAGGAGGAGAGAGAGAGAGAGAGAGGATCAGTCAGGGCTACATCTCAGAGAGGAGGAGAGAAGAGAGAGGGATCAGTCAGGGCTACATCTCAGAGAGGAGGAGAGAGAGAGAGAGGGGATCAGTCAGGGCTACATCTCAGAGAGGAGGAGAGAGAGAGAGAGGGATCAGTCAGGGCTACATCTCAGAGAGGAGGAGAGAGAGAGAGAGGGATCAGTCAGGGCTACATCTCAGAGAGGAGGAGAGAGAGAGAGAGGGATCAGTCAGGGCTACATCTCAGAGAGGAGGAGAGAGAGAGAGAGGGATCAGTCAGGGCTACATCTCAGAGAGGAGGAGAGAGAGAGAGAGGGATCAGTCAGGGCTACATCTCAGAGAGGAGGAGAGAGAGAGAGAGGGATCAGTCAGGGCTACATCTCAGAGAGGAGGAGAGGAGAGAGAGAGAGGGATCAGTCAGGCTACATCTCAGAGAGGAGGAGAGAGAGAGAGAGAGGGATCAGTCAGGGCTACATCTCAGAGAGGAGGAGAGAGAGAGAGAGAGGGATCAGTCAGGGCTACATCTCAGAGAGGAGGAGAGAGAGAGAGAGGGATCAGTCAGGGCTACATCTCAGAGAGGAGGAGAGAGAGAGAGAGAGGGATCAGTCAGGGCTACATCTCAGAGAGAGGGAGGAGAGAGAGAGGGATCAGTCAGGGCTACATCTCAGAGAGGAGGAGAGAGAGAGAGAGAGAGGGATCAGTCAGGGCTACATCTCAGAGAGGAGGAGAGGAGAGAGAGAGAGGGATCAGTCAGGGCTACATCTCAGAGAGGAGGAGAGAGAGAGAGAGAGGGATCAGTCAGGGCTACATCTCAGAGAGGAGGAGAGAGAGAGAGAGGGATCAGTCAGGGCTACATCTCAGAGAGGAGGAGAGAGAGAGAGAGAGGGATCAGTCAGGGCTACATCTCAGAGAGGAGGAGAGAGAGAGAGATCAGTCAGGGCTACATCTCAGAGAGGAGGAGAGAAGAGAGAGAGAGGGATCAGTCAGGGCTACATCTCAGAGAGGAGGAGAGAGAGAGAGAGAGGGATCAGTCAGGGCTACATCTCAGAGAGGAGGAGAGAGAGAGAGAGAGAGAGGGATCAGTCAGGGCTACATCTCAGAGAGGAGGAGAGAGAGAGAGAGAGGGATCAGTCAGGGCTACATCTCAGAGGGGAGAGAGAGAGAGAGAGAGAGGGATCAGTCAGGACTACATCTCAGAGAGGAGGAGAGAGAGAGAGAGATCAGTCAGGGCTACATCTCAGAGAGGAGAGAGAGAGAGAGAGAGAGATCAGTCAGGGCTACATCTCAGAGAGGAGGAGAGAGAGAGAGAGGGATCAGTCAGGGCTACATCTCAGAGAGGAGGAGAGAGAGAGAGAGGGATCAGTCAGGGCTACATCTCAGAGAGGAGGAGAGGAGAGAGAGAGATCAGTCAGGGCTACATCTCAGAGAGGAGGAGAGGAGAGAGAGAGAGGGATCAGTCAGGGCTACATCTCAGAGAGGAGGAGAGGAGAGAGAGAGGGGATCAGTCAGGGCTACATCTCAGAGAGGAGGAGAGAGAGAGAGTCGAGAGAGAGGGATCAGTCAGGGCTACATCTCAGAGAGGAGGAAGAGAGAGAGAGAGGGATCAGTCAGGGCTACATCTCAGAGAGGAGGAGAGAGAGAGAGAGAGGGATCAGTCAGGGCTACATCTCAGAGAGGAGGAGAGAGAGAGAGAGGGGATCAGTCAGGGCTACATCTCAGAGAGGAGGAGAGGAGAGAGAGAGAGGGATCAGTCAGGGCTACATCTCAGAGAGGAGGAGAGGAGAGAGAGAGGGGGATCAGTCAGGGCTACATCTCAGAGAGGAGGAGAGAGAGAGAGAGAGAGGATCAGTCAGGGCTACATCTCAGAGAGGAGTGAGAGAGAGAGAGAGAGAGGGATCAGTCAGGGCTACATCTCAGAGAGGAGGAGAGGAGAGAGAGAGAGGGATCAGTCAGGGCTACATCTCAGAGAGGAGGAGAGGAGAGAGAGGGGATCAGTCAGGGCTACATCTCAGAGAGGAGGAGAGAGAGAGAGAGAGGGATCAGTCAGGGCTACATCTCAGAGAGGAGAGAGAAGAGAGAGAGGAGGGATCAGTCAGGGCTACATCTCAGAGAGGAGGAGAGAGAGAGAGAGAGAGAGTGGATCAGTCAGGGCTACATCTCAGAGAGGGAGGAGAGGAGAGAGAGAGAGAGGGATCAGTCAGGCTACATCTCAGAGAGAGAGAGAGAGAGAGAGAGAGAGAGGGATCAGTCAGGGCTACATCTCAGAGAGGAGGAGAGAGAGTGAGAGGGATCAGTCAGGGCTACATCTCAGAGAGGAGGAGAGGAGAGAGAGAGGGATCAAGTCAGGGCTACATCTCAGAGAGGAGGAGAGGAGAGAGAGAGGGATCAGTCAGGGCTACATCTCAGAGAGAGGAAGAGAGAGAGGGATCAGTCAGCGCTACATCTCAGAGAGGAGGTCAGAGAGGAGGAGAGAGAGAGAGAGGATCAGTCAGGGCTACATCTCAGAGAGGAGGAGAGGAGAGAGAGGGATCAGTCAGGGCTACATCTCAGAGAGGAGGAGAGAGAGAGAGAGAGGGATCAGTCAGGGCTACATCTCAGAGAGGAGGAGAGAGAGAGAGAGGGATCAGTCAGGACTACATCTCAGAGAGGAGGAGAGGAGAGAGAGGGATCAGTCAGGGCTACATCTCAGAGAGGAGGAGAGAGAGAGAGAGGGATCAGTCAGGGCTACATCTCAGAGAGGAGGAGAGAGAGAGAGAGAGAGAGGGATCAGTCAGGGCTACATCTCAGAGAGGAGGAGAGAGAGAGAGAGAGAGATCAGTCAGGGCTACATCTCAGAGAGGAGGAGAGAAGAGAGAGAGAGAGGGATCAGTCAGGGCTACATCTCAGAGAGGAGGAGAGGGAGAGAGAGAGGGATCAGTCAGGGCTACATCTCAGAGAGGAGGAGAGAGAGAGAGAGGGATCAGTCAGGGCTACATCTCAGAGAGGAGGAGAGAGAGAGAGAGGGATCAGTCAGGGCTACATCTCAGAGAGGAGGAGAGAGAGAGAGAGAGAGGGATCAGTCAGGGCTACATCTCAGAGAGGAGGAGAGAAGAGAGAGAGAGGGATCAGTCAGGGCTACATCTCAGAGAGGAGGAGAGAGAGAGAGAGAGGGATCAGTCAGGGCTACATCTCAGAGAGGAGGAGAGAGAAGAGAGAGAGGGATCAGTCAGGGCTACATCTCAGAGAGGAGGAGAGAGAGAGAGAGAGGATCAGTCAGGGCTACATCTCAGAGAGGAGGAGAGGAGAGAGAGAGGGATCAGTCAGGGCTACATCTCAGAGAGGAGGAGAGAGAGAGAGAGAGGGATCAGTCAGGGCTACATCTCAGAGAGGAGGAGAGAGAGAGAGAGAGGGATCAGTCAGGGCTACATCTCAGAGAGGAGGAGAGAAGAGAGAGAGGGATCAGTCAGGGCTACATCTCAGAGAGGAGGAGAGAAGAGAGAGAGAGAGATCAGTCAGGGCTACATCTCAGAGAGGAGAGGAGAGAGAGAGAGAGAGGGATCAGTCAGGGCTACATCTCAGAGAGGAGGAGAGAGAGAGAGAGGGATCAGTCAGGGCTACATCTCAGAGAGGAGGAGAGAGAGAGAGAGAGGGATCAGTCAGGGCTACATCTCAGAGAGGAGGAGAGAGAGAGAGAGGGATCAGTCAGGGCTACATCTCAGAGAGGAGGAGAGAGAGAGAGAGGGATCAGTCAGGACTACATCTCAGAGAGGAGGAGAGGAGAGAGAGAGGGATCAGTCAGGGCTACATCTCAGAGAGGAGGAGAGGAGAGAGAGAGGGATCAGTCAGGGCTACATCTCAGAGAGGAGGAGAGAGAGAGAGAGGGATCAGTCAGGGCTACATCTCAGAGAGGAGGAGAGAGAGAGAGAGAGGGATCAGTCAGGGCTACATCTCAGAGAGGAGGAGAGAGAGAGAGAGAGGGATCAGTCAGGGCTACATCTCAGAGAGGAGGAGAGAGAGAGAGAGATCAGTCAGGGCTACATCTCAGAGAGGAGGAGAGAGAGAGAGAGAGGGATCAGTCAGGGCTACATCTCAGAGAGGAGGAGAGAGAGAGAGAGAGGGATCAGTCAGGGCTACATCTCAGAGAGGAGGAGAGAGAGAGAGAGGATCAGTCAGGGCTACATCTCAGAGAGGAGGAGAGAGAGAGAGAGGGATCAGTCAGGGCTACATCTCAGAGAGGAGGAGAGAGAGAGAGAGGGATCAGTCAGGGCTACATCTCAGAGAGGAGGAGAGGAGAGAGAGAGGGATCAGTCAGGACTACATCTCAGAGAGGAGGAGAGAGAGAGAGAGAGGGATCAGTCAGGGCTACATCTCAGAGAGGAGGAGAGAGAGAGAGAGGGATCAGTCAGGGCTACATCTCAGAGAGGAGGAGAGAGAGAGAGAGAGGGATCAGTCAGGGCTACATCTCAGAGAGGAGGAGAGAGAGAGAGAGAGAGAGGATCAGTCAGGGCTACATCTCAGAGAGGAGGAGAGGAGAGAGAGAGAGGGATCAGTCAGGGCTACATCTCAGAGAGGAGGAGAGGAGAGAGAGAGGGATCAGTCGGGGCTACATCTCAGAGAGGAGGAGAGAGAGAGAGAGGGATCAGTCAGGGCTACATCTCAGAGAGGAGGAGAGAGAGAGAGAGAGGGATCAGTCAGGGCTACATCTCAGAGAGGAGGAGAGGAGAGAGAGAGAGGGATCAGTCAGGGCTACATCTCAGAGAGGAGGAGAGAGAGAGAGAGAGAGGGATCAGTCAGGGCTACATCTCAGAGAGGAGGAGAGAGAGAGAGAGAGGGATCAGTCAGGGCTACATCTCAGAGAGGAGGAGAGAGAGAGAGAGAGGGATCAGTCAGGGCTACATCTCAGAGAGGAGGAGAGGAGAGAGAGAGAGAGGGATCAGCCAGGGCTACATCTCAGAGAGGAGGAGAGAGAGAGAGAGAGAGAGGGATCAGTCAGGGCTACATCTCAGAGAGGAGGAGAGGAGAGAGAGAGAGAGGATCAGTCAGGGCTACATCTCAGAGAGGAGGAGAGGAGAGAGAGAGAGAGGGATCAGTCAGGGCTACATCTCAGAGAGGAGGAGAGAAGAGAGAGAGAGGGATCAGTCAGGGCTACATCTCAGAGAGGAGGAGAGGAGAGAGAGAGGGATCAGTCAGGGCTACATCTCAGAGAGGAGGAGAGGAGAGAGAGAGGGATCAGTCAGGGCTACATCTCAGAGAGGAGGAGAGGAGAGAGAGGGATCAGTCAGGGCTACATCTCAGAGAGGAGGAGAGAGAGAGAGAGGGATCAGTCGGGGCTACATCTCAGAGAGGAGGAGAGAAGAGAGAGAGGGATCAGTCAGGGCTACATCTCAGAGAGGAGGAGAGAGAGAGAGAGAGGGATCAGTCAGGGCTACATCTCAGAGAGGAGGAGAGAGAGAGAGAGAGGGATCAGTCAGGGCTACATCTCAGAGAGGAGGAGAGGAGAGAGAGAGAGGGATCAGTCAGGGCTACATCTCAGAGAGGAGGAGAGGAGAGAGAGAGAGGGATCAGTCAGGGCTACATCTCAGAGAGGAGGAGAGAGAGAGAGAGGGATCAGTCAGGGCTACATCTCAGAGAGGAGGAGAGAGAGAGAGGGATCAGTCAGGGCTACATCTCAGAGAGGAGGAGAGGAGAGAGAGAGAGAGGGATCAGTCAGGGCTACATCTCAGAGAGGAGGAGAGAGAGAGAGAGAGAGATCAGTCAGGGCTACATCTCAGAGAGGAGGAGAGAGAGAGAGAGAGGGATCAGTCAGGGCTACATCTCAGAGAGGAGGAGAGAGAGAGAGAGGGATCAGTCAGGGCTACATCTCAGAGAGGAGGAGAGAGAGAGAGAGGGATCAGTCAGGGCTACATCTCAGAGAGGAGGAGAGAGAGAGAGAGAGAGAGGGATCAGTCAGGGCTACATCTCAGAGAGGAGGAGAGAGAGAGAGAGAGGGATCAGTCAGGGCTACATCTCAGAGAGGAGGAGAGGAGAGAGAGAGAGGGATCAGTCAGGGCTACATCTCAGAGAGGAGGAGAGGAGAGAGAGGGATCAGTCAGGGCTACATCTCAGAGAGGAGGAGAGAGAGAGGGGGATCAGTCAGGGCTACATCTCAGAGAGGAGGAGAGGAGAGAGAGAGAGGGATCAGTCAGGGCTACATCTCAGAGAGGAGGAGAGAGAGAGAGAGAGAGATCAGTCAGGGCTACATCTCAGAGAGGAGGAGAGAGAGAGAGAGAGGGATCAGTCAGGGCTACATCTCAGAGAGGAGGAGAGAGAGAGAGAGGGATCAGTCAGGGCTACATCTCAGAGAGGAGGAGAGAGAGAGAGAGGGATCAGTCAGGGCTACATCTCAGAGAGGAGGAGAGAGAGAGAGAGAGAGAGAGAGGGATCAGTCAGGGCTACATCTCAGAGAGGAGGAGAGAGAGAGAGAGAGGGATCAGTCAGGGCTACATCTCAGAGAGGAGGAGAGGAGAGAGAGAGAGGGATCAGTCAGGGCTACATCTCAGAGAGGAGGAGAGGAGAGAGAGGGATCAGTCAGGGCTACATCTCAGAGAGGAGGAGAGGAGAGAGAGAGAGGGATCAGTCAGGGCTACATCTCAGAGAGGAGGAGAGAGAGAGAGAGGGATCAGTCAGGGCTACATCTCAGAGAGGAGGAGAGAGAGAGAGAGAGGGATCAGTCAGTGCTACATCTCAGAGAGGAGGAGAGGAGAGAGAGAGGGATCAGTCAGGGCTACATCTCAGAGAGGAGGAGAGGAGAGAGAGAGGGATCAGCCAGGGCTACATCTCAGAGAGGAGGAGAGGAGAGAGAGAGAGAGACAGATCAGCCAGGGCTACAGCTGACTACAGATACTCCCATGCTCTACACCAGGGGTCAACCACCCGTCGATCTTGATCGACTGGTCGATCTTTGAGACCTTCCCTGTAGATCTTTCCCTGAAAAAAAAATGTAAAAAAAAAATATATATATATATATATATATATATATGTATTAATCTTTCCATGAGAGTCCACATTACAGTTCTACTTTTGTTTTGATGTGAAAAGTGATGCTGCATAAGATTACTGCACTGACTGAGAAAGTACATAATAGTTCTACTTTGACGTTTTAATGTTGGACCAAAGCATTGCATGTAATTAGAATACAGGCAAATAAAAGGCATTTAGTTTAAAGTACAATCTTGGCTGTCTTTTTCTCTCAACACTTCAATAGGTAGATCTTGCCTTCACCAAAAAAAATTAAAAGTGATCATGGGCTTAAAAAGGTTGGTGACCACTGCTCTACACAGTACCATAGAATAGAATAGAATAGAATAGAATAGAATAGAATAGAATAGAATAGAATAGAATAGAATAGAATAGAAGTACTTTGTTGATCCGGATGGTAATTCAGCAGCACCACAGATCGCTCACAATAATAAACATTTACAGGTAGTCAAACATCACAAATGACAAATGAGAATAAAAATACGGTCAGGGATATACATTCTAAAATATACAGCCAAAAATATACAGTGATATACAGTAAAAATGTACAGTAATAATAAGTGTCAAGTGTTGACGTAAAGGTAAAAAGGCATAAGTCAAAAGGTCCAGGAGGATGTGCCGGAGTTTGTACCGTCACTCTGTGCTCAAATTAGCAATTTAAATGATACGATCGATATAATTCGATCGATAATATACTGTATATATATTTCTTAATTTCTTTATTGGAAATACATATAAGATATTGTTGCTCATTAACCCTTTCACTACCACACTACAGAAGGTTAACCTTTCACTACCACACTACAGAAGGTTAACCTTTCACTACCACACTACAGAAGGTTAACCCTTTCACTGCCACACTACAGAAGGTTAACATTTCACTACCACACTACAAAAGGTTAACCTTTCACTGCCACACTACAGAAGGTTAACCTTTCACTACCACACTGCAGAAGGTTAACCCTTTCACTACCACACTACAGACGGTTAACCTTTCACTACCACACTGCAGAAGGTTAACCCTTTCACTACCACACTACAGAAGGTTAACATTTCACTACCACACTACAAAAGGTTAACCTTTCACTGCCACACTACAGAAGGTTAACCTTTCACTACCACACTACAAAAGGTTAACCTTTCACTACCACACTACAGAAGGTTAACCTTTCACTACCACACTACAGAAGGTTAACCTTTCACTACCACACTACAGAAGGTTAACATTTCACTACCACACTACAGAAGGTTAACCCTTTCACTACCACACTACAGAAGGTTAACCTTTCACTACCACACTACAGAAGGTTAACCTTTCACTACCACACTACAGACGGTTACCCCTTTCACTACCACACTACAGAAGGTTAACCTTTCACTGCCACACTACAGACGGTTACCCCTTTCACTACCACACTACAGAAGGTTAACCTTTCACTACCAGACTACAGAAGGTTAACCTTTCACTGCCACACTACAGAAGGTTAACCCTTTCACTGCCACACTACAGAATGTTAACCTTTCACTACCACACTACAGAAGGTTAACCTTTCACTGCCACACTACAGAAGGTTAACCTTTCACTGCCACACTACAGAAGGTTAACCCTTTCACTACCACACTACAGAAGGTTAACCCTTTCACTACCACACTACAGAAGGTTAACCTTTCACTACCACACTACAGAAGGTTAACCTTTCACTACCACACTACAGAAGGTTAACCTTTCACTACCACACTACAGAAGGTTAACCTTTCACTATCACACTACAGAAGGTTAACCTTTCACTATCACACTACAGAAGGTTAACCTTTCACTACCACACTACAGAAGGTTAACCCTTTCACTACCACACTACAGAAGGTTAACCCTTTCACTACCACACTACAGAAGGTTAACCTTTCACTACCACACTACAGAAGGTTAACCTTTCACTGCCACACTACAGAAGGTTAACCCTTTCACTGCCACACTACAGAAGGTTAACCTTTCACTACCACACTACAGAAGGTTAACCTTTCACTGCCACACTACAGAAGGTTAACCTTTCACTGCCACACTACAGAAGGTTAACCCTTTCACTACCACACTACAGAAGGTTAACCCTTTCACTATCACACTACAGAAGGTTAACCTTTCACTACCACACTACAGAAGGTTAACCTTTCACTACCACACTACAGAAGGTTAACCTTTCACTACCACACTACAGAAGGTTAACCTTTCACTACCACACTACAGAAGGTTAACCCTTTCACTACCACACTACAGAAGGTTAACCCTTTCACTGCCACACTACAGAAGGTTAACCCTTTCACTGCCACACTACAGAAGGTTAACCTTTCACTTGGGTTAACCCTTTGGTAGTGTGGTCATGAAAAGGTTAATGCCTGTGTCAGCCCAGCACTGAGTTCTGCTCTACAGTGAGGTGGTTGGTCTGAAATAAACATCAGCAAGACAGCGGCTCCAATATGATGGCAACGATCAAAAGGTAAAGGACCTTCGAAAAGGTTGAAACCTTTGACATCAGCTGGTAAAAGAAATGGTGAAAAACACTTACAGGAAGAGACCGAAGAGAACGAAGCGGAACACAACGTTCAGCAGGAAGCCCGTGTTGTAGCTCATGGCCGCCATCTTGGGAGGGGGCTGGTTTTGACCTTCCTCCTGGGCGTCACCTTGACCTGCGAGACAAACGTCCATTTAGACCTTTTTCAAGTTTCAATGATCACCTTTCAGTGTTTATACCTGATATTAGCATGTAAAACAGATATTAGCATGTACGTAAAACAGATAGAAAATACAAGAGCAAGACGGGGCAGCAAGTCTATAACATTATCACATTATGTGGCGGCTAGGTGGTGTAGTGGGCAAGGCACTCGCCACCAGTGTGGAGACGCTAGGATTCGCCTGTTCGAATCCAGCTCTCCACATTGTTTTCAGTTTAGCTGGTCGTCCGCAGTAATACACATTGGCCGTATTACGGGGAGGGAAAACTGAAGGGTGGGGATCGAACGTTGTGAACAAGCGACTCCTACAGGTCGGTTGGTGCGCCTGCGCAGTAGAATCAGGAAGTGTCGGGGGCAGCGTGAGCCTCCCACGCGTTACTCCTCGCCACTGAGAGATCGAGCTGCGCAGGTGAAAAGATGCGACTGCTGTTACCTCAAGTACCGGAGGGGACTCGTGCTATGTATGACTTAGTCCACATTGCAGCCGGCTTGTGGGAGGCAAGAAACAGCGTCCGTGACAGGGGAGGGTTGAATTGGATGATGCGAAATTGGGATGGGAGACAATATAGAAAAATGGGAGAAAAAGTGGATCAAAAAAACTAACATTATCACATTACAGTGACAGCTGTGTTCCAACACGGAGGGCGATATATATAAATATAACATTATCACATTATAGTGACAGCTGTGTTCCAACACGGAGGGCGATATATATAAATATAACATTATCACATTATAGTGACAGCTGTGTTCCAACACGGAGGGCGATATATATAAATATAACATTATCACATTATAATAGTTTTTTTGTGTTCTTTTTTTGCATTCTTTTTTTTGTGTTATTTTTTTTGTTCGTTTTAGTTCGTTCGTTTTTTTTCGTTTTTGTTTTAGTTCGTTCGTTTTTTTGCGTTTTTGTTTTAGTTTGTTCGTTTTTTTTCGTTCTTTTTTTTCGTTCGTTTTCGTTTTAGTTCGTTAATTTTTTTGCGTTTTAGTTTTAGTTCGTTCCTTTTTTGCGTTTTTTTGTTCTTTTTTTGCATTCTTTTTTTGCGTTATTTTTTTGTTCGTTTTAGTTTGTTCTTTCTTTTGCGTTTTCGTTTTAGTTCGTTCGTTTTTTTGCGTTTTTGTTTTAGTTCGTTCGTTTTTTTGCGTTCGTTTTTTTGCGTTTTCGCTTTAGTTCGTTCGTTTTTTTTCGTTTTTGTTTTAGTTCGTTCGTTTTTTTGCGTTTTTGTTTTAGTTTGTTCGTTTTTTTGCGCTAGTTTTTTTGCGTTTTCGTTTTAGTTCGTTCGTTTTTTGCGTTTTTTTGTGTTCTTTTTTTGCATTCTTTTTTTTGTGTTATTTTTTTTGTTCGTTTTAGTTTGTTCTTTTTTTGCGTTTTTGTTTTAGTTCGTTCGTTTTTTTGCGTTCGTTTTTTTGCGTTTTCGCTTTAGTTCGTTCGTTTTTTTTCGTTTTTGTTTTAGTTCGTTCGTTTTTTTGCGTTTTTGTTTTAGTTTGTTTGTTTTTTTGCGCTAGTTTTTTTGCGTTTTCGTTTTAGTTCATTCGTTTTTTGCGTTTTTTTGTGTTCTTTTTTTGCATTCTTTTTTTTTTGTTATTTTTTTTGTTCGTTTTAGTTCGTTCGTTTTTTTGCGTTTTCGCTTTAGTTCGTTCGTTTTTTTTCGTTTTTGTTTTAGTTCGTTCGTTTTTTTGCGTTTTTGTTTTAGTTTGTTCGTTTTTTTGCGCTAGTTTTTTTCGTTCGTTTTTTGCGTTTTTTTGTGTTCTTTTTTTGCATTCTTTTTTTTGCGTTATTTTTTTGTTCGTTTTAGTTTGTTCTTTTTTTGCGTTTTTGTTTTAGTTCATTCGTTTTTTTGCGTTCGTTTTTTTGCGTTTTCGCTTTAGTTCGTTCGTTTTTTTGCGTTTTTGTTTTAGTTCGTTAATTTTTTTGCATTCTTTTTTTGCGTTTTCGTTTTAGTTTAGCTCTGTAACAACACCCTGCCCCCCCCCCCGTCTGCAGACAGCCCCCCTGGTTCCAGCTCTGTTCCAACACGGAGGGCGATATATATAAATATAACATTATCACATTACAGTGACAGCTGTGTTCCCACACGGAGGGCGATATATATAAATATAACATTATCACATTATAGTGACAGCTGTGTTCCCACACGGAGGGCGATATATATAAATATAACATTATCACATTACAGTGACAGCTGTGTTCCAACACGGAGGGCGATATATATAAATATAACATTATCACATTATAGTGACAGCTGTGTTCCAACACGGAGGGCGATATATATAAATATAACATTATCACATTATAGTGACAGCTCTGTTCAACACGGAGGGCGATATATATAAATATAACATTATCACATTATAGTGACAGCTGTGTTCCAACACGGAGGGCGATATATATAAATATAACATTATCACATTATAGTGACAGCTGTGTTCCAACACGGAGGGCGATATATATAAATATAACATTATCACATTATAGTGACAGCTGTGTTCCAACACGGAGGGCGATATATATAAATATAACATTATCACATTATAGTGACAGCTGTGTTCCAACACGGAGGGCGATATATATAAATATAACATTATCACATTACAGTGACAGCTGTGTTCCAACACGGAGGGCGATATATATAAATATAACATTATCACATTATAGTGACAGCTGTGTTCCAACACGGAGGGCCGGGCGATATATATAAATATAAAATCTCTTAAAAACTAGAAATGCCAAGGAAATCATTAAAATAAGCTTTGTTTTTATTTGACACAAAGATGATCAAACCAAGATGAATGTCCCTATTGGGATTGAAGTGCAAACCTAAATTCTTTATAACCTTTATTTACCCAGGCAAGCAAGTAAGAACAAATTCTGATTTTATTTATTGTCAAAAGTATGCATAATGTTGTGTTAATTCCACAACAAGAGATATGTAATGTTAATTACCTGAAATTATTCCATTTTTGGGGGGAAACCCTGCATATATCGGTATCGGTTGATATCGGTATCGGAAATTAAGAGTTGGACAATATCGGTATATCGGTAAAAAAGCCAATATCGAGCATCCCTACTTAAAACAAATAAAAGGTGCCTCTTGATCATCAAACAAGAATGAATTTCCCTATTGCGATTAATAAAGGGCAAATCTAACTTTCACCAAACATCACTTTTTGTAAAATAAAAGATGACTCTTAAATTCTTTTTTTTTGGTTGAAAATCGTCCTAAATCAGTCATTCGAATATCGCCCTGTCGCCCTGACCTCTGTGGTGATGAGCCCTGACCTTGTGGTGATGAGTCCTGACCTTGTAGTGATGAGTCCTGACCTTGTGGTGATGAGTCCTGACCTCTGTAGTGATGAGTCCTGACCTCTGTAGTGATGAGCCCTGACCTTGTGGTGATGAGTCCTGACCTTGTAGTGATGAGTCCTGACCTCTGTAGTGATGAGTCCTGACCTCTGTAGTGATGAGTCCTGACCTCTGTAGTGATGAGTCCTGACCTTGTGGTGATGAGTCCTGACCTTGTGGTGATGAGTCCTGACCTTGTAGTGATGAGTCCTGACCTTGTGGTGATGAGTCCTGACCTTGTGGTGATGAGTCCTGCCCTTGTAGTGATGAGTCCTGACCTTGTAGTGATGAGTCCTGACCTTGTGGTGATGAGCCCTGACCTTGTAGTGATGAGCCCTGACCTTGTGGTGATGAGTCCTGACCTTGTGGTGATGAGTCCTGACCTTGTGGTGATGAGTCCTGACCTTGTGGTGATGAGTCCTGACCTTGTAGTGATGAGTCCTGACCTTGTAGTGATGAGTCCTGACCTTGTAGTGATGAGTCCTGACCTTGTAGTGATGAGTCCTGACCTTGTGGTGATGAGTCCTGACCTTGTGGTGATGAGTCCTGACCTTGTGGTGATGAGTCCTGACCTTGTGGTGATGAGTCCTGACCTTGTGGTGATGAGTCCTGACCTTGTAGTGATGAGTCCTGACCTTGTGGTGATGAGTCCTGACCTTGTGGTGATGAGTCCTGACCTTGTAGTGATGAGCCCTGACCTTGTGGTGATGAGTCCTGACCTTGTGGTGATGAGTCCTGACCTTGTAGTGATGAGTCCTGACCTTGTAGTGATGAGCCCTGACCTTGTGGTGATGAGTCCTGACCTTGTGGTGATGAGTCCTGACCTTGTGGTGATGAGTCCTGACCTTGTGGTGATGAGTCCTGACCTTGTAGTGATGAGTCCTGACCTTGTAGTGATGAGCCCTGACCTCTGTAGTGATGAGTCCTGACCTTGTGGTGATGAGTCCTGACCTTGTGGTGATGAGTCCTGACCTCTGTAGTGATGAGTCCTGACCTTGTAGTGATGAGCCCTGACCTTGTAGTGATGAGTCCTGACCTTGTGGTGATGAGTCCTGACCTTGTAGTGATGAGTCCTGACCTCTGTAGTGATGAGTCCTGACCTTGTAGTGATGAGTCCTGACCTCTGTAGTGATGAGCCCTGACCTTGTAGTGATGAGCCCTGACCTTGTAGTGATGAGTCCTGACCTCTGTAGTGATGAGTCCTGACCTCTGTAGTGATGAGTCCTGACCTCTGTAGTGATGAGTCCTGACCTTGTGGTGATGAGCCCTGACCTTGTAGTGATGAGCCCTGACCTTGTGGTGATGAGTCCTGACCTTGTAGTGATGAGTCCTGACCTTGTGGTGATGAGTCCTGACCTCTGTAGTGATGAGTCCTGACCTCTGTAGTGATGAGCCCTGACCTTGTGGTGATGAGTCCTGACCTTGTAGTGATGAGTCCTGACCTCTGTAGTGATGAGTCCTGACCTCTGTAGTGATGAGTCCTGACCTCTGTAGTGATGAGTCCTGACCTTGTGGTGATGAGTCCTGACCTTGTGGTGATGAGTCCTGACCTTGTAGTGATGAGTCCTGACCTTGTGGTGATGAGTCCTGACCTTGTGGTGATGAGTCCTGCCCTTGTAGTGATGAGTCCTGACCTTGTAGTGATGAGTCCTGACCTTGTGGTGATGAGCCCTGACCTTGTAGTGATGAGCCCTGACCTTGTGGTGATGAGTCCTGACCTTGTGGTGATGAGTCCTGACCTTGTGGTGATGAGTCCTGACCTTGTGGTGATGAGTCCTGACCTTGTGGTGATGAGTCCTGACCTTGTAGTGATGAGTCCTGACCTTGTAGTGATGAGTCCTGACCTTGTAGTGATGAGCCCTGACCTCTGTAGTGATGAGTCCTGACCTTGTGGTGATGAGTCCTGACCTTGTGGTGATGAGTCCTGACCTCTGTAGTGATGAGTCCTGACCTTGTAGTGATGAGCCCTGACCTTGTAGTGATGAGTCCTGACCTTGTGGTGATGAGTCCTGACCTTGTAGTGATGAGTCCTGACCTTGTGGTGATGAGTCCTGACCTTGTGGTGATGAGTCCTGACCTTGTAGTGATGAGTCCTGACCTTGTGGTGATGAGTCCTGACCTTGTAGTGATGAGTCCTGACCTTGTAGTGATGAGTCCTGACCTTGTAGTGATGAGCCCTGACCTCTGTAGTGATGAGCCCTGACCTTGTAGTGATGAGTCCTGACCTTGTGGTGATGAGTCCTGACCTTGTGGTGATGAGTCCTGACCTTGTAGTGATGAGTCCTGACCTTGTGGTGATGAGTCCTGACCTTGTGGTGATGAGTCCTGACCTTGTAGTGATGAGCCCTGACCTTGTGGTGATGAGTCCTGACCTTGTGGTGATGAGTCCTGACCTTGTAGTGATGAGTCCTGACCTTGTAGTGATGAGCCCTGACCTTGTGGTGATGAGTCCTGACCTTGTGGTGATGAGTCCTGACCTTGTGGTGATGAGTCCTGACCTTGTGGTGATGAGTCCTGACCTTGTAGTGATGAGTCCTGACCTTGTAGTGATGAGCCCTGACCTCTGTAGTGATGAGTCCTGACCTTGTGGTGATGAGTCCTGACCTTGTAGTGATGAGTCCTGACCTTGTGGTGATGAGTCCTGACCTTGTGGTGATGAGTCCTGACCTTGTAGTGATGAGCCCTGACCTTGTGGTGATGAGTCCTGACCTCTGTAGTGATGAGTCCTGACCTTGTAGTGATGAGCCCTGACCTTGTAGTGATGAGTCCTGACCTTGTGGTGATGAGTCCTGACCTTGTAGTGATGAGTCCTGACCTCTGTAGTGATGAGTCCTGACCTTGTAGTGATGAGTCCTGACCTCTGTAGTGATGAGCCCTGACCTTGTAGTGATGAGCCCTGACCTTGTAGTGATGAGTCCTGACCTCTGTAGTGATGAGTCCTGACCTCTGTAGTGATGAGTCCTGACCTCTGTAGTGATGAGTCCTGACCTTGTGGTGATGAGTCCTGACCTTGTAGTGATGAGTCCTGACCTTGTAGTGATGAGTCCTGACCTTGTAGTGATGAGTCCTGACCTCTGTAGTGATGAGTCCTGACCTTGTAGTGATGAGTCCTGACCTCTGTAGTGATGAGTCCTGACCTCTGTAGTGATGAGTCCTGACCTCTGTAGTGATGAGTCCTGACCTTGTAGTGATGAGTCCTGACCTCTGTAGTGATGAGCCCTGACCTTGTAGTGATGAGCCCTGACCTTGTAGTGATGAGTCCTGACCTCTGTAGTGATGAGTCCTGACCTCTGTAGTGATGAGTCCTGACCTCTGTAGTGATGAGTCCTGACCTTGTAGTGATGAGTCCTGACCTTGTAGTGATGAGTCCTGACCTTGTGGTGATGAGCCCTGACCTTGTAGTGATGAGCCCTGACCTTGTGGTGATGAGCCCTGACCTTGTGGTGATGAGTCCTGACCTTGTAGTGATGAGTCCTGACCTTGTAGTGATGAGTCCTGACCTTGTGGTGATGAGTCCTGACCTTGTGGTGATGAGTCCTGACCTTGTGGTGATGAGCCCTGACCTTGTGGTGATGAGTCCTGACCTTGTAGTGATGAGCCCTGACCTTGTAGTGATGAGTCCTGACCTTGTAGTGATGAGTCCTGACCTTGTAGTGATGAGCCCTGACCTTGTAGTGATGAGTCCTGACCTTGTAGTGATGAGTCCTGACCTTGTAGTGATGAGCCCTGACCTTGTAGTGATGAGTCCTGACCTTGTAGTGATGAGCCCTGACCTCTGTAGTGATGAGTCCTGACCTTGTGGTGATGAGTCCTGACCTTGTGGTGATGAGCCCTGACCTTGTGGTGATGAGTCCTGACCTTGTGGTGATGAGCCCTGACCTCTGTAGTGATGAGTCCTGACCTTGTGGTGATGAGTCCTGACCTCTGTAGTGATGAGCCCTGACCTTGTGGTGATGAGTCCTGACCTTGTAGTGATGAGCCCTGACCTTGTAGTGATGAGTCCTGACCTTGTGGTGATGAGTCCTGACCTTGTGGTGATGAGTCCTGACCTTGTGGTGATGAGTCCTGACCTTGTGGTGATGAGTCCTGACCTTGTAGTGATGAGCCCTGACCTTGTGGTGATGAGTCCTGACCTTGTGGTGATGAGCCCTGACCTTGTAGTGATGAGTCCTGACCTTGTAGTGATGAGTCCTGACCTTGTGGTGATGAGCCCTGACCTTGTGGTGATGAGTCCTGACCTCTGTAGTGATGAGTCCTGACCTTGTAGTGATGAGTCCTGACCTTGTAGTGATGAGTCCTGACCTTGTGGTGATGAGTCCTGACCTCTGTAGTGATGAGCCCTGACCTTGTGGTGATGAGTCCTGACCTTGTGGTGATGAGCCCTGACCTTGTGGTGATGAGTCCTGACCTCTGTAGTGATGAGTCCTGACCTTGTAGTGATGAGTCCTGACCTTGTGGTGATGAGCCCTGACCTTGTAGTGATGAGCCCTGACCTTGTGGTGATGAGCCCTGACCTTGAGCTACACACCTCAACACAACAACAAAGACAGAGGGTGGGGGGGGAGGGGGGGGGGGGGGGAGCGCAGGGCTAAAGAAGGTGATGGACCGGTTTAAAGAAGGGCTGTTTGTGTCTTTTGAACAGTCGGTCGGCAGGTATGACATTCCCTGCTCACATGTTTTCAGATATTTACAGGTGCGGGGTTTTGTTAAGAAATATTTTGCTTCTTTTCCTGTACTTCAACCAGACAGGTGGCTGGATAAGTGGCTGGAGGGAGACCCAAAACAGAAGAGGATAGTGAGTTGCACCCAGCTCATCACCTCTTCCAACTCCTCCCCTCTGGTAGAAGGTTCAGGTCACTAGGTAGTCGCACGGTTAGGTTCAACAACAGCTTCTTCCCCAAGGCCATACAATTACTCAACTCCAACTCATCCTAATTTCACCCCCTGCTGTTATGTTATGTTATGTTAACTTATGTTGATGTTGATGTTATGTTGTGTTCCATGTGGTGTATTGTCGCAGCTACCACCTGCACCGTGCTCAAATTCCACCGGCCTGGCCGTGTGGCAATAAAAGAAACTTGAACTTGAACTTGAGTTCACTATACAGGGATATCCAAGAGATGGCATCCCCATCACTGGACTGTATCAGGGAGTCATGGGGTAAGGATATGGGACTTGAAATCCCTGAGGATTCTTGGCAATTGGCAATTAAAAGAATACACTCATCTGTCTGCATCAGACATGGATTACTATTACTCCAATTCAAGGTGTTCCATAGACTACACCTCTCTAAGAGCAGACTTGCCGAGATCTACCCGGATGTGGATCCGACCTGCCCCAGGTGCCATCAGGCTCCAGCCACTCTCTGCCATATGTTCTGGTCATGCCCATCACTATCCCGATTCTGTCTTTCTGTCTTTGAGATCTTTTCCTTCATGTGTGACAGGGAGATCAGCCCTAACCACTTGGTTGCAGTCTTTGGAGTGCTCCCTGGCGAAGTCAGGGTATCTGTCGCTCAATCAGATGCTGTGGCCTCCTCCTCTTTGTTGGCTAGACGACGACGCCTTATCTTGCTTAACTGGAAGTCAGCCATTCCTCCATCACATCGACGCTGGGTGGAAGATGTGATGGCACACCTAAAACTTGAGACTTAAATACTCCACCAGGGGCTCCCTCTACCCAGACATTTTTCCAAGTTTGGCAGCCATTTTTTTTTTTTATTATTTTGATCTAAAATTCCCGGCTGAGGATGTTTAGGCATAAGACGGTGATTTATTAGATAGGCAATTTCTGTATGGCAAGTGACAACCTGTATAAGAACGATGCAATTTTCTTTTATTATTACTTTTCTTTTTCTCTTTTTGTTTACTGTATTTCTCATTTATTTTAGGTATTGTGTGGTTATATGTAGCCATGTATTGTATTGTATGTATGTTTGTATATAATGTTGTTGTTGAACCTTAAAAAAAACTATTAAAACTATTTAAATATATACAAACAGCACCACCACCACATGCCATAGAGAACCTATTGTCATTGATATACCACCTATGCATTAAAAACATTTATGAATTAATGAATTATTGCCCATTTAAATAAGCCCTGCCCGCTTCCATGGCTCATGAATCGCCTGGTGAAGATTAAGTTAATCTTTCATATCTTAATCATGAAGTGAACACACGAGTAACTATATACTAATAATAATAAAACAGCACGGTTAATCCCTGTGCACACCATGCATTATATTTGGGTTAGTTATATGTAAAATAACACATTTTCATTGAGTGCCCCCCCCCCCCCCCCCCCCCATGACACACACACACAATTATGAGATTATTAATAGTATTGAATATTTCCTGAATTTCCCCAAGGGGATCAATAAAGGAATATCTGATCTTAATACGTGGTGTTCCCAGAAAGTGTGTAAATTGTAGGTTAAAAGTAAATATGGTCAACTGAAACAAAAAGGTTCACTGTGTTCCTTCACTGTCTGCCTCCGTTTCATTTATATTTTTCAAGATAAACATGATTTATTCCATTCATGTCTATAGTATAATGGATTATTATTAAAAAATATATATATCACAAAAATAGCACTTTCACCAAATGATCTAGCAGAGATAAATAGCAAAGATCAAGCATGTTATTCTGTCCAGATTGCTTGTTGGAATAGAGATAAAGTAAAACATAATGTTAAATATATTTACATGAATTGTTATGGCTTTATTGTTTTAAAATCACAATAACGTAGGTCGTAGGGGGTCCACGTGGGTCCAAAACGCGAACATCACACCAGGGTTACGTTTAGAAAATCAAAAAGTGGAAAACATGACACTGGAAACAAACGCAACTCTGATCACATCTGATCACATCGTCAATATTTCCCTCCCACTTGCGTCTTTGACCCAACATTACATTACATAGTTATCATCAGATCTCTGCTTTCAATTATCGACTAGTTCGACTTTAACTAAACGCTGTCTTCTCCTCATCATTACTCGTGTATAACTTTACAGATATAGACTTTCACAAACCTCCGATGGATCGATAGATGTCCGTCTCCTCCGCCGTGGGACACGCAGCTGAAGCTCTGATCTAGGTACAGTAGATAGTACTCCACTGTTTACTGATCGATTCTTCTCACTCCGATCTGCAGGTATCGGCAAGACAGGTAATACCTGAAAGTCTGACGTGCAGTCCCTCCTCTGGTGGGAGTCCCTCCTCTGGTGGGCAGACAGCGACATCTAGCGACACATTCTAGCATCACGCACATCGAAAAGCACTTTTATTGATAAAAACCCACATATATGCTGTCTGTATTGCTTGTAATTGAGATGCAGTTAACATCTGTTACGTATTTTTAAATACTTGTTATGTATTTTATAATACCAATCATTTGGGTCCACCGAAAACACTGGGTGAATAACAAAAACTCGAACAATGTGCAAATGATCAATTCCAACATGTTATTTTCATGATGGCCTTGGAAAGTTCAGTCAATATTTTCAAACGTGAGCTACCCAAAGCCGGAAACCACTGTACATTGGAATACTGACAAAGCCATACTTGGTAATTTACTGTACAACTGGGTTAGGACATTTACAGGGGCCAGTTTCGAATTGCAGTCTCCCGTAGGTGTTCTTTTAGAGAGGTTCTGAAGGTGGGTAGTGATTCACATTCCTTTACAGCTTTGGGTAGGGCATTCCACATTGATGTGGCATAATTGCGAAACGTGTTTAGTCCCTTGTTTGAGCCGAATCTGGGTTTAACATGATTTGTGGAGCTCCCTCTGGTGTTGTGATCGTGGTATTCACTGACCTTTGGGAAGTACCCCGACATGTACATGGGTACCTTAGTGGTGTAGTGTATCTTGTAGACCAGGCCCATTGCAAGTTGCTGTACTCTGTCGTCTACTCTGTCAAATCCTTCCCCATTCATTGTCTATCTATGGAGCAGCTTGAGACTTCACTCTACAGAGTTGTGTGTTTTCTAATGTGTGTGGACTGTCTCAGACAAGAAGAATAATGTGCTGTAATGTAATGTTAAGTCAATTGGGCCCGGTTCCCCTTTAATAGCTGCCTGTTAGCCAGACAGCCAAAAGGTCAACTTGTACAACTCTATCATGCAGATGTTCATTTAAAACGTGTTCATCTTGAACTGGTCTTGAACTTTACCACGACAATGGACTTGCATGTCAGTTGTACATAACCAGGCAGAGGGGGAGTGAAGTAGGTCGAGTTTCACTCAAGAGACGAGGGAGCAGTGAAAGAAACAAATACAAATAATGTCCTTTCTCCTATAGTCAACTCCACCTGTGTCAACCCCCCAGTGTCAACAAGTCATTTAAATGACGATGCCAATTTGAATTTAGTTGAAGCGACTGCTAAATAAAATACTGTTAAACTACTAGCTTAAATAAAATACTGTTAAACTACTATAGCTTAAATAAAATACTGTTAAACTACCAGCTTAAATAAAATACTGTTAAACTATAGCTTAAATAAAATACTAGCTTAAATAAAATACTGTTAAAATACTAGCTTAAATAAAATACTGTTAAATTACCAGCTTAAATAAAATACTAGCTTAAATAAAATACTGTTAAACTACCAGTTTAAATAAAATACTGTTAAACTACTAGCTTAAATAAAATACTGTTAAACTACCAGTTTAAATAAAATACTGTTAAACTACTAGCTTAAATAAAATACTGTTAAATTACCAGCTTAAATAAAATACTGTTAAACTACTAGTTTAAATAAAATACTGTTAAACTACCAGCTTAAATAAAATACTGTTAAACTACTAGCTTAAATAAAATACTGTTAAACTACCAGCTTAAATAAAATACTGTTAAACTACCAGCTTAAATAAAATACTGTTAAACTACTAGCTTAAATAAAATACTGTTAAACTACCAGTTTAAATAAAATACTGTTAAACTACTAGCTTAAATAAAATACTGTTAAATTACCAGTTTAAATAAAATACTGTTAAACTACCAGCTTAAATAAAATACTAGCTTAAATAAAATACTGTTAAACTACCAGCTTAAATAAAATACTGTTAAACTACTAGCTCAAATAAAATACTGTTAAACTACCAGTTTAAATAAAATACTGTTAAACTACTAGCTTAAATAAAATACTGTTAAATTACCAGTTTAAATAAAATACTGTTAAACTACCAGCTTAAATAAAATACTGTTAAACTACTAGCTTAAATAAAATACTGTTAAATTACCAGTTTAAATAAAATACTGTTAAACTACCAGTTTAAATAAAATACTGTTAAACTACTATAGCTTAAATAAAATACTGTTAAACTACCAGCTTAAATAAAATACTGTTAAACTATAGCTTAAATAAAATACTAGCTTAAATAAAATACTGTTAAAATACTAGCTTAAATAAAATACTGTTAAATTACCAGCTTAAATAAAATACTAGCTTAAATAAAATACTGTTAAACTACCAGTTTAAAGAAAAATACTGTTAAACTACTAGCTTAAATAAAATACTGTTAAACTACCAGTTTAAATAAAATACTGTTAAACTACTAGCTTAAATAAAATACTGTTAAATTACCAGCTTAAATAAAATACTGTTAAACTACTAGTTTAAATAAAATACTGTTAAACTACCAGCTTAAATAAAATACTGTTAAACTACTAGCTTAAATAAAATACTGTTAAACTACCAGCTTAAATAAAATACTGTTAAACTACCAGCTTAAATAAAATACTGTTAAACTACTAGCTTAAATAAAATACTGTTAAACTACCAGTTTAAATAAAATACTGTTAAACTACTAGCTTAAATAAAATACTGTTAAATTACCAGTTTAAATAAAATACTGTTAAACTACCAGCTTAAATAAAATACTAGCTTAAATAAAATACTGTTAAACTACCAGCTTAAATAAAATACTGTTAAACTACTAGCTTAAATAAAATACTGTTAAACTACCAGTTTAAATAAAATACTGTTAAACTACTAGCTTAAATAAAATACTGTTAAATTACCAGTTTAAATAAAATACTGTTAAACTACCAGCTTAAATAAAATACTGTTAAACTACTAGCTTAAATAAAATACTGTTAAATTACCAGTTTAAATAAAATACTGTTAAACTACCAGTTTAAATAAAATACTGTTAAACTACCAGCTTAAATAAAATACTGTTAAACTACCAGCTTAAATAAAATACTGTTAAACTACTAGCTTAAATAAAATACTGTTAAATTACCAGCTTAAATAAAATACTGTTAAACTACTAGTTTAAATAAAAGACTGTTAAACTACCAGCTTAAATAAAATACTGTTAAACTACTAGCTTAAATAAAATACTGTTAAACTACCAGCTTAAATTAAATACTGTTAAACTACCAGCTTAAATAAAATACTGTTAAACTACCAGTTTAAATAAAATACTGTTAAACTACTAGTTTAAATAAAATACTAGCTTAAATAAAATACTGTTAAACTACCAGTTTAAATAAAATACTGTTAAACTACCAGCTTAAATAAAATACTGTTAAATTAAACTATATCTTAAATAAAATACTGTTAAACTACCCGTTTAAATATATGCAGTGAAACTACTCCCTGTTACTGCTACTACTAAACACTCCTCTCACTACTTATAACTAATAATAATATCAAATTATCAATAATAATAATAATAATAATAATGATAATTATTAACGAAAGAAAGTTCTTCTCCACCCTCATCTCATTCTCTATCATCTCTCTAACTAAAGTTTGTGTTTTTAAAGATATGTTTCTAAAGGAAACCTGTATGTAGGTGTATCTGGGCAATAATGCGTACAGTACACAAGAGCAAATATATATATATATATTTAAAATAATATTTTAAATATATAATTTTAACTTATAATCAAATAGTTTAATTTGAAAAGCTAAACGGCCAACAGCTATTTGAAAGATGGACATGAAAACAGGTCATGCATTAAATGTGGTCTTCAATCATTTCTCAAACTCCTAGGCGGCTCACGGGGGAGTTTGAGCTACGTGCTATAGCTCCCCCTAGGGGCCAAGCACCCCCACAGCATCCCCAAGAAACGCCTGAGTTCAAGTTTCAAGTTTGTTTATTAGTGGTCACAACAATAATACATGTACTTTACGGTGAAATGCTTGGTAAAAAAGTAAGTAAAAGAAGAATATACAATTTACAATATACAATCTAAAGCACAGCCTAATTACAATCTAAGTACAGTGAGTAAAAATGAGTAAACAGTGAGGTACAAATGCAGACAGTGAGGTACAGAACTTTAAGGTAAGGTGCAAATTAGGGATGTCCGGTAGATGTTTATCTGTGATGGTAGATGTTTAGCTGTGATGGTAGATGTTTAGCTGTGATGGTAGATGTTTAGCTGTGATGGTAGATGTTTAGCTGTGATGGTAGATGTTTAGCTGTGATGGTAGATGTTTATCTGTGATGGTAGATGTTTATCTGTGATGGTAGATGTTTATCTGTGATGGTAGATCTGTGATGGTAGATGTTTATCTGTGATGGTAGATGTTTATCTGTGATGGTAGATGTTTAGCTGTGATGGTAGATGTTTATCTGTGATGGTAGATGTTTATCTGTGATGGTAGATGTTTATCTGTGATGGTAGATGTTTATCTGTGATGGTAGATGTTTAGCTGTGAGAGTAGACGTTTAGCTGTGATGGTAGATGTTTAGCTGTGAGAGTAGATGTTTAGCTGTGAGGGTAGATGTTTAGCTGTGAGGGTAGAGACTTAGTGATGATAAAGTTCTATAAATCCTGCATCCTACTTCCACCGGACAAACCGTATAGCTTTCCATCCTCACTGTTCAGTTCCTGCTGCCAAGTCTGCATATCTCAGCTTTTTCCTTTCATACGCCTCCTCCACTGAATCCTCCAAACTAACCGCTGTCTAACAGACCATAATACTCAAGTTAGTGCTAACTATCCCTATAATACTAGGTCAGGCCTCAAGTCTCTAGTCTCACGCCTCGCATGGCCGTCCACAGCGAGTCTGACTTCAGAGCGGGCGGATTTACATTGGAACAGCTGTAAATGCCTACAGTATAGTCTATATGCGAAGTCAGTCCCCGTTTGAAGATTTTTTCAAAAGATTTCCAGTTGCAGTGTTCTATAATTGTCCATTTTGCATGTATAACCGGTTATTAACTCTGTAGGAGCCATTATGATGGTGGCATATTATTTATTTATTTGTTATATTATTATTGGACACCTGGTGGCGGCCTTTAGATTTGACAGCACTGGTCATGTATTTAGGGGCTCACAGGTGCAGTGATTAGGGAGGACACAGGTAGTGAGGAGCACAGCGTTCTTACCAGCAGCTCAGCAGCCCAGACAGAGATATCAATAACAGAGAATCACTACAGAACCCACACCGGCATTATAAATGGAATGTACAACTTCAAGGCAATAAATACACCTAAACCTGGCATCACGACTGGACATCCGTCTGTGTGTGTTGCTGTGTCCACTGTGTAGGATCACTGCCAGACCCTACCTGTGAGGTAACATGCTGCAAGGTGAACCAGGACATCACTCTGTGAGGTAACATGCTGCAAGGTGAACCAGGACATCACTCTACCTGTGAGGTAACATGCTGCAAGGTGAACCAGGACATCTCTCTACCTGTGAGGTAACATGCTGCAAGGTGAACCAGGACATCACTCTACCTGTGAGGTAACATGCTGCAAGGTGAACCAGGACATCACTCTACCTGTGAGGTAACATGCTGCAAGGTGAACCAGGACATCACTCTACCTGTGAGGTAACATGCTGCAAGGTGAACCAGGACATCACTCTACCTGTGAGGTAACATGCTGCAAGGTGAACCAGGACATCACTCTCTACCTGTGAGGTAACATGCTGCAAGGTGAACCAGGACATCACTCTACCTGTGAGGTAACGTGCTGCAAGGTGAACCAGGACATCACTCTACCTGTGAGGTAACATGCTGCAAGGTGAACCAGGACATCACTCTACCTGTGAGGTAACGTGCTGCAAGGTGAACCAGGACATCACTCTACCTGTGAGGTAACATGCTGCAAGGTGAACCAGGACATCACCCTACCTGTGAGGTAACATGCTGCAAGGTGAACCAGGACATCACTCTACCTGTGAGGTAACGTGCTGCAAGGTGAACCAGGACATCACTCTACCTGTGAGGTAACGTGCTGCAAGGTGAACCAGGACATCACTCTACCTGTGAGGTAACATGCTGCAAGGTGAACCAGGACATCACTCTACCTGTGAGGTAACATGCTGCAAGGTGAACCAGGACATCACTCTACCTGTGAGGTAACATGCTGCAAGGTGAACCAGGACATCACTCTACCTGTGAGGTAACGTGCTGCAAGGTGAACCAGGACATCACTCTACCTGTGAGGTAACATGCTGCAAGGTGAACCAGGACATCACTCTACCTGTGAGGTAACATGCTGCAAGGTGAACCAGGACATCACTCTCTACCTGTGAGGTAACGTGCTGCAAGGTGAACCAGGACATCACTCTACCTGTGAGGTAACATGCTGCAAGGTGAACCAGGACATCACTCTACCTGTGAGGTAACGTGCTGCAAGGTGAACCAGGACATCACTCTACCTGTGAGGTAACATGCTGCAAGGTGAACCAGGACATCACTCTCTACCTGTGAGGTAACATGCTGCAAGGTGAACCAGGACATCACTCTCTACCTGTGAGGTAACATGCTGCAAGGTGAACCAGGACATCACTCTACCTGTGAGGTAACATGCTGCAAGGTGAACCAGGACATCACTCTACCTGTGAGGTAACATGCTGCAAGGTGAACCAGGACATCACTCTCTACCTGTGAGGTAACGTGCTGCAAGGTGAACCAGGACATCACTCTACCTGTGAGGTAACATGCTGCAAGGTGAACCAGGACATCACTCTACCTGTGAGGTAACATGCTGCAAGGTGAACCAGGACATCACTCTACCTGTGAGGTAACATGCTGCAAGGTGAACCAGGACATCACTCTACCTGTGAGGTAACATGCTGCAAGGTGAACCAGGACATCACTCTACCTGTGAGGTAACATGCTGCAAGGTGAACCAGGACATCACTCTCTACCTGTGAGGTAACATGCTGCAAGGTGAACCAGGACATCACTCTACCTGTGAGGTAACATGCTGCAAGGTGAACCAGGACATCACTCTACCTGTGAGGTAACGTGCTGCAAGGTGAACCAGGACATCACTCTGTGAGGTAACATGCTGCAAGGTGAACCAGGACATCACTCTCTACCTGTGAGGTAACATGCTGCAAGGTGAACCAGGACATCACTCTGTGAGGTAACATGCTGCAAGGTGAACCAGGACATCACTCTCTACCTGTGAGGTAACGTGCTGCAAGGTGAACCAGGACATCACTCTACCTGTGAGGTAACGTGCTGCAAGGTGAACCAGGACATCACTCTACCTGTGAGGTAACATGCTGCAAGGTGAACCAGGACATCACTCTACCTGTGAGGTAACATGCTGCAAGGTGAACCAGGACATCACTCTACCTGTGAGGTAACATGCTGCAAGGTGAACCAGGACATCACTCTACCTGTGAGGTAACATGCTGCAAGGTGAACCAGGACATCACTCTACCTGTGAGGTAACATGCTGCAAGGTGAACCAGGACATCACTCTCTACCTGTGAGGTAACATGCTGCAAGGTGAACCAGGACATCACTCTACCTGTGAGGTAACATGCTGCAAGGTGAACCAGGACATCACTCTACCTGTGAGGTAACATGCTGCAAGGTGAACCAGGACATCACTCTGTGAGGTAACATGCTGCAAGGTGAACCAGGACATCACTCTACCTGTGAGGTAACATGCTGCAAGGTGAACCAGGACATCACTCTACCTGTGAGGTAACATGCTGCAAGGTGAACCAGGACATCACTCTACCTGTGAGGTAACATGCTGCAAGGTGAACCAGGACATCACTCTACCTGTGAGGTAACGTGCTGCAAGGTGAACCAGGACATCACTCTACCTGTGAGGTAACATGCTGCAAGGTGAACCAGGACATCACTCTACCTGTGAGGTAACATGCTGCAAGGTGAACCAGGACATCACTCTACCTGTGAGGTAACATGCTGCAAGGTGAACCAGGACATCACTCTACCTGTGAGGTAACGTGCTGCAAGGTGAACCAGGACATCACTCTACCTGTGAGGTAACGTGCTGCAAGGTGAACCAGGACATCACTCTACCTGTGAGGTAACGTGCTGCAAGGTGAACCAGGACATCACTCTACCTGTGAGGTAACATGCTGCAAGGTGAACCAGGACATCTCTCTACCTGTGAGGTAACATGCTGCAAGGTGAACCAGGACATCACTCTACCTGTGAGGTAACATGCTGCAAGGTGAACCAGGACATCACTCTACCTGTGAGGTAACATGCTGCAAGGTGAACCAGGACATCACTCTACCTGTGAGGTAACGTGCTGCAAGGTGAACCAGGACATCACTCTACATGTGAGGTAACATGCTGCAAGGTGAACCAGGACATCACTCTACCTGTGAGGTAACATGCTGCAAGGTGAACCAGGACATCACTCTACCTGTGAGGTAACATGCTGCAAGGTGAACCAGGACATCACTCTACCTGTGAGGTAACATGCTGCAAGGTGAACCAGGACATCACTCTACCTGTGAGGTAACGTGCTGCAAGGTGAACCAGGACATCACTCTACCTGTGAGGTAACATGCTGCAAGGTGAACCAGGACATCACTCTCTACCTGTGAGGTAACATGCTGCAAGGTGAACCAGGACATCACTCTACCTGTGAGGTAACATGCTGCAAGGTGAACCAGGACATCACTCTC
Organism: Notolepis coatsorum; assembly: GCF_963971535.1. NCBI lineage: Eukaryota > Metazoa > Chordata > Actinopteri > Aulopiformes > Paralepididae > Notolepis > Notolepis coatsorum. The sequence goes on from NW_028174883.1 coordinate 408,436, forward strand.
TACCTGTGAGGTAACATGCTGCAAGGTGAACCAGGACATCACTCTACCTGTGAGGTAACATGCTGCAAGGTGAACCAGGACATCACTCTTACCTGTGAGGTAACATGCTGCAAGGTGAACCAGGACATCACTCTACCTGTGAGGTAACGTGCTGCAAGGTGAACCAGGACATCACTCTACCTGTGAGGTAACATGCTGCAAGGTGAACCAGGACATCACTCTACCTGTGAGGTAACATGCTGCAAGGGTGAACCAGGACATCACTCTACCTGTGAGGTAACATGCTGCAAGGTGAACCAGGACATCACTCTACCTGTGAGGTAACATGCTGCAAGGTGAAACCAGGACATCACTCTACCTGTGAGGTAACATGCTGCAAGGTGAACCAGGACATCACTCTACCTGTGAGGTAACATGCTGCAAGGTGAACCAGGACATCACTCTACCTGTGAGGTCGAACATGCTGCAAGGTGAACCAGGACATCACTCTACCTGTGAGGTAACATGCTGCTGCAAGGTGAACCAGGACATCACTCTACCTGTGAGGTAACGTGCTGCAAGGTGAACCAGGACATCACTCTACCTGTGAGGTAACATGCTGCAAGGTGAACCAGGACATCACTCTACCTGTGAGGTAACATGCTGCAAGGTGAACCAGGACATCACTCTACCTGTGAGGTAACATGCTGCAAGGGTGAACCAGGACATCACTCTACCTGTGAGGTAACATGCTGCTGCAAGGTGAACCAGGACATCACTCTACCTGTGAGGTAACGTGCTGCAAGGTGAACCAGGGACATCACTCTACCTGTGAGGTAACATGCTGCAAGGTGAACCAGACATCACTCTACCTGTGAGGTAACATGCTGCAAGGTGAACCAGGACATCACTCTACCTGTGAGGTAACATGCTGCAAGGTGAACCAGGACATCACTCTACCTGTGAGGTAACGTGCTGCAAGGTGAACCAGGACATCACTCTACCTGTGAGGTAACATGCTGCAAGGTGAACCAGGACCATCACTCTACCTGTGAGGTAACATGCTGCAAGGTGAACCAGGACATCACTCTACCTGTGAGGTAACATGCTGCAAGGTGAACCAGGACATCACTCTACCTGTGAGGACCTGCTGCAAGGTGAACCAGGACTCACTCTACCTGGAGGTAACGGGAAGGTGAACCAGGACATCACTCTACCTGTGAGGTAACGTGCTGCAAGGTGAACCAGGACATCACTCTACCTGTGAGGTAACGTGCTGCAAGGTGAACCAGGACATCACTCTACCTGTGAGGTAACATGCTGCAAGGTGAACCAGGACATCACTCTACCTGTGAGGTAACATGCTGCAAGGTGAACCAGGACATCACTCTACCTGTGACGGTAACATGCTTGCAAGGTGAACCAGGACATCACTCTACCTGTGAGGTAACATGCTGCAAGGTGAACCAGGACATCACTCTATCCTGTGAGGTAACATGCTGCTAGGTGAACCAGGACATAACTCACTCTGACATACCTGTGAGGTAACATGCTGCAAGGTTGAACCAGGACATCACTCACCTGTGAGGTAACATGCTGCAAGGTGAACCAGGACATCACTCTACTGGTGAGGTAACATGCTGCAAGGTGAACCAGGACAGCATCACTCTACCTGTGAGGTAACATGCTGCAAGGTGAACCAGGACATCACTCTACTGTGAGGTAACATGCTGCAAGGTGAACCAGAAAACTACTCTACCTGTGAGGTAACATGCTGCAAGGTGAACCAGGACATCACTCTACCTGTGAGGTAACATGCTGCAAGGTGAACCAGGACATCACTCTACCTGTGAGGTAACATGCTGCAAGGTGAACCAGGACATCACTCTACCTGTGAGGTAACATGCTGCAAGGTGAACCAGGACATCACTCTACCTGTGAAGAAGGTAACATGCTGCAAGGTGAACCAGGACATCACTCTACCTGTGAGGTAACATGCTGCAAGGTGAACCAGGACATCACTCTACCTGTGAGGTAACATGCTGCAAGGTGAACCAGACATCACTCTACCTGTGAGGTAACATGCTGCAAGGTGAACCAGGACATCACTCTACCTGTGAGGTAACATGCTGCAAGGTGAACCAGGACATCACTCTACTGTGAGGTAACGCTGCAGGTGAACAGGACTCACTCTACCTGTGAGGTAACATGCTGCAAGGTGAACCAGGACATCACTCTACCTGTGAGGTAACATGCTGCAAGTGAACCAGGACATCACTCTACCTGTGAGGTAACATGCTGCAAGGTGAACCAGGACATCACTCTACCTGTGAGGTAACAGCTGCAAGGTGAACCAGGACATCACTCTACCTGTGAGGTAACATGCTGCAAGGTGAACCAGGACATCACTCTACCTGTGAGGTAACATGCTGCAAGGTGAACCAGGACATCACTCTCTAGCTCCTGTGAGGGTATCATGCTGCAAGGTGAACCAGGGACATCACTCTACCTGTGAGGTAAACATGCTGCAAGGTGAACCAGGACATCACTCTACCTGTGAGGTAATCATGCTGCAAGGTGAACCAGGACATCAGCTCTAACCTGTGAGGTAACATGCTGCAAGGTGAACCAGGACAACACTCTACCTGTGAGGTAACATGCTGCAAGGTGAACCAGGACATCACTCTAACCTGTGAGGGACATCACTCTACCTGTGAGGTAACATGCTGCAAGGTGAACCAGGACATCACTCTACCTGTGAGGTAACATGCTGCAAGGTGAACCAGGACATCACTCTACCTGTGAGGTAACGTGCTGCAAGGTGAACCAGGACATCACTCTACCTGTGAGGTAACATGCTGCAAGGTGAACCAGGACATCACTCTACCTGTGAGGTAACATGCTGCAAGGTGAACCAGGACATCACTCTACCTGTGAGGTAACATGCTGCAAGGTGGGACATCACTCTCTACCTGTGAGGTAACATGCTGCAAGGTGAACCAGGACATCACTCTACCTGTGAGGTAACATGCTGCAAGGTGAACCAGGACATCACTCTACCTGTGAGGTAACATGCTGCAAGGTGAACCAGGACATCACTCTACCTGTGAGGTAACGTGCTGCAAGGTGAACCAGGACATCACTCTACCTGTGAGGTAACATGCTGCAAGGTGAACCAGGACATCACTCTACCTGTGAGGTAACATGCTGCAAGGTGAACCAGGACATCACTCTACCTGTGAGGTAACATGCTGCAAGGTGAACCAGGACATCACTCTACCTGTGAGGTAACATGCTGCAAGGTGAACCAGGACATCACTCTACCTGTGAGGTAACATGCTGCAAGGTGAACCAGGACATCACTCTACCTGTGAGGTAACATGCTGCAAGGTGAACCAGGACATCACTCTACCTGTGAGGTAACATGCTGCAAGGTGAACCAGGACATCACTCTACCTGTGAGGTAACATGCTGCAAGGTGAACCAGGACATCACTCTACCTGTGAGGTAACGTGCTGCAAGGTGAACCAGGACATCTCTCTACCTGTGAGGTAACATGCTGCAAGGTGAACCAGGACATCACTCTACCTGTGAGGTAACGTGCTGCAAGGTGAACCAGGACATCACTCTACCTGTGAGGTAACATGCTGCAAGGTGAACCAGGACATCACTCTACCTGTGAGGTAACGTGCTGCAAGGTGAACCAGGACTTTGGAACATGAACCTTTGCCGTTACAATCTCATTCATTAGAATGTTAGAATGATAAAAATCAGTGTGACTGTACTCCTGAAAAAGTATAGTATGGTTTATTTGTATTGGGAAAGATACAGACACATGGTTGAACAACTGCTCCACAGCCTTTATACACCTCACTACTTCCTCTTAGTCTGGACCACAGTCTTTATACACCTCACTGCTTCCTCTTAGTCTGGACCACAGTCTTTATACACCTCACTACTTCCTCTTAGTCTGGACCACAGTCTTTATACACCTCACTACTTCCTCTTAGTCTGGACCACAGTCTTTATACACCTCACTGCTTCCTCTTAGTCTGGACCACAGCCTTTATACACCTCACTACTTCCTCTTAGTCTGGACCACAGTCTTTATACACCTCACTACTTCCTCTTAGTCTGGACCACAGCCTTTATACACCTCACTACTTCCTCTTAGTCTGGACCACAGTCTTTATACACCTCACTACTTCCTCTTAGTCTGGACCACAGTCTTTATACACCTCACTGCTTCCTCTTAGTCTGGACCACAGTCTTTATACACCTCACTGCTTCTTCTTAGTCTGGACCACAGTCTTTATACACCTCACTGCTTCCTCTTAGTCTGGACCACAGTCTTTATACACCTCACTGCTTCCTCTTAGTCTGGACCACAGTCTTTATACACCTCACTGCTTCCTCTTAGTCTGGACCACAGCCTTTATACACCTCACTGCTTCCTCTTAGTCTGGACCACAGTCTTTATACACCTCACTGCTTCCTCTTAGTCTGGACCACAGTCTTTATACACCTCACTGCTTCCTCTTAGTCTGGACCACAGTCTTTATACACCTCACTACTTCCTCTTAGTCTGGACCACAGTCTTTATACACCTCACTGCTTCCTCTTAGTCTGGACCACAGTCTTTATACACCTCACTGCTTCCTCTTAGTCTGGACCACAGTCTTTATACACCTCACTACTTCCTCTTAGTCTGGACCACAGTCTTTATACACCTCACTACTTCCTCTTAGTCTGGACCACAGTCTTTATACACCTCACTGCTTCCTCTTAGTCTGGACCACAGTCTTTATACACCTCACTACTTCCTCTTAGTCTGGACCACAGTCTTTATACACCTCACTACTTCCTCTTAGTCTGGACCACAGTCTTTATACACCTCACTACTTCCTCTTAGTCTGGACCACAATCTTTATACACCTCACTGCTTCCTCTTAGTCTGGACCACAGTCTTTATACACCTCACTGCTTCCTCTTAGTCTGGACCACAGTCTTTATACACCTCACTGCTTCCTCTTAGTCTGGACCACAGTCTTTATACACCTCACTGCTTCCTCTTAGTCTGGACCACAGTCTTTATACACCTCACTACTTCCTCTTAGTCTGGACCACAGTCTTTATACACCTCACTACTTCCTCTTAGTCTGGACCACAGTCTTTATACACCTCACTACTTCCCCTGGTGGGAACATAAAGTGGGATTTGTAGTGTCCGCTTGTCGCTCCCCAGTGAATACCACGATCACAACACCAGAGGGAGCTCCACAAATCATGTTAAACCCAGATTCGGCTCAAACAAGGGACTAAACACGTTTCGCAATTATGCCACATCAATGTGGAACGCCCTACCCAAAGGAATGTGAATCACTACTGTAACTGAGGGGTACAATTCCCTGACTGTATTGTTAGATATGATATTTAATACCACTACCTCTTGTACTTTAACTTCTGGCCATCCAGTACATGATATAAGTATGATGAACACTTTCCCACCTGATGAAACGAATCCACACAAATGTACCAAATCGAAGGTTTAATACAGCAAAAGGTGTATACAACGGTCACTTAATTACATTTATGATTTGAAATATGAAATATGCACTTTTATGGCAAATGAGTATTCGTAGGTAAATCAACATTGAATGTCCAATCTCTGGTTACGCAGGGAGTAAGTATACAACCTGGAATATTTAGGAAACGATAGCGATGGTACTTAGATGATTATAGCTGGATACACTAAGGGGGGGGGGGTCCCGCTGGTTGTAAGACAGTAGGAGGGGGGGGGTTAGAGAAGCCGCTGGCGGTATCCCATCTGGCCGACGGTGTCTTGGGAGAATCCAAAGTCTTGGACACGGTGCCCACAGAACCTCGGTCCGCAGACGAATACAGCTGGACCCTCTGTGGACGGTATCTGCCGGTCCACAACGGAGAGACGTGAGGCGACCTCACTGGTGTAGAGCGCCATCTCACCTGGAGTCCTCTCCGGGGGGTAATTCCAACACTCCACAGTGTTGGCCTTTATCCATGGAATAATCAAAGCACCCAAAGCATAATCCAAGCCGTGGAAGGCTCGCCGTCGTCCGGGTAGAGTAATCCAATATACAGGTCCAGTCGCTCTTGGCCCGGAGCTCCTCGGATGCAAGCACCACTAGGGGTCTGCTCAGCCTGGTTAAGCGTCCAGATAACGTCAGGAACGATGGGGGTACTGATAACTTTAGAACTCTAACCGAACGATGCACCATACATAAATAGACTATTATTAGCTTAATAGAATACGTCCAACTCGACGGTATAGTGCCAAACTATGACTATTCAACTATTAATCTACACGATATCTCAATGCCTATTCTGGGCCAAGTAGGCCTTACTACACCGCACGTGCGTCGTGGGGAGGCTTTGCGTCTGTCACTCTGTTGGAGGGTAAAGAACTGGACTAAAAGAAAGTTCTACTTTACTTGCGCCATATATATATGCGCTATGAACAAATAGTACCATTCGTATTTCGCCCGACATATTCCTGCGCGGAACCGGGGCTTGCCACGACATGTTAGGCGGCACGATTGAACTTGGACCTAGGGGTATGGCAACCTGGCGCCAGGTTCTCGTCCAATGGTAGAATGAAACTATTATGGGCTGTTTAGTAGACTAAAGGGATATTCAGTGCATATTGTACAAGGAATATACAGGGGATATCAAACGATATACAAATACAATTAAATATATATATATAAATAAATATACATATTCGGTTTAATCTGATCCTTCACAACAGCCGCCCCCTAATTAGTCCCACCTAATTAGCTAAGCAGAGACAGATTAACCGCACTGTCTACCACTCAAGGTCCGCTGTAAGGGTCAGTCAACTCACAAAGTCATGGGGTCATGGTCATCATCGATAGTATCTGGGAGTCGGGGCAGTTCTATGAGCCTCGCCACGGGACGTGTGTAAGTGCGCCCTTGGACGAGTACTTCAGCTGCTCGGACCTTGCCATCGGCACCGGTGATCACTTTGCTTACGCGGCCAGCCGGCCACATAGCTCTGGGTAGTGACTGGTCAATAATCATGACGACTGTTCCTTCTGTCAAATTGTCTCTCTCTTTTACCCACTTCTGGCGGGTCTGTAGAGACGGTAGGTAGTGAAGTAGGAAGCTGCTCCAAAACTTGTCAGCTAGTACTTGGCTGTACCGCCACATTCTTCGGCCGTTCGCTTCTTCAGGCCTGTACATTGTCTGGGGTAGCGCAGGGTCCAGCCGCCCCATTAGGAGTGTGTTGGGGGTGACTGGGTCGACATCTGCTACATCACTGGAGACGTAACCGAGGGGCTTTGAGTTCAATACTCCCTCGATCTCCGTGAGGACTGTCATTAGGACTTCCTCCGCCACAGTCTGGGCTCCAAGTACGGCGTACAGGGCTGTCTTTATAGAACGTACTTCTCGTTCCCAGGTTCCACCGAAGTGGGGTGCGTTCGGGGGATTAAACTGGAAGTCAATCTGGGATGGAGCGAGGTGGGTCTTAAGTTCTGGGCCCATAGCTTGGAAGCTCTCTCTCAGCTCTCTTTCTCCGCCTTTGAAGTTGGTCCCGTGATCAGACAACAATGTAGACGGTTTTCCTTTCCGTGATGTGAATCTTCCGAAGGCCATAAGGAATGAGTCTGTGCTCATGGTCGGACGGAGCTCGATATGTATCGCTCTGGTGGTCATGCATTTGAATACAATACCCCACCGCTTCTCGGTGCCTCTTCCTCTCTTTATATACAACGGGCCAAAGCAGTCCATGCCTGTGGAGTGGAATGGCTTGTCGCCGATTCGGAGGCGACAGGGGGGTAAGTCAGCCATCCGTGGTATGCTGGGCTGCGTGCGCCACTTACGGCAGTCTAGACAGGTTCGCTGGAAGCGCCGTACTGCTTCTCTCCCCTGCAATATCCAATAACGACGTCTGATCTCCGCGAAGACTCTCTCTGCTCCTGCGTGGTGTACATCCTCGTCGTATTTCTTTATGATCAGCTCTGTGACCTTGTGTCGGCTGTTCAAGACGATCGGGTACTTAATGTCATCTGGTAGATCGGGGGCTCTCCGCAGGCGACCACCCACTCTGATGAGATTATGGGCGTCACTCTCTGGTGCCAGGTGAATCAGTCTGCTGTCTGATGGGACGGGGTTTCCTCCCTGTAGACAGTCTAGCTCATCGGGGAACGAGTCTCTCTGGGCTCGTTGTAGTAGAAGAAGTTCTGCTTCTTCATAGTCAGCTGCTGACATGTCAGTGGTGGACTGAATCTCTGGGTGGTGCCGCAGGAATGTTCTTTGCTGCGCACTCTCTAGGGTAATGCAGTCATCTATGTTGGGGTCTGTGGAGGCGACAGTGCTCAGTCCACAGAACATAGGTTTCTTGTTCTCAGCCTCCTCGTTACTTGCTTCCCGCGGGGTGGGCGTAGGCCAATCTCCTTCCGGGAGCTTGAGGAATTCTGGTCCATCACTGTAGATGTTGCGACGGGTTAGGTCATCCAGAGACATTCCCCGGGTGATGACGTCAGCTGGGTTGTGTTTGGTGTCCACATACCTCCAGCTCGCTTCTTCTGTTAACTCTTGAATCTCGGTGACTCTGACTCCCACGAAGACTTTGTATCTGCATGAATCAGACTTGATCCATGTGAGTACTGTCGTGGAATCTGACCACAAGATTGTTCTGTGCACCGGAATGGTGAGTTCACATTGGATTAGCGTGGCTAGATGCGCTCCTGCGAGGGCTGCGCAGAGCTCTAGACGTGGGATAGATTGTTGCTTACGTGGGGCTATTCTTGAGCGGGCCAGGATGAAAGCAGTGTGTATCTTTCCTCCCTTCTCTTGGGCACGCAAGTAAGCCACCGATCCGTAGGCTACTTCGGAGGCGTCGCTGAAGACGTGTAGCTCAATCTCGCATGTCTCTGGCCTCACTGTGGATGGGAAGTAGCTGCGGCGTATATTGACACCTGGGAGTGAGCGGAGTTCCGTCTCCCACTCTCTCCATGTTGAGGCAAGGTGTGCGGGTATTGGGTCGTCCCAGCCCTGGTCCTTGTCCCATAGTGCTCGTACAATCATCTTTGCCCTGGTGGTGTAAGGTAGAATACATCCCAACGGGTCATATTGTCTGGCGAGTGTTCTGTACACACTCCGTCTGGTGGTCGGTATCGCCGTCGACCTTCCCTGCTCTGGAGCCAAGGGTTTGTGTCTATAGTGGAGCGAGTCTGTTTTGAAGCGCCAGACTAGTCCTAGTGTCATTTCTTGGGCTTCTCCTGGGATTGTCGCCATCCAGGTCTCGCTGCTGGCAGCCTTGTCCGCGGAGGAGAGGCTGCGCAATACGTGCGGGTCACTGCTGGCCCACTGCCTGAGATCAAAGCCGCCTTTGATCAGGGAGGCGCGTAACTTGATTAGGAGAGCCTCGGCTTCTTCTTGAGTCGAAACGCTTTGTAAACAGTTGTCCACGTAGAAACTGTTCTTCACACTGTGATGGACCTTGTGATGCGGCACGTACCATGATTCGGTCGTCTGATCGGCCTCTTTAATGTCAATCTTTGTTACGTGTCCCGCTGTGATTAGCTTCTCAATCTCAGCGCGGTACACACTCTCTTGAGCGGGGTCTTTGGCTAGGCGCCGCTCCGTGTTCAATAGATAGCGCTCCGTGGCGTCTTTCTTTGCGTGAAAGGTGGGCATTCCCTCTCGCCTCAGGAGTGGAGTTGCGTATCTCATCACTCCGCCGACTGTGACTCTCTTTGTCCCCTGCTCGAGTAGGTTGATGGCGTAAATGTCTTCTTTAGAGCGAATATCTTTCTTTTCGTTCTTAAAGGGCATTGTCTCTAGGGTCCATAGCCTCTCGACATGCTGCAGGAGAGTGGTGTCTTCTTCTGTCGTTCTGGAGTGGAAGCAGCTAGTGGCTGCTGTTCGGTTGAGAGATTTAGCGAGGGGGCCTTGTAGGGTCCACCCTAGGCGGGTCTCGACTGCTGCAGGACAGCCTCGGGGGCCTGTATGGACCCGGTCAATCGGGACTATGAGTTCTGCATGGTCGGAGCCTATCAGCAGGGTCGGGGTAGCGCCGTCTATGAGCGGGATAGGTAATTGGCGCAGGTGCACATATTTATCCATCAACTTGGTGACAGGGTAGGTGTACTGCGATAGTCCTATTTCTTGGCTGGTGAAAGCATTTGTAATCTTGTACCGTCGCTCTGGCTGCCCGTTTGCTGCGATGGTGAAGGAGACATTCTCGCCCTTTATCGTCTTTAAATCTCTTCTTATTGTCCGAATCGTCATTTCGTTCTTGCTCCCCCGCAGTCCCAGCTGGGTCGCAGCGGAGGCGAGCAGAAGGGTCTTCTCTGACCCGTCATCAAGGACGGCGTAAGTGTCCATGACTTTATCTTGGTAGCTCAATGTCACACGGACTACCTTTAAGAGCACTTGGGCTCCGCTGCTGCTGGCGGGGTCAATGTACATGACACTTGCCTTGGTGCCGCTCCGTGGTGCAGGTGTAGGCCGTCTTCCGTTACTATCGTGTAGTATATCTAGATGGGCTCCATCGCACCGGCTGCACCTTTTCTTTAGGCGGCATTCGGCTGCCATGTGGGGCCGCGCACATCGATAACAGCGCCGGTTGGACTTTATCCATTAACTCACTTCTTCTGCATTCATCTTTGTGAATAGGTCACATTGTGACAGCCAGTGTTCTTTCTCACAGTAGGGACACGCTATCTTCCACTTCTCTTTTCTCGAGGGGGTGCTGTGACTCTTACTGCTCGGTACTGACTCCGATTGGTGCATGACAGTCACCGATCTTCTTCCATCATTTATTCTCCTGGGTCCCTCTCTGGAGCTTGGCGTGCTCCGCCCGAATGTATCTAGTCGTAGGCTGCTGACTTCTCTCGCCAGGAAGTCGGCTAGATCAAGGAGGGATGGCTCAGGGCCGTTGGGATCCCGGTAATCTCTCTGTCGCCTGAAGCGCTCCTGTCTTGCGGGTGGCAGCTTCTCCAAGATCCTCTCGACATTAGAGTTGGCGTATAGCTCATGCATGCCCTTCTCCCGTTGCGCTCCCAGCATCCCCACCAGGGACTGCACTTTGATTGACAGGTCGTCTAGTGAGCGATTGTCTGTGGCTGGGGGTAGGCGATCAATATGCCTTATCTCTTGGATTACGTAATCCCATATACATCCATATCTCTGATCCAGCGCTGCAAGGGCCGCTGTGTATGGGGTCGAAGAGGTAGCATAGGCTAGCGCTATATTGTGCGCTCGCGGTACTTTCAGGTGCTTCAGTAATATTGCATACTTGTGGCGTTCATCAGCGACATCCACCATCATTGTCTCTAAGCACATCCGGAGCTCCGTGTACTGTGCTCGACTCTCATAGGCGAAGTCTGGGAATGACGGTGTGGCATTGTATGACGCCGTGGATGGCTGATACATCGGCGAGCGTTGGGGGAGAGACCTCCTGGGCGAGTCCCCTCTTGCGCCTCGCTGTGGGCTGGTACTGGCAGGGTACCATGGCCCGCTGGTCCAGGTGCTATTCCTCGGGGCTGGTCGTGCGTCGTGTTCACCCGTGAATAGAGTCGGGGGTCTGTAGCGCAGCGCCGCGGGGGTATAGCCTGGACTGTATGGGACCTCCTGGTCCAGTGGAGTACTGTGCTGTCGTCGGGCTTGGTTCTCCTCCTCTCCCTCTTCTTCCTCTATCAGATCTTCCAGATCCTGTAGTCGTTTATTTAGCTTCTCCGCAGTGTATGCCGCTCCTTCCTTGTAGCTGGGTCTCGCTTGGACCGGTCTGTGAAGGGGGTCTGCGGGGGGTCTCGACTCGGTCTGTTGGTCAAGTTCAGGGTCGCTTGCTCGTTGAGGAGACGCTGCCCTTGACTGTTGTCTCGACGAGTTCCTTGAGCCCCTGGCGGAGGGAGAGGGTGTTGTCCTTTTGATCAGCTGCTCTATTAGTTGCGCTTGTAGTCTGTCGCGCTCTGCGTCGGCCCGGTCTCTTGCCATATTCTCTTCTGTCTGGAGGCGTCTCATCTCCAGGCGTGTGCGCTCTTCTTCGCTCCGTTGCTGCGCTTGGAGACGTTCTCTTTCAATAGTAAAATGTTCGCGCTCGCTAAGCGCCTGCGCTTGGAGTCGATCGCGTTCGGTAGAGGCTGTCAGGCTGACGAGGAACGCCTGTTGTAGTATCCTCTCCGCTTCGCTGGGGGAAGGCGGTTGTGGAGGTGAGCCGCTCCTGCGTGAGCCGCTCCTGGGGGTACTCGTTGGGGAGTCCTGGAGCTCTATTTCCTCGGCGCTCTCCTCCTCTTCTTCCGTGCAGAGTTCTCTCTCTGTAGGGTTGTCTTCCTCCCGGGGCTGGTCGGGGACTACTTCTTGGGTAGTGGCGGGGGGTAAAGGCATGTCAATTCTCTCCTGGTCCCCACCGTGAGCTTGGTCAGTTACATTAGGACCTACTAGGGCCTCTGTGGTCGGGGAAACCTGTTCGTTAAGGTCAGACATAATTTTACTTTCTACTTTTACCGCGTTTACCGTTTGTCGAAGGCTAGGTAGTTGACTGACAGTGTAAGCCTCTAAGTACTGAGGTGTCTGTCGTCTGCGCCGCGGGCGTTCTAGGTTAGGAGGATCGTTTCGTGGAGTGTTCATCATAGGCCATTTCGATATTAATAACACTATATTAATATTACACTAGTTACCATCCGGCTCGAAGGACCAATTGTAACTGAGGGGTACAATTCCCTGACTGTATTGTTAGATATGATATTTAATACCACTACCTCTTGTACTTTAACTTCTGGCCATCCAGTACATGATATAAGTATGATGAACACTTTCCCACCTGATGAAACGAATCCACACAAATGTACCAAATCGAAGGTTTAATACAGCAAAAGGTGTATACAACGGTCACTTAATTACATTTATGATTTGAAATATGAAATATGCACTTTTATGGCAAATGAGTATTCGTAGGTAAATCAACATTGAATGTCCAATCTCTGGTTACGCAGGGAGTAAGTATACAACCTGGAATATTTAGGAAACGATAGCGATGGTACTTAGATGATTATAGCTGGATACACTAAGGGGGGGGGGGTCCCGCTGGTTGTAAGACAGTAGGAGGGGGGGGGTTAGAGAAGCCGCTGGCGGTATCCCATCTGGCCGACGGTGTCTTGGGAGAATCCAAAGTCTTGGACACGGTGCCCACAGAACCTCGGTCCGCAGACGAATACAGCTGGACCCTCTGTGGACGGTAGCTGCCGGTCCACAACGGAGAGACGTGAGGCGACCTCACTGGTGTAGAGCGCCGTCTCACCTGGAGTCCTCTCCGGGGGGTAATTCCAACACTCCGCAGTGTTGGCCTTTATCCATGGAATAATCAAAGCACCCAAAGCATAATCCAAGCCGTGGAAGGCTCGCCGTCGTCCGGGTAGAGTAATCCAATATACAGGTCCAGTCGCTCTTGGCCCGGAGCTCCTCGGATGCAAGCACCACTAGGGGTCTGCTCAGCCTGGTTAAGCGTCCAGATAACGTCAGGAACGATGGGGGTACTGATAACTTTAGAACTCTAACCGAACGATGCACCATACATAAATAGACTATTATTAGCTTAATAGAATACGTCCAACTCGACGGTATAGTGCCAAACTATGACTATTCAACTATTAATCTACACGATATCTCAATGCCTATTCTGGGCCAAGTAGGCCTTACTACACCGCACGTGCGTCGTGGGGAGGCTTTGCGTCTGTCACTCTGTTGGAGGGTAAAGAACTGGACTAAAAGAAAGTTCTACTTTACTTGCGCCATATATATATGCGCTATGAACAAATAGTACCATTCGTATTTCGCCCGACATATTCCTGCGCGGAACCGGGGCTTGCCACGACATGTTAGGCGGCACGATTGAACTTGGACCTAGGGGTATGGCAACCTGGCGCCAGGTTCTCGTCCAATGGTAGAATGAAACTATTATGGGCTGTTTAGTAGACTAAAGGGATATTCAGTGCATATTGTACAAGGAATATACAGGGGATATCAAACGATATACAAATACAATTAAATATATATATATAAATAAATATACATATTCGGTTTAATCTGATCCTTCACAACAACTACCCACTTTCAAAACCTCTCTCAAAGAACACCTACAGGAGACTGCAATTCAAAACTGGCCCCTGTAAATGTCCTAACACAACCCCCTCCAATGTACAGTAAATTACCAAGTATGGTTTTGTCAATATTCCAATGTACAGTTTTGCTTGTACAGTTGTACAGTGTCCCCCACCCACCCCTCCTACCCAACCTCCCCCCCCACTCCTACCCAACCCCCCCCCCCCCACCCAACCACCTCCAATGTACAGTCGTCCCCCCCACCCCACCTACCCAACCTCCCCCAATGTAGAGTTTCTACTCTCTTTTCTGGACTCTTTTTGTATCACAAACAGTACTGTATTTACAAATCTGGTATGTCATAAATGTATAGATGTAGCAGTACTGTCTATCTGTATGTCATATATGTTATGATGAATTGAAAATGGGGGACCCTGATGTAAACAAGACGAAAGTCTTTCTCAGGTCTGCATCCCCTTAACAATTGTTTGTATTGAGCCGTACTGTATTGTACCCATTCTGCAATCTGTTAATAAAGTTTGCAATCAATCAATCAATGATGTGTAAAACAATAACAAAAAAACACTGGTATTGTCAAGGAGAGGTAACGTATTATCCTTTACTACTTCGACATATATATTCTTTGCTCAAGTGCATTTCCATCTTCTTCTGAAAATGGTTTATTTATATTTATTGTATTTAATAATATGATTCATATTATGATTAGTTGTTTCAAGTTTCAAGTTTTGTTTTATTAGTCACATATAAGGTACACGTTGTACATTACAGTGAAGTTCTTGGTTCTGTATGGGCCTCCTGAGATTGTGCTTCATACAGTAAAACAGACAAAAGAATAAATACCAAACACTATACAAAATATACAATATACAAAATGAGTTGTTGTTGTTGCTGTTGTTGTACCAAGGCCCGCCAAAAAACGACACAAACTTCAGTTTTGTATAAACACTACCACTAGATGGCTGCTTCCACCCAGAGGATGATGGATACTGTACCACAGTCTGAACGAGGACAGAACGTACTGTACTTATGGAACTGATTGTCCAAGGAACCAGCTGCGTTTAGGGAGAAGCAACAGTTTGAAAGACTGGCTACGTTCTCAAGTGTTGAGCACAGATGAAACTGAACTCTCTTTCTTTCATTATTTAAATATCGCTTGCAAAAGTTTTTAGTCTTTTGTTTGATCAAGTTAATTAAGTTATTGTGTTGTGTTTGTGTGCGTGTTGTTTTTCATAATTCCAAGTCGAGATGGGTGTAGATGGGGCTGTGGTCTCCTACCGGTCATAGACAAAAACATATTAATTAATTTATTTTGCAAACCAGTCGTAAAATAGCAATACTGTACTGACAGAAATATTTCTGTCTGATACCAGTTTAGAGCACACATAGGTCTACGGTACTGATCCTAGATCTGTCTGATACCAGTTTAGAGCACACATAGGTCTACGGTACTGATCCTAGATCTGTCTGATACCAGTTTAGAGCACACATAGGTCTACGGTACTGATCCTAGATCGGTAGAAGCGGCTAGGCGGAGAAGGCGGGATGTAAAAACGACCAGTCCTCGCTGATTGGTAGCCTTGCGAAACATAACCTTTCTAATGGGTGGTCTTCTCAAAAGGACGCAAACCTTCATTGGTTAGGAAGGTTGTCATTAAGCCCCTATGTAGCTAGCAGTGAGCTGCTGCTAAGCTACCAACATGTCCAATATCGTTGCTATATTGTTATTACATTTGTAATCTTACAGTGTGATTTCACGTCATATTGTGAATGAGTGTGTTGTTACATCTGTTGTTATTGCACTGGGTTGGGTTGGATGTGGAATATCCTGACCGTGTCAAGGTTAGCCCGTGATGCTAGCTAGCTAGCTATCGTTATCCATCAACACTGCGCATGTCTGCACTGCCTTCTCGTTGCTGCTGACGGCCACAGAGAGCGCGCGCTGATTGGCGGAGTGGGAACCGTGCGCTGATTGGCGGAGAGGGGACGTCACTCCACATTGGGCTAGCCCCTCCCTTTTGACCACGCTCGGTTGAGACGTGCGGGTGGAGAGAGAGAGAGCCCGAAAAGAAGAGAGAGAAGGCGGGCTTAGTGGCCAATCAGAGGAACCCGGAAACCCAACTGCGTTGTAGAAAGCATAAACGGGCCGACAGTGTGGTGTTGGAGCTGCGCACGCGCCGTGGAAGCTTCCAGCGGGACACAGTGTGGTGTTGGAGCTGCGCACGCGCCGTGGAAGCTTCCAGCGGTACACAGTGTGGTGTTGGAGCTGCGACACACACAACTAACTGTTAGTACAGTAACAGTTACAGGACTGAAGACAGCTCACCACACAAACACCCACTACAAGGTGAGAACACGGCCAGAGTCAACATTAGTAACATTAGTGAAGTCCGTCGACGTTAACGTGTTACATTCACGCGGTGTGTCAACTCACCTCGGTGTACTGCGAGCTGACACGGTGTGAAGAACATTAATAACTAACTAACTAACGGCATAATCTCCGTGTTGTTGGTGGAATGGATCCAGGTTAGCTAACGTTATTAATAACTGTGTGTAGACATTATTACTAACTAGTAACTACACAACTAGTTGCCCTTACTTACACGGATCGCACCGTGGATCGTGTTACAAGGGGAGGGTTTTTCAGCCGCAAATAGGAGGCAGCGTAGCTAACTTTACCACCAGGTCACCCTTCTGTAGTGTGGCAGTGGAAGGGTTAACTGCCTGTATTTGTAAATCTGGTATGTCATAAATGTATAGATGTAGCAGTATTGTCTATCTGTATGTCATGTGTGTTATGATGAATGTAAAATGGGGGACCCTGATGTAAACAAGACGAAAGTCTTTCTCTGGTCTGCATCCCCTTAACAATTGTGTGTATTGAGCCGTACTGTATTGTACCCATTCTGAAATCCGTTAATACAATGATCAATCAATCAATCAATGCCTACTGCCTAGTATGCGACCCACACCACTGACTGACAGCCTGTCCACACGTGTCCCTGACCAGCTGTTTACTGCCCTAGAGATCCTGACACGTGACCGGCTGTTTGTTTGTTTGTTGGTCCCACCTGGCTCGACCACGACTCACATTGCAGACATCATCATAAATCAAGTTAAATGTATCTGTAAGGCCCGACAACACACACGTTAATATGGGCTTCTTCTGTAAACAAGTCAAGAAGAAACATCATTCACACGATGAATCGAGAACAAAACTAAAAACACCATGAAATCCAAAATATAAATAAATAAATGCAACACTCCCAGACATACCCCAGAGAAACAAACATTAGAATGGCCGTTTGTTTGATTGATTGATTGAAAACCTTATTAACAGATTGTAGAATGGGTACAAATTACAATACAGTACGGCTCAATACACACAATTGGGAGGGGATGCAGACCAGAGAGACTTTCGTCTAGTTTACATCAGGGTCCCCCATTTTCAGTTCAAGGGGGGATCTACCTTCTTAGATGTCGCTGATAGTAGTGATGCTATAAAACAGGCGAAACAGTTGGTAAGCATGTACATACATACGTGTAATAAAACACAAATATGTACATGCAATAGCAACTGGGGTACATAAGAACATACGCACATGTATTAGTCATCGCACAGACCCGAGGGTAATGCTTGGTTGATGCCATTTTTGTTTTGACAGAAAGGCCCGACCTCCTGCATCCGACGACATGGTCGTGTTCGGCTCCCAGGTTCTCATAGCTGCCACTCGCTCCAGGTAAGAGATGCATCTGTGGTGTCTAGTCTGACCCATGAACAGAGCTGTGCAGTAAGCACTGTGGTGTCTAGTCTGACCCATGAACAGAGCTGCTGGGCAGTAAGCACTGTGGTGTCTAGTCTGACCCATGAACAGAGATGGGCAGTAAGCACTATGGTGTCTAGTCTGACCCATGAACAGAGCTGCTGGGCAGTAAGCACTGTGGTGTCTAGTCTGACCCATGAACAGAGCTGGGCAGTAAGCACTGTGGTGTCTAGTCTGACCCATGAACAGAGCTGCTGGGCAGTAAGCACTGTGGTGTCTAGTCTGACCCATGAACAGAGCTGCTGGGCAGTAAGCACTATGGTGTCTAGTCTGACCCATGAACAGAGCTGGGCAGTAAGCACTATGGTGTCTAGTCTGACCCATGAACAGAGCTGCTGGGCAGTAAGCACTGCCACTAGTCGTAGATTAGATCATACAGTAACTAGGGATGGGTACCTTTCACATTTGAACCGATACCGGTACCGGTACCTGTGAATCGATACCGGTACCCAACGGTACCTTTTTTCGGTACTTTAGTCTCAAGAAATTTAATTTACCTACCTCAGTCGTAAAAAAAAAATCCAAACTTCAAATAACTACAATTTCGACAGTTTTCGGCTTGTCATTGCTCCGACTGCTTTATTGTTGAATCAAGTCAAATCCTAGGTAAGCATATATTGTGCGTGTGAACGTTGACATGAAAAGAAAAAGGTAAACATTTTTTTTTTTTTTTTTTTTTTATTTTTTTTTTTTGGTTTCTCACTTGATTCGATACTCGGTAGTACCGACGTGTTTCGGTTCGGTACCTCAAAAGTACCGAATTCGGTACCCATCCCTAACAGTAACGGCACAACGTAAAGAGGTTTGGTATCCAACCCGAGTGCAAATGTAGCAGTAAAGTGCAACAGCAATATACAATGTAGGTGATTAAACTGGGTACAAGATATACAAATGAGTACTACTGAGTGTAGTGCTAATCGGATGTGTATGATGTACAGAGTTGTATTATATAAATTAAGACCGTATGACGACGACAGCAGTGTAACTAGTAAGAGTAGGATATATTATGTACAGATATATCTGCTATGTATTTTCTAGTGTATTGCTGCTACTTATTTGTACATTTCTTACTGTTTTATAATATATCCTGTCTTTATTTTTGGGGACAACGGATGGAAATTAGCCTCGTGCGAAATCCGGTGTTCATTAATTTTGCATTGTCCCGTCCAAATAAATAAAGTGAAAGTTATATATATATATATATATATATAGTAAAGGACTATGTGTAGGTAAGTACAGGCACGCGAGGATAGGTATTATGCGGTGAGAATAAATATATATATATTTTTTTTTCAAGTTTCTTTAATAGTTGTCATACAGAAGTACAGAATACTTTTATACAAAATTCTTCTTTCTGTTACGCTCCAGAGACTGTGCTAGACAAAAGATAAGTATGAAATAAAATAGTATAGCATGTAAAAATAGAGGTCACAGTGTTCAGTATAGACATATGTACAATGTTCGATGCAGAATAGAAGTAACTGAGTTACCATACAATATACAATATATACTATGCAATGTACTAATATACAATACTATATAGTGCAGAGCAGAAATGGGATGAGGTACAATTAAGGTACAATTTACAGTAAGGTGTACTGAGGTATGGGTTGTAGTGCAAATCCTTTACCAATAAATATAAAGTGTGTTTAGGTGTTCTAAAGTGTGGAGAGTGGGTGCTGCAGTGTGTTGTTTGTTTAAAGTGAGTGTGTGCGTGTGGATGCGTGTGCTGTGTGCATTTGATGGTTGTTGCATAGTGTTATTGTTCGTTGAGCAGCCTGATGGCCTGGCGATAGAAGCTTCTATTAGTCATAGGCTAGCCTTATTACTTGGTTATTTTAAAAGTACCACTTTGAAAGTTTGATGTAATTCATGCCCTCCTCGTGTTTGTTGTTGTTGTTCTTCAGGGGCTCGTACTTGCTGACCAAACGGCACCACCGCGTCCGTCTTCCCTCCACTACGTTTGTTCGTCCACTGTCGGAGCTGACGAGCCGGACTGTACTACCTATCCACCACGCTCTCCGGCCGCTTGTCTTCGGATGTACCGCGAGCAGCAGTCACCGGCTAGCCGGCGTCTCGGTGCGCTTCCTTCACGAGTCGTGCGCCAGGCTTCAAGAGGTCAAGCCCTCCCGCGTGGACCTTGACCCCTCCGAGAGTGAAGCAGCCCCGGTCAACGCGGTGGACGCAGCCCCGCTCAGGAAGTCTCTGTCTCAGAGGGTCTCCGAGAGTGAAGCAGCCCCGGTCAACGCGGTGGACGCAGCCCCGCTCAGGAAGTCTCTGTCTCAGAGGGTCATCGCAGAGCTCAAGCACTACTACGATGGCTTCAGGTTGCTGGCCATCGACACCAACATCGCCTGCAGGATGGGATGGAGGTTACTGCACGGACAGCAGCTGAGCAGGAGGGAGCGGCGGAGGGTACGTGTTCCAGGATACCTTGCTTTTCAAGTTTTCTGTTTCATTTGTCACGTATAACGTACATTACAGTGAAATGCTCGGTTCTGTATGAGCCCCCTAAGATTGTGCTTCATACAGTACAAAAAAATAAAAAATAAAGACCAAACACTATACAAAATACACAAAACTAAAGTAAAAAAAAAATGCAAGGGGAGCTCCAGTAGCTCACCGCGTACCTCGAACGCTATTTCGGCGTCGGGGACAACCGTGCGTGTCACGGATCTGGGGTAGCGAGTTCGACTCCCGGACTAGCCGTATTTTCTCAGTGTCTTTCCCCCCATCTATACCCCCATTCAACCTGTTTCTGTCGGTCATACTTGACCAGAAAAAGCGATAAACGCGAAAAGAACCAGCTGACTGGTCAAAGTTTAAAAAATTTTATTTTGGACCGCCACTCTTCCTGCGGTCCAGAGACATACAAATATAACATTAAACACATTATCCAGCACACAAATATCTAAAACGCATTACATAAAAGTAAAACTGTATAAAAACATCATAATATCCTTAACACTTTCAGAGCCCTTGCTTAACCTTGATTTACCGGTTGAATGCCCACCATCCACTTCAATGTTAGCGTTAAAAACGCCTAATCTAT
Source organism: Notolepis coatsorum (assembly GCF_963971535.1). NCBI lineage: Eukaryota > Metazoa > Chordata > Actinopteri > Aulopiformes > Paralepididae > Notolepis > Notolepis coatsorum. Next base: position 429,414 of record NW_028174883.1, read on the forward strand.
GTTTTAAATGATGGCTATGTGTCTAATCTGCCCGTCGCTTATCAATGACTAGTTTTCCAGTCAACATTGTCGAAGCGGAGTGTTTTTTTATCGGTTCATTTTCGTTTTATAGCATTTTGAAAAGCCCTCGTTTTCAAGGAAAATATAAAGATTCCATGATAAAAGACGTTTACTGGAATATTCTAGAATACACAAAAACGTTGTAATTTTTCTGCCTATTTATGAATCGTTTTCAAATAAACGCTAGATTATCGATAGTATATGTGTACGTATGCACGCTAGAGACGCGAGCTGAAAAATCGATTCTCTGATTTCCTCATCAGCGATCGCGCACACACACACACACATAGGGCAAACGCTGAGATCTCAGCGAATACAACTCTGATTATCCCAAGACTGGTAAAATAGATTCCTTACCTCAGATCAGATGTTCTCCAAAAAGATCATTCCAATTCCTGATCGCCATTCCAAATATCGATCACGCTTATTGATTGAGTATTGGCTACTGTGAATATATATTCCAGGCTGATTCCCGTCCCGCGATGACTTCCATGTTGAGCAGACAGCTTGCCAGCTCAAGGAGCCAGCTGGCTCCGCCTCTACATATCTGACTGATCTTTTTGATTATTTTTTAATGATTTTTATATTTGCAGTTGAGAGCATTGGTCATCTGTCTCCCTACAGTAAAGATTAGAAATGATTGAATTATTGTAAATGTGTGGAGTGGTGGGAATAGCTGCTTCAATAATAACTTATAACAACAACAGACAAGTTAGACAACTATGTATACAAAAAAAAAACGATATACACTGAATGATTAGTTGTTACCTAAAGTCCTTGGACTCCACTGTAGAGAACGGGTGCAGGCCTTTGACAACAAACTTTGTCACAGCCCTGTGACACTCGTTCACCCTATCCTCTGTCATCCTTCCTCTAGCTGCTACTGTAGGGAGAAGGGACTTTGGGTGGTGGAGGTAGAGGGAGGATGTGTGGTGGCCCTGGGCTCACTGGCCTGGGACACATTGGTGGCTGACGCCTCAGCTTGACCATCTATAAAAAGTTTTTAGATTGTAGTATTTGTAGCTAAACAATTATTTTGTTTATTAGCCTATTTGTAATAATTCGTTATTAGCCTAGGAAACTCCGTATCTTGGCTTACCGGCTGCAGTGGACGTGGATGCAGATGGAACAGTGCGCGCAAGGCAGTCGAATACGGCGCATTTCTGCACACTAATATCTAGAGTTGTTCCGATACCGATACCAGTATCGGAAATGCCGCCGATACTGCCTAAAATGCTGGTATCGGTATCGGCGAGTACCCTCTAATGTTGCGCTCCGATACCATATGACGTAATTTATCAACAACACTGCGGACGTTGGGCTCTGTAGATACTTTATATACTCATACTTCGCTGGGTGAGCATTATAAAACAAACGTGTGCTTAATCGACCGTGAATTAAAGTGTCAATTGCCATTAACAGCAGAGCAGATACTTTCTTAAAATGCCATTGTCCCGACAGCGCTGTTGACGGGGAGCTCTGATGAGTTCGCTTGGTGGCTGGTGTTATTAGCATTGAACAGCTAACCGAAAGCTAGCTTTGACGTTACCTTGGCTAAAGTTGGGGCTATTAATAATCCAGCAATAATGACTGCAGATCTGCAAGCAAAGTACAGCAAGTTGGCAAAGGAGTATTCCAAGTTAAATCACAATGTCACCGGCAGTAACGTTACAGTCTTTCCATATAGCGGTAGCTCATGCTAGCTAACCTAGCTCACGGTAACGTTGTCATTGCACAATTGCACGTCGCGTACACAATTAATGACATGTTGCGGACAGCCATATCGGCGACAATGTTTAGCTTTTAGTGCCAAATGATAAGAGTCTGAGGCGGAGTCTCAAAAGAGAATGTTGAATATTTATTGTGCAAAAATCACAACAACAGAGCCTCTGGTACTAAACGGAGCCTTCTTGTGGAAGCAAGTGCAGCAACGAATAATGTCCGTGTGGAACTAATGTGCCAACAACCTTTCCGTGGGTGAACTCATTGAGATAGTTTTCAATTACTGATACTAATACTAATCTATACAATCACCTGTTGTTGAATAAATACCATTACTTTATAGTTATTACTCAAAAACAGTATAAAACAGTAGCTGTATTAAAAAAAAAAACGTTTTATAATTTATATAATATTTTTTTATTTTTTTAATGTATGCACTGGTATCGGATAAGTATCGGTATCGGCCGATACCCAAAGCTTAGGTATCGGAATCGGATCGGAAAGGAAAAAATGGTATCGGAACATCTCTACTAATATCGTGTTTTGCCAACAAATGTTTTGATAGATTGCTCGTATTGCCACTCTTACTGGCAAATGTTTTGTTGCACTTGTGGCAACGTCAGGGCTGTACGCTAAGCTTTTTCACTAGGGGCACACTTGCCCCTAAGTTTTAAAACCAGAGACAGTGGACAGACTTGTCTTTCTTGCCTGCAACTTAAAGTAATGGCTTTGCTTGTCCAAATGACAATACTGACCAAATTCAGATTTATTTTTCTCTTGTCCATTTATTTTGAAACCGTCTGTACACAGTAGGCTATGTGTGCTAGCAGAACTAGTCTCCAGTCACGAGTCACAGTGCACATGTGCGGTGGTTTGTCCACCAAAAAAGCGCCAAAAGATCGAAAATAAACTAGCAGAGCCAGAACTGTTCAACTCCTCTGGAGCCACAGCCAGCAGAGAAGCCGGTTTACTTTAGCTTTTAAACCAGCTGCAGCCTGAGAACTGGAGTGTGAGGGGATGTAACACTGAAGATGGCGGCAACAACAAAGAATTGCTGCAAAATAAACATACATCTGTTGTTAAAAAGAAGAAGAAAAAAAAAACATATTTTTTATTTTTTATTTTTTTATACTTATAACAATTCGATAATTATCGATATCGAGAAATAAAATAAAATTATCATATCGTTATCGCGATATGATTTTTTTCCATATCGCCCAGCCCTCAGCGTGCCCTCAGCTCGAATACGCATCGACTCAGTGTTATAAGCTATCTGAACTATTTAGTTTAATGGGACGTTTTGTTTTGAACAGTAAGCTAACGCGAGCTATCATGCACTACTAGACTTACTGGAGCATTTGTTGATAGCTATCAGTAGCTAGCCGGCTGGCAGGCTCACCGAGGTCCCAGTGTCCCACTAGACTAGTGTTTACAACAGCCACGGGTGCAGGAGGGAGGAGGAGCAGCAGACGCTGCAGCTCTCTCCGTGTGTCTGAGTTCAGTTCAGTTCGGCTCACTATAGGAGTTCGAACGCGTCGAAAATATGAAGCAATACTAACTTTACTTTTCTTCATAGCTAAGTCAGACAGTCAGCCAGTCTATCAGAGTGAGTGCTCAGTCGATTGTTCCCGCTGATCATACCTGCTGAGTGCTCACTGCTCAGCTCGCGTGAGTGACGTCATCGCGTCATCACACGCCTTGGATCATTTAGGAGTGAAATGCGAATGCAAGGCAGTTGAAAGCACTACTCGCAAGCCCGCCCCCAGATAATATTTACCAATCGCAACGGCCAATTAAAGGGGCAATTTGCGACGATATCATCGCAGTGTACAGCCCTGAACGTGCGTTGTCTGCATTGACCCTTGTAGAGTATATCCATACTTTAGAACGCTTCGCTCTATCCGCCATCACGACTCGGTGCATGCAGACTCAGAGCTGTCTGTGTCTGTGTGCAGCGTGCTTCAGCACGGAGACAGCGCTTTCATTAAGGAGTACCCGTATGTAGGGCTGCAACTAATGACTATTTTGGTAGTCGACTAATCTGCCGATTATTTTTTCGATTAGTCGACTAATCGAAAACCAATGTAAACAACAACAAACAATTTTTTTTTTTTTTTTTTTTTATATAACTACCTATCTTTGTGAAAGTGGCTTCTCAGCTCTGGTCCAGCTGAAGACAGAGCAGAGGAACAGATTGGACATTGAGCATGACCTCAGAGTTGCTTGTCTACCATCACCCCAGACTTTGAGACTCTTGTCAGGACCAAACAACAACATCATAACATGATGATCCCATAGCAAATTAAAATAATGACTCATGAAACATTTGAATTTGGATCTTGCAACTTTAAATGAAATGTATTTGAAATGTTGAAGTCAAGAACAATACAGTCAGTCAGTGCATTGAGTCAAGTGCAATCACTCATAACAACTTAACAAGATAAATAAATTAAATAATACAAAATTGGAAGTGTAGTGTACTTTAAGTTTAAATAACTAAAATAATAATAATAAAAAAGAAATAACTAGCAGCAGCATCTGCCCCCAGCACCACGGCTGATGGGGCTGTAACTTGGTCCAGGACCAGGAGGGGAGGGTGACGTACACTACTGAGTACTGACGTCGTGGAACAGCTGTAGGGGGAGACGGGGATGAGTCAGATCAGACAGACTTCTAGGTCTTTTGTTTGCTGGGTGTGAGAGGAGTCCGTGTGTGTGTGTAATTGTGTGTGTGTGTCTTACTCTGATCGCTGTGTGAGAGTGAGAGGAGTGTGTGTACTGTACTGTGTAATTTGTGTATGTGTGTGTCTTACTCTGATCGCTGTGTGTGAGTGAGAGGAGTGTGTGTACTGTACTGTGTAATTTGTGTATGCGTGTGTCTTACTCTGATCGCTGTGTGAGAGTGAGAGGAGTGTGTGTACTGTACTGTGTAATTTGTGTATGTGTGTGTCTTACTCTGATCGCTGTGTGTGAGTGAGAGGAGTGTGTGTACTGTACTGTGTAATTTGTGTATGCGTGTGTCTTACTCTGATCGCTGTGTGAGAGTGAGAGGAGTGTGTGTACTGTACTGTGTAATTTGTGTATGCGTGTGTCTTACTCTGATCGCTGTGTGAGAGTGAGAGGAGTGTGTGTACTGTACTGTGTAATTTGTGTATGTGTGTGTCTTACTCTGATCGCTGTGTGTGAGTGAGAGGAGTGTGTGTACTGTACTGTGTAATTTGTGTATGTGTGTGTCTTACTCTGATCGCTGTGTGTGAGTGAGAGGACTGAGGAGTATGTTTGTGTGTCTTACTCTGATCGCTGTGTGTGAGTGAGAGGTGTATGTGTGTGTCTTACTCTGATCGCTGTGTGTGAGTGAGAGGAGTATGTGTGTGTGTCTTACTCTGATCATCATCTCCTGCAGGGGAACAATGTTTTCAATGTCCAAAATTTGCTATGGGATCATCATGTTATGATGTTGTCTGGAACCCTGAGAAGCCACTCTCACAAAGATAGGTAGTGCACAAAAAAAAAAAAAAAATTAAATAATTTTTTTTTTCTTTTTTAATGACTAATCGACGCAACAATTTCTCGTCGACGATTTTTCATAATCGACGTCGTCGATTATGTCGACTAATCGTTGCAGCCCTACCCGTATGTGTAAGAACGAAGTACCCGTATGTGTAGGGCGACTCGCGAGGAGTGTGTGTAATAATGACTCGCTGCGGCTCGCTTCTCGTGCAGAGACAGAGAGAGGAGAGATCGTTCGCAACTTTTAAATAATAATAATAATAATAATTTCTCTAGAGTATCGATAGCAGTACCGAGGACGTCGGAGCTTATAAATACTCCGGTATTTTCTAATATAGTACCGGTTCCCGTTTAAAACCGGGGTCCGGGGGGCATCATCTCTGAGGAGCAGAGACCTTGGTGTTCCTCCTGCAGCAGCTGATGATGATGATGCTGATGATGATGATGACGATGATGATGACGATGATGATGATGATGAGTATCTAGGCTGAGTGCCCGTGCTCTTCCTCCTGCAGCTCCTGAGGACGTGCGCGGACCTCTTCCGCCTGGTGCCCTTCATGGTCTTCATCATCGTGCCCTTCATGGAGTTCCTGCTGCCTGTCTTCCTCAAGCTGTTCCCTCAGATGCTGCCGTCCACCTTCGAGACGCAGAGCAAGAAGGTGAGGAGGCCTCTGGTAGAGCCATACCCTAACCCTAACCCTTCGAGACGCAGAGCAAGAAGGTGAGGAGGCCTCTGGGCTCTGCGCTCTCACCCTCACCCTCTAACCCTCACCCTAACCCTAACCCTAACCCAAGAAGGTGAGGAGGCCTCTGGGCTCTACGCTCACACCCTCACCCTCTAACCCTAACCCTAACCCTTCGAGACGCAGAGCAAGAAGGTGAGGAGGCCTCTGGGCTCTACGCTCACACCCTCATCCTCTAACCCTAACCCTTCGAGACGCAGAGCAAGAAGGTGAGGAGGCCTCTGGGCTCTGCGCTCTCACCCTCACCCTCTAACCCTCACCCTAACCCTAACCCTAACCCAAGAAGGTGAGGAGGCCTCTGGGCTCTACGCTCACACCCTCACCCTCTAACCCTAACCCTAACCCTTCGAGACGCAGAGCAAGAAGGTGAGGAGGCCTCTGGGCTCTACGCTCACACCCTCATCCTCTAACCCTAACCCTAACCCTTCGAGACGCAGAGCAAGAAGGTGAGGAGGCCTCTGGGCTCTACGCTCACACCCTCACCCTCACCCTCTAACCCTAACCCTAACCCTTCGAGACGCAGAGCAAGAAGGTGAGGAGGCCTCTGGGCTCTACGCTCTCACCCTCAAAACCCAATTGTTTTATGTTGCATGATGATGATGAATACATTTATTATCTATTATATTTTTTACGTTTAAATATCAACATTATCTGTCCATCCTCAGTAAATACTATCACACTCCTCTGACCTCATCTGGTCTTTCCAAAGACCAGAGATGGAATGCGCGCGCACACACACAGAAAGGGAGAATGCCCCTTCCCCACTAATGGTCTCTGCGGTTTTCTCTATGCCTCTGATCAGGGTTAGCTTAGCTTAGTTAGCGTAAGCAGCTAACGTTAGTTTAGGTCTTTAACGCGACGTGGGCATAAAGGAATGGCGAGGATGCAAAGCATGTTGGGTGCATTTGACCCGTTGCGGGAAGAAAAAAAATCTGGGACTTATTTCGGGGTAAACTTAAAAGTCTCTTGTAACATACAAAATAACTCGAGTCTCTTCCTTCTTTGATATTTTTTATGTTTCTCTGATGCACAAGTGGGCGTGACCCTTTAAATGAGCAGGTTTATTTTAGTGGGCATGACCCTTTAAACGAGCAGGTTTATTTTCCACAAGATGGCGCCATTTCTATTCCTTCCACGGCATGTACGGCCACAATGAGATACAGATCGCTTTGGTCGGAACTGATCTGAACATTTTACTTTCCGTAGTTTAGTGACTTCACACTAGAGTAGGAAGTCAAGACACCTCATGGCGTGCACGATGCACGAAGCGATATACGTAAACAAACAGCCTTCTTTGAGCTACCCCCACAACCCAGAGACGGAACCTGTCCTCTCGCTTCGGTTTTACACAGGACACCACAGTGGAGTATTGGCATAATCTAAGCATTTTATCTGTGTGCATCTGTTCTTTGTGCAACTAATACTAATGTTGAAATAATTTAGGGGGTTAAAATTCTGAAAATGAATGAATATTTGATATGTATGGTGAAGACTGAAGTTAATGGTATTCATGAATATAGAACAATACATTAATAGGTCATATTTATAATAGGGCTTTATTGCATGGCAATTTTTGGGCACTACTGAGTCCGGGTAAAAAGATAACATTTGTATATACAATTATTAAAATACATAATTTTTTTTATGTATCCTTTATTTATCCAGGAATGTCCCATTAATTAAAAACAGTATTTAGTTAAAAAGGCATAGATAAAAAAAATACATAAACATGATTAATAAACACAGCACACCTGTGGCCAAAACACTGAAGCCTTGTCCTGCTTTTACGATGTTTGAGCCACTGTCTTAGTGACGCACACCATTCTTCCGCAGGGAACAACCGGGATTTTCCTCAGTGTCGCTCATTTCTTTATTATTATAATTTTTTGCTTGAAAACGTTCTGTCTAGCCTCCGAGTAGGCTACTCTGTTTCTGCCCCCTTCCTGCTGGTTCGACACGTGCCGTGTTGTGTGAACTGTTTTATCCTAAAAGAGTAGTCTGGGTCAGGGCTGTACGTTAACTTTGTTTGCACATAGCACTGGTGCTACAGAGGTTGATAGTTTTGTAGCACAGGCCAATATCTTGTAGCACAAGTATAAAACGTGTTCTATTTGTAACAGTCACAAATGTGCCTATTGTATTTGTGTTATTTAGTTGCAGTGCCATGTTTGGCTGTCATTTTCATGCTGACAAGTTGACGTCACACAGCCAGACACGTTACGTGTAAGGAATTATGGGATTTGGTGTTGGGTGTATGGACTCTACTAGGGGTGGGAATCACCAGTTTCATCACGATACGATATAGATTCTTTGGACAACGATACGATATTTGCCGATATCTGCCACGATACGATACAATGCAGGTGCCTGCGATCGATATGAGATGATATCATAAGCCCATTTAACACAATCAGTAACATTTAGATCAACTCAAAAAAGGTAACGAAAATATAATTTGGAAAAAAATATTTGAGCTCTTTCAGACATTTAAATGAAAAACGATTTATTGTTTTTAATACAAATAGACCTCCTGTTCACTATAAAGTGCCACATTTTGATATATTGAGCTTTAAACTTTAAGTAAAACATTTTTGGAACACGCAACCTAAAACCCCTTCCTCTCCCAAACCGTTCCTGCAATTGTTTCATGTTGCATGATGATGATGAATACATTTATTATGTATTGTATTTTTTATGTTTAAATATCAACATTATCTGTCCACCCTCAGTACATTTACTATCAATATAATATACTCGTCTGACTTCATCTGATCTTTTCAAACGCGCGCACACAGAAGAGAGAATGCCCCCCCCCCCTCCGTCCCAGTCCCCTCTGCTGTCTCTCTCTATCGCTCTGAACAGGGCTTTAGCTTGTTGTTAGCTTATGCTAACGTAACGTTAATTCCGGTCTTAAACACGACGTGGTCATAACGGAATGGCGAGGATTGCAAAGCATGTTATATGCATTTGACCCGTTGCGGAATAAAACAGCAGGGATTTGTTTTGTGTGGCGAAATAGGCACACTATCCTTGCTATGTTTCAATGTCCGCGTTCCAGACGCTACTGCTGCTACTGAGACGAGTACTGCTGTGTGCTGTGGAGCGGATATGAGTTACGACACCACGGATTTAAAAAATAAGAGTATCGAAATGAACTGAGCGTTGCTAGCTGCCGGAGCCATAGTTATTATGGCTGGAGCTGCGCTTGGGCAGAAATGAGACCCGCCACAGGATTTTCAAAATAAGAGTTGCCTATCGCACCAGTGCTACTGAAGTAAATCCATTCATCGCACAGACGGATGTTGCTGTAGCACGTGCGATATATATCTCTCACTGTACAGGCCTGGTCTGGGTGTTACTAAAGTAATGGGGACTGTATACGCATTGTGGGGATGGGGAGGGCCCCCGGTGATCGCTGTGAGTGAGGAAGAGAGATGGGAGATCACTGATGTATAGCGTGAATGTTCCATTCATAACGTGTTTTGCTTCGCAATTGGGATTGTTCCGAAGCAAATAAGTCAACACACGTGAATGCAGCGTGACGTGAATGCATTATTACTATCCTAGGTTCCTGTACTTACAGCAGGATCCATATCAGGACCAAGACTTCTGACCCATTTCCCTCCCAAAGCAGCAGTTTGTAAGATGTAGCATTGCAACGTCTAAAGTGCTCCGACAGATAGAGAGGCCTCTACTGCACCCTCACCGTCTGCTGTCAACGGGAGGTCAAAGTGCATCTCCAGGGTTACCTAAGAACAACAGAGCTATTATGCAACCTGTGTGGCTAGTAGGGCATACAAGAAAATATTGTTTGTTTCCTGTTGGTTGTCAGTTAAAGGATAACTCCACTATTTTGGGAAATTAGCTTATTTAACATCTTCCCTGGAGTTAGACAAGAAGATACATACCTTTTTTGTCTCTGTGCGTGCATTTTAGCTTTGGGAATAGATGCTCCGTTAGCATAGCTTAGCTTCATCACTGGAAGTGAGGCAGGACAGTAGCCTTACAGTGCCTTACAGTGTATTGCAAGGTCTGACATTGACCAAACTTGATATGCATGACCTTGGTGGGCTCTAGGTCAACTCCTGAAAAGGGGGTCAATGTCAGACCTTGCAATCAAAAGTTAGGGGCACACTGAAATTATGGCAAGGGTTATTAGCCCCCTAACTTTTGATTGCAAAGTCTGACATTGACCCCCTTTTCAGGAGTTGACCTAGAGCCCACCAAGGTCATGCATATCAAGTTTGCACGCACAGAGACAAAAAAGGTATGTATCTTCTTGTCTAACTCCAGGGAAGATGTTAAATAAGCTAATTTCCCAAAATAGTGGAGTTATCCTTTAAGGCCATGGGTAGGTAGGGAATTTATTTTATTTTATTTTTTATTTTATTCTTTCCCACGGCGACTATGGATAGGGAATTTCTTAATTTAATTTAAATGTTCACAACAACATGGATGCATGTACTCTGCCAGCATGTTTAATATCCATAATACTAAAGGTTTGATTAAGATTTTTATGAAACTTTATTAAAAAAAATATATAATTTTTTTTTTTTTTTTTTAACTCATAAAATAAATTGGGTCGCACCTAAATCGGCAGGGTCGGTCGGCAACCGGAAACAAACCATTTTTTCTTTTAGGCCTCGGGGTGTAACGATGCAACCTCACAACTAGGGCTGCACCATTTTGGGAAATAATCGAATTGCGATTTTTCGGACAGATATTGCGATTAAATTTGCAATTATAAAAATGTTTTTAAGCAGCCCCACAGAGGTTTATTGTAAAATGCGGCTTGCATCTGGCCTACGCACTGGGTCTGTTCGGGACACCGAGTCTGAAAATGTTTCTTTTTACCTGGGAGTGGATACCGGTGCCCAACGGTACCTTTACTCTCCCTCTCTGAAGTCTAAACTTCACAACAACACAATCTAAAGCCCCTCACCTCCCTCTCTGAAGTCTAAACTTCACAACAACACAATCTAAAGCCCCTCACCTCCCTCTCTGAAGTCTAAACTTCACAACAACACAATCTAAAGCCCCTCACCTCCCTCTCTGAAGTCTAAACTTCACAACAACACAATCTAAAACCCCTTACCTCCCTCCCCCAAACCGCTCTTGTATCTCAATGGGACTTCCTGGTTAAATAAATGAAGAAAAAGAAAATTGCGATTTGCTAATTGCATCGTTCCAGATTTCGATTTAAAATCGATTAATCGTTTAGCCCTACTCACAACGATTCGATTCGATTATGATTATTCAGGCGACGATTCAATGCATCTCTTCATTTGACCACGATTCGATTCGATAAATTTTCGAATCAGTTAATTCCCCCAAATTTTTTTAATATACAAATGTGGCTGCAGGGGCAACTGATTCACTCAGCATGAATGGACTATAGGTCAATAAAAACAATACACAAAAAATATTTTTTTTATTTATTTTTTTTAATATTTCGATTAATTTCGATTATAATTAGGGGTGTCTGATATTATCGGCCTACCGATATTATCGGCTGATATCGGCATAAAAATGTGATATCAGAAAATATCAGTATTGGTTTTCAAATTTATTTTATTTATTTTCTTTACATTTCTATAACCTTTATTTACCCAGGCAAGCAAGTAAGAACAAATTCTGATTTTATTTATTGTCAAAAGTATGCATAATGTTGTGTTAATTCCATGACAAGAGATATGTAATGTTAATTACCTGAAATTATTAAATTTTTTGGGGGCGGGGAAACCCTGCATATATCGGTTGATATCGGTTGATATCGGTATAGGAAATTAAGAGTTGGACAATATCGGTATCGGTAAAAAAGCCAATATCGAGCATCCCTAATTATAATCGATTCTAACATATTCAAATCGATGCATCGTCACACTCCTAGTGGCCAGGTCATTTTAAAACCATAAATATGTAAAACTATGGATATTGTTTTTCACACATCATGGTCAGAAGAAGATCCAGTAGCTGTTAACGATGTTATTAACCCTCTGCTTCACTGCCACACGACAGAAGGTTAACCCTTTCACTGCCACACAACCGACGGCGATGATGGAGCATCGCCGTCGGTTGTGTGATAGTAAAGGGCTAACCTTCTGTATTGTCAACAGTGAAAGGGTTAACCGGCCGCCGTGTGGCAGTGAAAGGGCTAATGGCTGCTGCTGCTTCCTGTGTGTGTGTTGACCAGTGACGGGGCTAATGGCTGCTGCTGCTTCCTGTGTGTGTGTTGACCAGTGACGGGGCTAATGGCTGCTGCTGCTTCCTGTGTGTGTGTTGACCAGTGACGGGGCTAATGGCTGCTGCTGCTTCCTGTGTGTGTGTTGACCAGTGACGGGGCTAATGGCTGCTGCTGCTTCCTGTGTGTGTGTTGACCAGTGACAGGGCTAATGGCTGCTGCTGCTTCCTGTGTGTGTGTTGACCAGTGACAGGGCTAATGGCTGCTGCTTCCTGTGTGTGTGTGTTGACCAGTGACGGGGCTAATGGCTGCTGCTGCTGCCTGTGTGTGTGTTGACCAGTGACGGGGCTAATGGCTGCTGCTGCTTCCTGTGTGTGTGTTGACCAGTGACGGGGCTAATGGCTGCTGCTGCTTCCTGTGTGTGTGTTGACCAGTGACGGGGCTAATGGCTGCTGCTGCTTCCTGTGTGTGTGTTGACCAGTGACGGGGCTAATGGCTGCTGCTGCTTCCTGTGTGTGTGTTGACCAGTGACGGGGCTAATGGCTGCTGCTTCCTGTGTGTGTGTTGACCAGGAGGAGAAGCAGAAGAAGGGGCTGGCAGCCAAGCTGGAGCTGGCCAAGTTCCTGCAGGACACCATCGGTGAGATGGCTCGCAGGAACAGGGCCCAGAGCGCCGGGGCCGAGACCCAGCAGTTCTCCACCTACGTCCAGCAGGTCAGTCCCTGGGGCCAGCCCCCCCTAACGTCCAGCAGGTCAGTCCCTGGGGCCAGCCCCCCCTAACGTCCAGCAGGTCAGTCCCTGGGGCCAGCCCCCCCTAACGTCCAGCAGGTCAGTCCCTGGGGCCAGCCCCCCCTAACGTCCAGCAGGTCAGTCCCTGGGGCCAGCCCCCCCTAACGTGAGGAAGCAGCAGGTCATCAGGAAGTAGCAGGTCATCAGGAAGCAGCAGGTCATCAGGAAGCAGCAGGTCATCAGGAAGTAGCAGGTCATCAGGAAGTAGCAGGTCATCAGGAAGTAGCAGGTCATCAGGAAGTAGCAGGTCATCAGGAAGTAGCAGGTCATCAGATCAGGAAGTAGCAGGTCATCAGGAAGTAGCAGGTCATCAGGAAGCAGCAGGAAGTAGCAGGTCATCAGGAAGTAGCAGGTCATCAGGAAGTAGCAGGAAGTAGCAGGTCATCAGGAAGCAGCAGGTCATCAGGAAGTAGCAGGTCATCAGGAAGTAGCAGGAAGTAGCAGGTCATCAGGAAGTAGCAGGAAGTAGCAGGTCATCAGGAAGTAGCAGGTCATCAGGAAGCAGCAGGTCATCAGGAAGTAGCAGGTCATCAGGAAGTAGCAGGAAGTAGCAGGTCATCAGGAAGTAGCAGGAAGTAGCAGGTCATCAGGAAGTAGCAGGTCATCAGGAAGCAGCAGGTCATCAGGAAGTAGCAGGTCATCAGGAAGTAGCAGGAAGTAGCAGGTCATCAGGAAGTAGCAGGAAGTAGCAGGTCATCAGGAAGTAGCAGGAAGCAGCAGGAAGTAGCAGGAAGCAGCAGGAAGTAGCAGGTCATCAGGAAGTAGCAGGTCATCAGGAAGTAGCAGGTCATCAGGAAGTAGCAGGAAGCAGCAGGTCATCAGGAAGTAACTGTTTCCCTCTCCGCCCCCCCCCCCCCCCCCCCCCCCCCAGGTCCGCCACACGGGGGAGCAGCCTACGACGAAGGACATTGTGAAGTTCTCCAAGCTGTTTGAGGACGAGCTGACCCTGGAGCACCTGGAGCGCCCCCAGCTGGTGGCTCTGTGCAAGCTGCTGGAGCTGCAGCCCATCGGCACCAACAACCTGCTGCGCTTCCAGCTGATGCTGCAGCTGAGGAGCATCAAGGCCGACGACCAGGTGAGGAGCAACAGTCTTAATGAGTCCTGCCACAGGTGTATAATGCAGGGGTTCCCAACGTGGGGGTCGTGAGCTGCCAGATGATAAAAAAATAAAAATAAAAATGTTAAAAAAAGAAATTATAAAAATTATGCAGTCAGGCCACTGAACTTAGAAGCAGGCCAGGCCAGTGTTTCTAGTTGCAGCAGCGCAATGGTTAGATAACCTAGGTGGGGAACAACCAGGAGATCACTGCAACTCACACAAGTTGGAGAACTATCTCTCTCTCTCGCTCTCTCTCTCTCGCTCTCTCTCTCTCGCTCTCTCTCTCGCTCTCGCTCTCGCTCTCGCTCTCACACACACAAAGGGAGCCGCATGTGATTGGTGGAGGCGGGACCCTTACAAAAAAATGTTGTTGCTAATCATTGACACATGCTAGCCTGTAATAATCCCCCCCAGAAAAAACTACTTTGCATTTGATATATTGCAAATATATGCCACCACACACACTGGCATTTAAAGGGGAACTATTTTACTATTTCTTTCACTATTTGGGCACTTTTACACAATTCCTGTGAGTCTATGGAACACCTCTGTAATATATATATTTTTTTTATTCATTGTTTTGTATTTCTAATCAAGTCCTCAAAAACAGCATTTTTCTACCTCAAGATCTCGAGCTGTTTTGAGCCTGGGCTCCTAAACCACTGCGCAGCGTCGTCTGCTGAACATTAACATGCAGCAGAGTCTCTCTGACATCACATATAGGCACATTTTCAAACGACTCAGTTCAGTGAGGGTGAATATTGTGAGAGGAGAATTGGAAGAATGCGCCAATATGAGAATTTTGAGACATAGATCATATTAATATAAGTTCACATAGCTAGGAAACAATGCTAAACACTCAAAAAGGCCATTTATAAGATAGTTCCCCTTTAAAGTGTTAGAATTATAAAATGACTATGTGGTGTTATGATCAGGGCTGAAGTTGAATAAAAGATTGTATTTTTTTCAATCTGACATTACAAAAAAACAGAAAATCCATCAAAATCAGTGTTGTTGCTAATCATACATATGCTAGCCTGTTTATTTTTTGATCCACTTTTTCTCCCATTTTTCTATATTTTCTCCCATCCCAATTTCGTATCATCCAATTCACCCCTCCCCTGTCACGGACGCTGTTTCTTGCCTCCCACAAGCCGGCTGCAATGTGGACTAAGTCATACATAGCACGAGTCCCCTCCGGTACTTGAGGTAACAGCAGTCGCATCTTTCCACCTGCGCGGCTCGATCTATCAGCGTCAGGGGTCTGGGCTTTGGAGCCCTGTCGCTTCCTGATTCTACTGCGCAGGCGCACCAACCGACCTGTAGGAGTCGCTGTCCACAACGCCCGATCCCCACCCATCAGTTTCCCTCCCCCTAATACTGCCAATGTGTATTAGTGCGGACGACCAGCTAAACTGAAAGCAATGTGGAGCGCTGGGCTCGAACAGGGAGGCGTACCTGTTCGAGCCCAGTCTCCAGTATTCGTGGTGAGCCCCTTGCCCACTGCACCACGTAGCCGCCCATGCTAGCCTGTTTTTTAACAATAATTTGTGATGCCATCACAAACACTGGCATTTAAAGGGTACAAATAAAAAGATTCCTGCACCAGAATGCAGGAAATGAAGTCTTTGTAACAAAAAAATGTCCTGGTGGGGGACCCCCAGACCCCCTGCTTAAAAAGTGGCCTGACTGGGGCTATATTTTGCACTATATTTCCTGGCCTGAATGATTTCCCCAGTCCGGCCCTGGTTAAAAGCCTCCAATGCTTATTAGTGTGTGTGCGTTTGAACGTTTGCATGTTTCAATCATACATTTCCATTTATAAATAAAAAAATATATAAATGTTTTACCTCCTACCTCCTCAATAGTGGCGACTAGCGGCCTCCAGGCTCCAAAACAGGGGGCAGCGACGGCTGCCAGACATTGACCTTGGATTAATAGGAACCCAAGGAGGACAATACACTACCTGAAGCATACTGCACCTTATGTGACACTGTGAATATATATTTCATTTAGTTAGATAGTTAAATTATATTGACCAAATTGTTTACACTGCTGTGTTGTTTTTTACTACCTGTACCCCCCATGCCCCATGCCCTTCCCCCATTATCAGTATATTTTTACTGTATTTATTTCTGTATATTTTATTTCATTTTTATTCTATTTACTCTACTCTTATCCTAGGCAACTTGATTGATTTGTGTTATTATTCTAATTCGTGACCTGTCCCGTCTAAATGTTTAAATGTTGAGCGATTTGCAGTGTCAAATTTCCCACGGGATAATAAAAGTATTTCTATTCTATTCTATCTATAATAGTGGGGGTCGCGGCTCTCTGACACCGTTATTTGGGGGTCGCGGCCTGAAAAGTTTGGGAACCCCTGGTATAACTATTTTTTTTAAATATAAAGTTTGCCAATAGGGATGTATCAATAGTATTGGCAGTGGTAGTAGTCGTAATAATAATCCACTATATTTTTTTTATTTTCTAAAAAATAAACCAGTTCAACACAGGTAACAACTTTGGCTTAATTTCTTTGATGGCTCAAATGTCTGCTCTAGTCCTGTGGTTCTCAAACCTCTCCTCGAGACGCCCCAGCCGGTCCATGTATTTGTTAAATTCCACCACCAGCACACCTGATTCAACTAATAAAGGGCTAGTTAAGTTGAATCAGGTGTGCTGGTGGTGGAATTTAACAAATACATTGAACGGCTGGGGTGCTTCGAGGAGAGGATTGGGAAGCTCTAGTCGATTTTGTGTTTTGAGCACAAAGTTCATCATAGATCTAGCCTTTTTATTTTGTTCTCAAAGTGCACCAGATTGATGCATTTAACTTTAAAATGTACAAAAAAATTAAGATTCCAGGGGAGCATGCCCCCGGACCCCCCGAGAGGGTGGGAGGTTCACCCCCCATAGTCTGAAAATCCTGTGGGAAACACTGAGATCTCATTGTTTTTGTCTACCTAAATGTTTACTGGTTATTGTGAGCGATTTGTAGTGCCAGATTTCCCTCAGCATGAATAAAGTATTTCCATTCCATCTCATTTGTTCCCGAAATGCTTTCTCCGAGAGCAAAGAAGGGTTGAAGCGCCAGCTATAGCGTGTCTGTGGCAGTGCCAGCTTTACCAACATCGGGGTGTTGCTCCCTCAAGTGTGCTCGGGAACTAAACCAGATGGGTAGTGTGGAAGCTGGCCAGCGGGGGAGGGGGGAGGGGACTATCGTTCTCGGGAACGGAATAAAATAAGAAGGGATAAAACTAGTAAGAGTAAAATAACATGACATGTGAAGGGATACAACTAGTAAGAGTAAAATAACATAAAATAAGAAGGGCTAAAACTAGTAAGAGTAAAATAACATAAAATAAGAAGGGCTAAAACTAGTAAGAGTAAAATAACATAAAATAAGAAGGGCTAAAACTAGTAAGAGTAAAATAACATAAAATAAGAAGGGCTAAAACTAGTAAGAGTAAAAGAACATAAAATAAGAAGGGCTAAAACTAGTAAGAGTAAAATAACATAAAATAAGAAGGGCTAAAACTAGTAAGAGTAAAATAACATAAAATAAGAAGGGCTAAAACTAGTAAGAGTAAAATAAGATGAAATAAGAACGGCTAAAACTAGTAAGAGTGTAAAAGAACATAAAATATGAAGGGCTAAAACTAGTAAGAGTAAAAGAACATAAAATAAGAAGGGCTAAAACTAGTAAGAGTAAAATAACATAAAATAAGAAGGGCTAAAACTAGTAAGAGTAAAAGAACATGAAATAAGAAGGGCTAAAACTAGTAAGAGTAAAATAACATAAAATAAGAAGGGCTAAAACTAGTAAGAGTAAAATAACATAAAATAAGAAGGGCTAAAACTAGTAAGAGTAAAATAACATAAAATAAGAAGGGCTAAAACTAGTAAGAGTAAAATAACATAAAATAAGAAGGGCTAAAACTAGTAAGAGTAAAATAACATGAAATAAGAAGGGCTAAAACTAGTAAAAGTAAAATAACATAAAATAAGAAGGGCTAAAACTAGTAAGAGTAAAATAACATGAAATAAGAAGGGCTAAAACTAGTAAGAGTAAAATAACATAAAATAAGAAGGGCTAAAACTAGTAAGAGTAAAATAACATAAAATAAGAAGGGCTAAAACTAGTAAGAGTAAAATAACATGAAATAAGAAGGGCTAAAACTAGTAAGAGTAAAATAACATAAAATAAGAAGGGCTAAAACTAGTAAAAGTGTAAAAGAACATAAAATATGAAGGGCTAAAACTAGTAAGAGTAAAAGAACATGAAATAAGAAGGGCTAAAACTAGTAAGAGTAAAATAACATAAAATAAGAAGGGCTAAAACTAGTAAGAGTAAAAGAACATAAAATAAGAAGGGCTAAAACTAGTAAGAGTAAAAGAACATAAAATAAGAAGGGCTAAAACTAGTAAGAGTAAAATAACATAAAATAAGAAGGGCTAAAACTAGTAAGAGTAAAAGAACATAAAATAAGAAGGGCTAAAACTAGTAAGAGTAAAAGAACATAAAATAAGAAGGGCTAAAACTAGTAAGAGTAAAATAACATAAAATAAGAAGGGCTAAAACTAGTAAGAGTAAAATAACATAAAATAAGAAGGGCTAAAACTAGTAAGAGTAAAATAAGATGAAATAAGAACGGCTAAAACTAGTAAAAGTGTAAAAGAACATAAAATATGAAGGGCTAAAACTAGTAAGAGTAAAAGAACATAAAATAAGAAGGGCTAAAACTAGTAAGAGTAAAATAACATAAAATAAGAAGGGCTAAAACTAGTAAGAGTAAAAGAACATGAAATAAGAAGGGCTAAAACTAGTAAGAGTAAAATAACATAAAATAAGAAGGGCTAAAACTAGTAAGAGTAAAATAACATGAAATAAGAAGGGCTAAAACTAGTAAGAGTAAAATAACATAAAATAAGAAGGGCTAAAACTAGTAAGAGTAAAATAACATAAAATAAGAAGGGCTAAAACTAGTAAGAGTAAAATAACATAAAATAAGAAGGGCTAAAACTAGTAAGAGTAAAATAAAATAAGAAGGGCTAAAACTAGTAAGAGTAAAATAACATGAAATAAGAAGGGCTAAAACTAGTAAGAGTAAAATAACATAAAATAAGAAGGGCTAAAACTAGTAAGAGTAAAAGAACATAAAATAAGAAGGGCTAAAACTAGTAAGAGTAAAATAACATGAAATAAGAAGGGCTAAAACTAGTAAGAGTAAAATAACATAAAATAAGAAGGGCTAAAACTAGTAAGAGTAAAATAACATAAAATAAGAACGGCTAAAACTAGTAAGAGTAAAAGAACATAAAATAAGAAGGGCTAAAACTAGTAAGAGTAAAATAACATGAAATAAGAAGGGCTAAAACTAGTAAAAGTGTAAAAGAACATAAAATATGAAGGGCTAAAACTAGTAAGAGAGTAAAATAAGTAGATGGTATGAGAGATAAATGTCCTCCAGGTTCAGCTCAGTTCGGCAGGTTGGTTTGTAGACCTCACAGAGATGTGAGAACACTGGGTACTTTTGGCCACGACGTTTTGGAACATTATGTAACTGTGTGTCTCTCCCACTCTCTCCCTCTCTCTCTCTCTCCCCTCTTCTCTCTCTCCCCCCCCTCTCTCTCTCCCTCTCCTCTCTCTCTCTCTCTCTCCCTCCCTCTCTCCTCTCCCCCCTCTCTCTCTCCCCCCTCTTCTCTCCCTCTCTCTCCCCCCCCCTCTCTCTCTCTATCTCCCCCCCTCTCTCTCTCTCTCCCCCCCCTCTCCCTCTCCCTCTCTCTCTCCCTCTCCCTCTCCCTCTCTCTCCCTCTCTCTCTCCTCTCCCTCTCCCTCTCTCCTCTCCCTCTCTCTCTCTCTCCCCCCCTCTCTCTCCCTCTCCCTCTCTCCTCTCTCTCTCTCCTCTCCCTCTCCCTCTCTTCTCTCTCTCCTCTCCCCCCCCCCCCCTCTCCCCCCCCCCCCTCCCCACAGATGATCTCCACAGAGGGAGTGTCTGCCCTGAGCGTGCCCGAGCTACAGGCTGCCTGCCACAGCAGAGGCATGAGGTCGCTGGGTCTAACGAGCCAACTGCTCACAGAGCAACTGCAACAGGTAGCTCTCTCTCTCTCTCTCTCTCTCTCTCTCTCTCTCTCTCTCTCTCTCTCTCTCTCTCTCTCTCTCTCTCTCTCTCCTCTCTCTCCCTCTGAACGGGAGTGGTTCTTGTATAGTATGGATAAGGACACATAGTACACAACATAAGGATACATAGTATGACTTCCGGTTAAGCTACAACATGTAGCACACGCATTTTGCAATTGCTCCGCTCCCACTAACGCTAATTTCGTTTAAAAACATTATTTGGACAGTAAAGAAAGAGAATAGACCACATCGTATGTATTG
The DNA here is from genome assembly GCF_963971535.1 of Notolepis coatsorum. NCBI lineage: Eukaryota > Metazoa > Chordata > Actinopteri > Aulopiformes > Paralepididae > Notolepis > Notolepis coatsorum. The sequence goes on from NW_028174883.1 coordinate 449,898, forward strand.
TTAAGACCCTCTACTAACCATATCAAAAGACAATATGGTTAAAGGTGGAAAGAAGGCAGAGAAAATAACTACGGCAACTTCAACGGCGCAGGACGTAAAAAAACGAGAAAGACGCGTCCTAACCGTCGCTGGTTCTGAGCCGACGGCGACAAGCTCCGTGGAGGAGAAGGAAGAGGACAACTTACCGGGATCATCGATTACGGTCCCCGAAAGAGAGTCAATAGAGACCAACATAAAAGAAGGTACAGATTCAAGCTCCGTGAAAGGGAGAGCAGCCAGATTTATGGATTCCAACGTCACTGCATCTATCTACCATATGCCGCCAACTGAAGAAAGCAGAAATCCACCCGATTTCAACACACTGTCTAACCTGATGGTAGAACAGTCTAACCTGATGAAAGAACAGATGGTAGAACAGTCTAACCTGATGAAAGAACAGATGGTAGAACAGTCTAACCTGCAGATTACACACATCAAGGCGCTCGAGGCAAACGTCGATGCTAAATTCGATCGCATCGAGGCTAAATTCGATCGCATCGATGAGAAATTAGAAGAAGTCAAGAAAGCGATCGATGCACAGTCAAAGCGAATCACGACAGTGGAGATTTCGGTGACAGAAAACACAAAAGCAGTCAAGGCGAACGAAGGTAGCATGACAGAGTTGGGAGAAGAGATGGAAAAAGTGAAAGATGAATACCGGAGGGAAATAAAATTGCTTAAAAACGAAGTGATGGAGAGGCAACTAGAAACCCATCGTTACCACAGGCGGAATAACATCCGCATTGTGGGGCTTGATGAATCAGTGAACTGCGATGACATCAACTTTCCAAAAGAGTTATCAACGATTTTGGAAAACTCCGATCCAAACAAAGTGCCAGAAGTGGAACAAGTTTACAGAATTGGTTCCCAGGGGCAAAATATCAACGGGCCGAGAGTCATCATTGTCACTCTGCGGAAAACTACAACAAGGGATGAAATCATCAAATATGCTCGCAACCAACGTGGGAAGCTGAAGTATGGTGATAAACCAATATTTATCTACGAAGATTTGAGCAGAGAGGCCATCATCCGACGTCAACCATACAAAGATGTGATGCAAAAGCTGTACATAGCCGGCTACAAGCCAAGGCTAGCATATCCGGCGCTGTTATCATACTTGGGCAATAACGGCCGCAGGTCAGGTCCATTTACACCCTTTGAAGCTGAGGATTTCCTGAATCAAAATGCAGAAAATAACCCAAAGCATGACGAAAATGCCGGAATCAGTTAAGCCTCTCTCTAAATATATACCAGTGTTGGAATGACTTTATTGTGTTCATCAATGAGGTCATTCCACCAGTGTTGGAATGACATTGTTGTGTTCATCAAAGTAGCAAACGATATGCAAGTCGTCTATAACAAAGTGTACTGTGTATAATACGTTTCATAATACATTATAATTTCAGTCTCTGGTCTCTGAGGGGACAAATAAATATCAATGCAAAAAGATCTATCTGGAATATTCTGGGTTTATCGCTCAAATGCCCTGGGTCTCTTAGATCATTCTGGAATGTAAAATAGTCTAGGCACTAGTATATTCTACAACCTTCTAGAATATAAGGCACCATGACAACGAAGCATACAACTCTAACAATAACATTCGGTGTGCATACACATAGCAGATAATAAATTAAACGAAGTGCAATCAGCCCTTAATAATACTTTAAAATTATCCACACATAAACGTATGAGCACAGCAAGGTTATTCTAACAATTTAAGTAATCACTCCATTAAAGGCACATTGAAGCGCTAAAAGGCGCTGCTTTTCTATCTTATCTAATCAGTTAAATCGGTTCTAGTGGCTTCTCCACGTTGATAATTATTTATCTCTTATTCCTTATCTATATCTTTCCATTGATTTTTATTTTATTTAATTTTTTCTTCTCATTACTCTATATTTTTTAAATATAATTTAACTTACATTGTTCTTTTCCAATGTTCTTCACATTAAGGTGTCAATATTACTATATATTTTTTAAATATATTTTAACTTACATTATTCTTTTCCAATGTTCTTCACATTAAGGTGTCAATATTGATCTACAATCTTTTCCTTTTTTTTTCCCCCCCACACGTTGGTGGAGGGTTCAAAGGAATATGTCGATAAAGGTTTATTCTCTTTTTATTTTATTTTTTATTTTTATCTTTAGGTTATTTATCACAATACTTCATTACAGTAAGGGAAGGTGCAAGACCAAAAGCGACATTCTATTGCAATAGAATGGAAATGTTAGATCCTATGGCAATGAGCATAGGAAAATTAGGATTACAATGCTCAGGTTGGGCAATCCGGTGGACCATGGGAGAAAGTCAATCGCGGAGGATGTGTTCTTGGAACACAGGCATGTTCGACTTTCTGGGAGAGGGGAAAATAGGGGATTTTTATTTGTATATATATATGTTTTTAAGCTCAGCTCTCAACGGGACCTCATTAATTGGATGTGCATCTATTGTAGCTTCATACTCCAGAAACATTACCAAAAACTACACGAAAACATGCATAGACTATGGCTAGTTTGAATATAATGGTATGGAACACCGGTGGGATAAACAAACAACACAAGCGCAAAAGCGTGCTTACACTGATGAAAAAAGAACATGTGGACGTGGCTCTATTAAGCGAAACGCACATTTTAGAGGGAGACATAAATACGTTAGCGGATAACATATACCATAATATTGGTCACTCTTCTTTTGCTACGAGAACTAGAGGGGTAGCCATAGTCGTCAGACGCAAATTAAATATCGAATTGAAAGGGGTATGGTCGGATGCTGAGGGGCGCATAACTATAGCTAGGATTATACACAATAACAGGAAAATTGCATTGGCAGCGGTATATGCCCCGAATTTGTACGAAGTGGGTTTCTTCACTTCACTAACAGGAGAAATGTTAAACCATCCCGAGTACTCATATATAATAGGTGCGGATTTTAATGCCATTTGGAACCCAAGGATGGACAAAACTTACCTTTCCTTCTCCAGCGAACAAAAGAATTCATCTAAAGCATTAAAAGATTGGTCGAAATCAACAGGAGTAACTGATTTATGGCGTTCACTTAACCCCATGACCCGCAAGTACTCCTGTCGTTCGGCGAGACACAACACACTATCCAGAATTGATTACGTCTTTGCATCCCCGAGAATATTTGATAAATACGAAGTGGAAATGACACCCAATGCGCTATCAGATCACTGCTACTTAATCCTGAAAGCAACATTTGGTACACTCTACCCGGGCCCCAAGATGGCGTTTTAATTCGATGCTGCTTAACAACAAGGAATTCATTACACAAATTAAAGAAGCTCTCACAGTATTCCTACAAGATAATGCTAACTCGGTGCAAGATCCCAGAATATTATGGATGTCGGTAAAGAATATGATCAAGGATTTCTCGGATAGATTTACCTCCATATTGCGCAAAAATCAAAACACAAAACTGTCTGAAATGGAAACGCTTTACTCAACGCTTTTTAATTCTTTAAAATACAACAACTCTACTAGACTAGATAACCAAGTTAACATTCTAAAGACAGAGATCAAAGCAATGTACAGACAAAAATCGGAATTGCAAATACGCAGCACTAGACAACAGCAGTACTTCCAAGGTTCTAAACCTAGTCACCTATTAGCCATGCGACTAAGAATTAATGCAAAATTTGCAGATATAACTGCCATTAGGAAACAACAAGCTCTAGTAACAGAACCCAAAATAATAAACGATACATTCAAAGAATTCTACTCCGATTTATATAACTCAGAAACGACCTTTGATCAAGACAAATTAGACACATATCTTAATCAAATTACTCTCCCTAAACTTACGGATGAAGACGCTAAACAGTTAGAAGTACCGATCACATTAGAAGAACTCAAGAAGGCCATATCCGGAATGAAAAACGGCAAAGCTCCGGGAATTGACGGTATCCCATCAGAAATGTACATTTCTTGCTGGGACATATTTGGACCCTTATTACTAAATATGATCTTATACTCAGTCAAAGAGGGAAGCTTCATTGAACACCAAAATACCGCACTCATTTCAGTTCTTCACAAAAAAGACAAAGACCCCACTGAATGCGGTAGTTACCGTCCTTTAAGCCTCCTCGGAACCGATGTCAAACTGTACTCTAAGATATTAGCCATCAGATTGCAAAAGCATATGACGTCTTTAGTTCATACGGACCAAACAGGCTTCATAAAAGGTCGCCTGATCAATGATAACATAAGGCGAATACTGCACGTACTAGATACAGACAAAGAGGACATCACACCTAAGGCGATACTATCCCTGGATGCTATGAAAGCATTTGACAGGTTGGAATGGTCGTTTCTATGGGCAGTATTGGAAAGGATGGGGTTAGGAAAAGGTTTCATTGATATGATTAAAGTACTATACAAGGACCCATCGGCCAGGATTACAACAGGCACATTCATCTCCGATATCTTTCCGGTATCGCGCTCAGCCAGACAAGGTTGCCCTCTTAGTCCCGGACTATTCGATCTATCATTAGAACCTTTAGCACAATTTATAAGACAATCCCAACACATAGAACCAATAGTAATCAAGGGCACACATCATAAAATTAGTTTATATGCGGACGACGTAATATTGTTCATGCAAAACCCCAACAACACATTGCCGCTTATACTCAAGTTGATAGAGAACTTTGGTGATTTATCGGGATTTAAAATAAATTGGCCTAAGTCGGCTTTTCTTCCTCTTAACACCAGTGCAAAAAAAGAGACAACCCTCCCAGGTGCGATACCCATGGTCAAACATTTCAGATGCTTGGGTGTGGAAATATTTCCCACCATAAGACAAACGGTGAAGCACAATTACACAAAAATACAGAACAAAATCAAGGACGACCTGGACAGGTGGGCAAAACTTAAAAACTCAGTACAGGCAAGGGTATCAATAGTTAAGATGGATGTATTACCAAGAATCAATTTCTTCAGCTCAATGCTTCCGTTACCTCCTCCAGAGGGCTACTGGAAAAGATTACAAACCTCCACATACAAATTTATTTGGAATAACAAACCACCTCGCATAAAAAGATCCACCGCACAGAGAAGTAAAGCAGACGGTGGCATGGCAGTCCCAGATTTTTTACAATATTTTAATGCCTTCACATTAAGACCATTGAAGAAGATATGGTTTGACCCCGAGGCTTTGGTATCTTGGAGAAAATTAGAAGAAAACATAGTAGCCCCACAGAGATTGAAAGACATAGCATACACTAAACTTTCAATCAAGCATTGTGAGCGAGAATTTGGCCCAATAATAACCCATGCAATCAGGACATGGCGGGAAACACAAAGGAAATTTCCTAACCATCAAGTATGGCATAATCACACTCCCATATTCAATAACAATGCTCTCTTAATGGGAAAACGACCTATAAGATTCCCTGTATGGGAAGAAAGAGGCATACACTCATTAGGGGATATTTTTAATAACAAGGGCCTCTGTAGTTATGTCGAAATATGCATAAAGTTTAACCTCACCGAGTCCACATGGCTTTTTTACATACAGTTACGACTTTGTATGAGATCTCACGGTGTTCCATTACACATACCAATTGAACACCACAGATACCACAAATTTTTCTATGAAAGAGATACATTGGGAGGTTTTGTATCAGGTTTTTATTATCAATTACTAACGTCCTCGTACGAAACCCTTCAACTAGACAATGTCTGGAGGAGGGATATACCAGACCTGGAAAATGACTTTGATTGGCAAGGAGCCTGGGCAAATGTCCGACTTACATCAAGGAACCCGGATCATCAACAAATCAATCTGAACTATATTCACAGGACATACTTGACTCCTATAAGGCTGTGCAAAATGGGGCTTATACAAGACTCCAAATGCTCCCAATGTACAAATGGGGACGAAGGAACATTTATGCACATGTATTGGGACTGCCCACCAGTTAAGGCATTCTGGAAAGATGTGTCCCAACAATTATCAATACTCGTATTTTGGAATATACCTGTACACCCCGCGGTATTGCTATTGAATGATGTTTTTGAGTTTGCAGTGAACCCACAACTAAAAAGATTGGTTTTATCGGGTATCACAGTAGCTAAAAAACTGATTGCATCACGTTGGTTTCAACCGGAAAAAATGTGCCGGAAAGTGTGGTTTCTTACATATCTCGATGTGATATATCAAGAAATATCAACAGCAAGAATTCTGGGGCTCAATGAATCCAAAATGTTAATGTGGTTAGAAGTGGTGGAGAGAATAAAAGCTAGCCTATAATGGTGATGTCTGGTTAGGAGGGAGGGATAATGGAGGTACTATCCAAGAGGGGGTCCGGGAGGGGGGGGTTTGAGCTGGAGCATATGTGTGTAGGGTTTTAGAAAATAGGTATTAGGGGTATATTATATACTAACATTTATATAATTGTAACTTCGCTGGATATACACGGTATACGGTTAAAATGTTATTATTGACTATTTTTGTTTTATCCTGTTTCTGTACTTGCATATATTTTAACTACCTTTACTGAAAGTTTCATTATACAGTGTGTGTTGAGTACTGACTTTTAATAAGTTTTGTTTTGCAATAATAAAAAAAAAAAAAAAAAAAAAAAAAGGATACATAGTATAACTGTAGATTGTATTGTATAGTATTGTATAGCAGTGTACATAAGACCCAGTGCCTCATCCGTAGCTAACAGTGTATTGCACTATCGCAGGACCTTAGCATGTCTTACCATGCTTTTTGTAAACTTATGTACATTATACCTGTTATGTCTTATTCTTATTACTTGTATTATTGCACAAATGTCTTATTCTCATCCTATTTTATTACTTGTATTATTGCACAATCGCTGCGGGCATGACCCCCCGCATTTCACTGTATTTGAAATTTATTTGAAGGATAAACCCCTTGAGATATGCTATCTCGTTTTCAAGGGGATCCTTAACATAGGATACAAAACATACAATACAATACATAACAAAACAAAAAAACAAGACAACAAATGCACTTATACACTGACAGACGCTCTCCCAAGCTCACTCCCACAATCCACACTGATTCCTCCCAAGAGGATCACCAATATATATATATATATATATATATATACAGGCATTAAAGCGTTCCGTCTTGGGACGGATATCCGTCCATTTGATTTGGAGATTCCGTCATTTGATTTGGAGTCGTGACGGATTTTAACCTGAGCCAATCAGAGGCGTCAAATATCCTTTTTTCCCCTACCGCGGCCGCACCAAACAGTCATTTGCGAGCAATCGGCAAATTCTCAGGCAAATGCAACCAACCAGAAGGCGAGATTGTTCTGAGTTTACAGCCCTTTCACCCGCCTCCGCTGTGCTCAGCACCAATGGGAAGCGCCCATTTTGAGACTCTCTAGCGTCTAGCTCTACTCGCGAGTAAACTTGACTCATCAACACCATGCGGCAACTTTTTACGAGACCGTAAGTTCATTTGACTTATTCTAGTCTAAAGAAACATATATATTGCTATTGATAAATCTAGGTAACGTGAATGCCACAAAACGAATGCCTTTTGTTAATCAGAACGTTATTTACGCGACAAGCAGTGTGTTGTTGTCGTTGTTGTTGTTGTTGGTGGTGTTTCGTGTGTGTGCTTGCGCCGCTCGCTTTCTGATAAATGTATGAATGTTGATAAATCTAGATAACGTTAATGCCACAAAACGAATGACTTTGTTAATCAGAACGTTATTTGCGGTATCAATTGTTTTTAAGCTCAATAAACGTCTTTCTCCCATTTGTCCGGGAGATCTCTGGGTAACAGTACTGTATATTTGCATATCATATATGTCACAAATGTAACATTACTATATACCTGTATGTCATGTATGTCACTATGAATTGAAAACGGGGGACCCTGATGTAAACAAGACGAACGTCTTTCTCTGGTCTGCATCCCCTTAACAATTGTGTGTATTGAGCTGTACTGTATTGTACCCATTCTGCAATCTGTTAAATATTGATTGATTGTTATTAACAGATTGCAGAATGGGTACAGTACAGCTCAATACACACAATTGTTAAGGGGATGCAGACCAGAGAAAGACTTTCGTCTTGTTTACATCAGGGTCCCCCATTTTCAGTTCATCATAACATATATGACACACATGACATACAGATAGACAATACTGCTACATCTATACATTTATGACATACCAGATTTACAAATACAGTAGCCTATTGTTTGTTTGTGATACAAAAATAGTCTAAAAAGAGTATATACATTTGACGAAGAAACTGTACATTGGAGGTGGTTGGGTGGGATGGGGGGGGGGGTTGTAACTATACATTGGATTATCGACAAAACCTTACTTGGTCCCAAGAAGAGGGTCTCGTGTATTAAATAAAGTTTTCATTCATTCATTCACTCTGGATCTTGTAAATCCAGTAGCAATACACACAATTGTTAAGGGGATGTAGACCAGAGAAAGGCGTTTGTCTTGTTTACATCATCAGGGTCCCCCATTTTCAATTCATAGTGACATTTATGACATACACAACATACACATGACATCATGACATTTATGACATAGGGACATACATGCCTTACAGGTATATAGTAATAGTACTGTTACATTTGTCACATATACGATATGCAAATATACAGTACTGTTACCCAGAGATCCTAACAGTAAATATATACATATGATGAGGAGGAGACTGTACATTAGGAGGGGGTGAGTGAGTGGGTGGTAAATAAATATATACAAACGGTGGGGAGGAGACTGTCCATTGTTGTTGTGGCATAATTGCGAAACGTGTTTAGTCCCTTGTTTGTATGATAACAAGCCATTTAGTTCATGGTTCAAAGTGGGGAGGGGTGCTAGCTCGCCATCAATCAGAAGCTAGCCACAAGACTTGCATTCACGCTCTCCAGCACACAACAGTAGGGTCTCTATAGTCACAGTCAGGACAGTAGGCTCGCTCTACAAGTAGGCTCCCTTAAAACGCTAACGCTATTAAAAAAAAAATACAGTAGAGGTTAAAATAAGAATATGACTTGGCCAGAAAAAAAGTTCAGTCAGGAGATTTTTTTTTGCTTTAATCCCTGTATATATGTTCCCTTATAAAACACAAACAAAATTATAATTTGATCTGAAAACGACATTTAAGCCCTAACACAGTAAATCAATAACAAGTGCAAGTAGTCTGTAGATGAGTGAACAAAGATATCTTGAATAACCGGTAAGAGATCTGAGTGAACTAGGCAGTTTGTTCCAATCAGCTGGTGCTTTATATTTAAAGGCAAGTCGACCGATAGCTTTGATGGTTCGAGGTATACTATACTATGCTTGTATGCTGTGACAAATAAAACTCTTGACTTGACTTGACTTCTCTCTCTCTCTCTCTCTCTCTCTCTCTCTCTCTCTCTGTCTCTTTCTCCCTCTGTCTCTCTCTCTCCCTCTGTCTCTCTGTTTCTTTTTTTCTCTCTCTCTTTCTGTCTCTGTCTCTCTCCCTCTTTCTCTGTCTCTCGTCCTCTCTCTGTCTCATTCTCTTTCTCTCTGTCTCTCTCTCTGTCTGTCTCTTTCTCTCGGTCTCTTTCTTTCTCTGCCTCTCTCTGTCTCTCTTTCTTTTTCTCCTTTCTCTCTCTATCTCTCGGTCTCTGTCTCTCTATGTCTCTGTCTCTTTCTCTCTCTGTGTCTCTCTCCATCTCTGCCTCTTTCTTTTTCTCTCTCTCTCTGTCTCTGCCTCTCTCTGTCTCTCTTTTTATCTCTCTGTCTCTCGATCTCAAGCACAACAGTTGACTAATTAATTAGTATTTAAAGTGATGTCATCAAGGTGCACAACAGTTTACCAATTAATTAGTATTTAAAGTGATGTCATCAAGGTGCACAACAGTTGACTAATTAATTAGTATTTAAAGTGATGTCATCAAGGTGCACAACAGTTGACTAATTAATTAGTATTTAAAGTGATGTCATCAAGGTGCACAACAGTTGACTAATTAATTAGTATTTAAAGTGATGTCATCAAGGTGCACAACAGTTGACTAATTAATTAGTATTTAAAGTGATGTCATCAAGGTGCACAACAGTTGACTAATTAATTAGTATTTAAAGTGATGTCATCAAGGTGCACAACAGTTGACTAATTAATTAGTATTTAAAGTGATGCTCATTTAGTTGAACATTTTTGCCACTATTTCCTAAAAGAGCAATTGATGTTTTATTTGCTCCAGTCCTGGTCACTGACCTCTGACCTCTCTGTCTCCCTCTAGTGGTTGGACCTCCACCTGAAGGAGAACGTGCCTCCATCCCTCCTGCTCCTGTCCCGGGCCATGTACCTGACGGAGGTCAGAGCGCCCCCGGTGGTCCCAGCCGTCCCCACGCTGCAGGTCAGTACCAGGTACCTGACGGAGGTCAGAGCGCCCCCCGGTGGTCCCAGCCGTCCCCACGCTGCAGGTCAGCCAAATTAATTAGTCTCCCCCTCAGTCTCTCCACCTCTCTCTCTGTGCCGGTCGCAGACTGAGGGCGACTGTCACTCAAAGCGCTTATGGGCGGAGCCAAGCCCAAACAGCTTAGAATCTTGAAGTCGAAAAATGTAGCTTTTGAGTAATTGATTAAAAATATAAAACAATGAATTTCTTTGAAAAATACTTTTACAGATGTGTTCCATAGACTCACAGGAATTGTGTAAAGTTGCCCAAATAGTGAAAAGAATAGCAATGCATGTCCCCTTTAACAAAAAAAGGATTGGAATTTGATCAGGCTTAATATAGCTGTTACTGATCAATTCATCCTTAATATATATATATAATAAAACTTGTATTCATTGAACCATTAGGGCGACAGTGGTGCAGCAGTGAGCGGCTTCTTTACGCTCCTCTAGCAGCTCCGTGAAGCCTGAGGTGAAGGAGGTCGGGAGACACCTGCTGTTTGTTTGCTGACCGGTTCTGAGCTCGGTGGTTCTGAAAGCCCCTGTTCAGGCCCAGTAATCCCAACGGTACTTTTCCACTGTGTTCAGCAGAAAGCCAGCCCCCTTCCGGTGGAGACCGCCATGCCCCTCGCTGCCTCCCTAGAACACCTGGTGGACCCTGCCCCCATCATCATGGACAGAAAGGTACGGGACACGGGTTCGCCGAGTACGCTGGGTTGCTATCTAAAGCGCCTTCGAGCGTTTGGAAAAGCGCCATGTAAATGTGATGTATTATGTGGTGACCACGTGGTGGTGTGGTTAGGGTGTCATGGCCTGACTAACTTAGCGATGCTTCTTCTCCGCTATAGAACCACATTGTCAAATATTCCAAGATTGTATTTTAGCTGTAGAGTTTTATTGGATTCTATTCTATTATATGTTGTACCACTGTATTGCACATCGTTGCGGGCAAGACCACCCGCGGGCAAGACCACCCACATTTCATTGTATACTTGTATGCCGTGACAAATAAAACTCTTGACTTGACTTGACTTGACTTGAGTTTAAGAGAGCTATTTTCAAGGAGAAGTGACTTATCTAAAGTTTAACATTATACAATCGCTGAAGAGTACCTTCTCATCTGGACCGTGGCTGATCGTCGTGTGTCTTCATGTCTCCAGATGGAGAGCCTTCTGGACGCGGCCCGGATCCTGGAGGCGCCGGACATGCCCTCCGCAGAAGCTCAGCTGGTTCTTGTAAGTTGCTGTTGTGTGCTGCTGCTTTATAATGTCGTACGATTTGAATGATTATTTTCCAAATAGAACTGAATTAATCTCATATTTCACAACATGTTGTTTGTATTTGTATCGGAACACGTGATAGATTATAGCTCTGACCTGATGTTGTCCTCTTGTTTCTGTAGCTCTGACCTGATGTTGTCCTCTTGTTTCTATAGCTCTGACCTGATGTTGTCCTCTTGTTTCTGTAGCTCTGACCTGATGTTGTCCTCTTGTTTCTGTAGCTCTGACCTGATGTTGTCCTCTTGTTTCTATAGCTCTGACCTGATGTTGTCCTCTTGTTTCTGTAGCTCTGACCTGATGTTGTCCTCTTGTTTCTGTAGCTCTGACCTGATGTTGTCCTCTTGTTTCTATAGCTCTGACCTGATGTTGTCCTCTTGTTTCTGTAGCTCTGACCTGATGTTGTCCTCTTGTTTCTGTAGCTCTGACCTGATGTTGTCCTCTTGTTTCTGTAGCTCTGACCTGATGTTATCCTCTTGTTTCTAGGCTAAAGGTGCAGAATTGGCCAAGATGGCGGCGAAGTCGATGTAAAAACAACAGAGTTCCAGCCCTTTGCCAGACAGCTGAGGGGAGCTGTTCGGACTCCATTAGCCTGGGGCATGACCCCTGACCCCTGCCTGGCCTGGCCTCCGTTAGCCTGGGTCATGTTGATCAGCTACACTCCGTTAGGGATTATATAACATAATCTATTGCTTCTCTGCTTGGAAGAAGAATGTAGGTGATTTTTTTTACCAAGGGAATCATTGCACTGTCATGTAAACCTCCCATCTGTAAATGTGTAAATATTATGTATACGTCACTGTCCGGCTCATTACCGCTGACCACGCCTCTGTGTGTCAGTCGGGTTGAAGGTGTTGAGTTAAAGCATTAAGACGCTGCATCGAGGCGTTTTCCCAGTGCCTTGATCCACAGACCTGTGGGCTCACTTGGCCTGCTCCTCTGCTGGCCGTCTCAGCCCTGTGGCTGCGGGGGTTCCCAGTGTCCATGAGTCTCCTAGCTGTCGCTCCATGGTGCAGGCTCTGTGTCTGAGCACCTCCAGCGCCCCCCTCAGGACGGAGGAGCAGGTGTTTGTTGGCGCCTGCCTGAGGTCCTGTAGGCTTTGCGATGAGCGTGGATTGTAGTTTTGGGACGACAGCTAGCACTTAAAAATATTCCAAAGGTATTTCAAATACTATTCGACTCTGGTCCAATGGCACAGCCCCGCAGTCAGAGTCCTTGCAGAATTCTCCCTATTGTTGTTGTTGTTGTCATCATTATTTAACTCATTGACTGCCAGCTATTATCCTCATCCTGTAGTAGCTACCGCCACCGCTGTAAACGGTGGGAGTCGCTCACCTTGTTTGCAGGGCTATAACTATTTAAATATTATAGCTATATATGCAATACTATGGCCCATTTGACATTGAGTATCTATCGTTCAAGATGTGAAAAAGGAAAACATTTTCAGTTCAGTTCAGTTCAGAGTTTTTATTTGCCACATGGAATAATACAATCATAGTTTCTTCATAAAAAAATCATAAATAGCCATTCCATGGACAAAAGGAGCAGGAAGAAGAATAAATCTTATAATTACCTGCCCCTTATTCCTAAACTAACATGTATTTTCTTAATGGTCGGCGTATAACCTTATTTACACAAATAATCATACCATTATAAAAGAAACACAATCCACAGTTAAACAAGAACATTTAAATAATAATAATAATGATAAAGAATAAAAAAGAAAAGAAAGAGAAGAGAAAAAAAAAGATCTCACTATTCAGATCACATTTTGATTTTCATACTGACTAAATATTTTTTTTTTATAAATTTTTTTTAATTGAATTGATAAACACTGTTACATCCCTTATCCCTTATGTGAAAAAGGAAAAAAATTTCCATCCATACATTGTCGTTTTATACCGTGGTGAATATAAGTATGGTTTTAGAGCGGTCTGGGGTCATTCCTGGAAGGCTAGTAATAGCCCGCGACGCATATTATACTTATCCATTGGCATTTCGTCCCTATACACGCTACAATAAAAAATTCAAATGCATATGATCGGTATATTATGTTCCATCATGCATGCATGAAAGGGGGGGGGGGCGGGGGGGGGCGGTCGTTTCTCATTGATTGTCAATAATGGCATTCGTTAGTACAACACCATACACTGATCAAGGCGATGGCTATGAAAACAATGCACAACCAAGCTGAAATTGACGTTAAATTGCTCTTACCTGTGGCAGATGAGACTCCAAAAAGAATATTCCAATTATTTGATTGCCATCTGCTAGATCGTATGTCCATTTGGCCCACGCCATAACCCCCCACTGCATTATGAATCCGGCGTCCCGAAAGCGATTCAATGCGATTGGGTGAAGATATTGATCCACGTTACAAGAAAACTCCGCCCGGATGACTTTCAATGACGCTCTGTGTAGGGTCGGGCATCGTTTGGATTTGAACGATTCCGGTTCCGATTCCGATTCTCCATATCGATTCCTGTTCTAAACGATTCTCGCTTCCGATTCTTTGAGGTGCAGGTCAAAACAGGTCACAGCTTATTTCGCAGGAGATTTTAATTTTTTTTTTATTTTTTATTAAATTTCTTTTCATACTATTCACATTTTCAGTTGACTTGATACAGATTAATTTGGTTGCTGTACTGTAACTATGGTATTAATTAACAAAGTAAAAAAAAAATATATATATATATATATATTTTTTTTTAAGAATCGAAATTAAGAATCGAAATGCAAATATGTTACTTCTGGTTCCAGAACCGGAAGTTGCCTATTAGAACCGGTTTTCGGTGCCCAACCCTACGCACAGAGTCAGAAAGGAATCGGCCGCATACCACCAGGTGGCGGTATCGGACCGTTGCGATCTCAGACACATTGCCACACAGTACCACAGCATGCCTGGATGATTTATGAATGGAAAATAGCGAATAAAAGAAATAACGATCCAATAACGTATATATACGTGGTTGGCGTTCAACGATTGGCGGACTAACACGTATTAAATCGTTGTTGGCGGCCATTGAGTTAATGTAACATTTGTGTGTGTGTTCAACATTGCCAAGGTGCTGCTAAAAAGGTTATTCTCTTCAGCCAGGGACAAAAAAGTTTAATGTATATCATTTGTATTTGTTTTTTTTCATCCGTTACCAACAACGGGTTTGTGACATGCTTCGACTCGACACCTGGCATTGGTTTGATTGGGTTACGATCATTTCAAAGAATTAGCCACTAACTTTGTGATGACCACCATGAGGAGGAACACCATGTCGGCGGTATAACGGAGAGATAACATCTTCTTGAAGCCGCTGGCCGTATTGGCTTTAGTTTCCCCAACCACACATGTTGTAAAGTATATTATTTGTAGAGCATCCCAGTTGTAAAGTATATATTTGAAGAGCACCCCCAGTTGTAAAGTATATTATTTGAAGAGCACCCCCCGTTGTAAAGTATATATTTGTTGTAAATATTTTGTTCTTACTCTGTTGCCTTTGTGAGTTGATGGTGATTCTATTCAACTCTTACCTCAAAACTAGAGAGAGGCTCAATTCTAATTTGCGTCCAGTTTTCATCAGTCATCGCTTTTATTGTTAATCAATAAGATGGTCATGGTGGGAACACGGGCTGTTCATTCAGTAACTTAACGTAATGTCTATCCTCCCAGTAGTTAACCAGTTAAATCATGTGTAAATAGCCCGTTCTAGATGCCTCCTTGTGGACACATGTAGGGCCCAGCCACACTGGGACTGACGCGATACAAATCAAACTAGTGGATTCTGTGTTGTGAGGTTTTGAGTGTTCTTCACAAGTCAATTTGCAAACCCCTAATGGTCTCATTTCACTCTATTGTCATTTCACTGCATGCATTCCTCTGGATCGTACAACTGGCCTCCATGTTCTTATCTAGTGTTGTGACCAACACTGGCTTCCATGTTCTTATCTAGTGGTGTGACCAACACTGGTGGATGAGGCCTCCATGTTCTTATCTAGTGTTGTGACCAACACTGGTGGATGAGGCCTCCATGTTCTTATCTAGTGTTGTGACCAACACTGGTGGATGAGGCCTCCATGTTCTTATCTAGTGTTGTGACCAACACTGGTGGATGAGGCCTCCATGTTCTTATCTAGTGTTGTGACCAACACTGGTGGATGAGGCCTCCATGTTCTTATCTAGTGGTGTGACCAACACTGGTGGATGAGGCCTCCATGTTCTTATCTAGTGGTGTGACCAACACTGGCCTCCATGTTCTTATCTAGTGTTGTGACCAACACTGGTGGATGAGGCCTCCATGTTCTTATCTAGTGGTGTGACCAACACTGGCCTCCATGTTCTTATCTAGTGGTGTGACCAACACTGGTGGATGAGGCCTCCATGTTCTTATCTAGTGGTGTGACCAACACTGGCCTCCATGTTCTTATCTAGTGTTGTGACCAACACTGGTGGATGAGGCCTCCATGTTCTTATCTAGTGGTGTGACCAACACTGGCCTCCATGTTCTTATCTAGTGTTGTGACCAACACTGGTGGATGAGGCCTCCATGTTCTTATCTAGTGGTGTGACCAACACTGGCCTCCATGTTCTTATCTAGTGGTGTGACCAACACTGGTGGATGATAATGGTTTAGCTTCGACCTCAAAGTGGCTGCAGTGACAACAGTTCCAGACTTTGCACGTGAGATGATACACAAGGGTGAAACCTGGGTCTGTTTCAGGGTGAAACCTGGGTCTGTTTCAGGGTGAAACCTGGGTCTGTTTCAGGGTGAAACCTGGGTCTGTTTCAGGGTGAAACCTGGGTCTGTTTCAGGGTGAAACCTGGGTCTGTTTCAGGGTGAAACCTGGGTCTGTTTCAGGGTGAAAACTGGGTCTGTTTCAGGGTGAAACCTGGCTCTGTTTCAGGGTGAAACCTGGCTCTGTTTCAGGGTGAAACCTGGCTCTGTTTCAGGGTGAAACCTGGCTCTGTTTCAGGGTGACAACTGGCTCTGTTTCAGGGTGAAACCTGGCTCTGTTTCAGGGTGAAACCTGGCTCTGTTTCAGGGTGAAACCTGGCCCTGTTTCAGGGTGAAACCTGGCTCTGTTTCAGGGTGAAACCTGGGTCTGTTTCAGGGTGAAACCTGGCTCTGTTTCAGGGTGAAACCTGGCTCTGTTTCAGGGTGAAACCTGGCTCTGTTTCAGGGTGAAACCTGGCTCTGTTTCAGGGTGTAACCTGGCTGTTTCAGGGTGAAACCTGGCTCTGTTTCAGGGTGAAACCTGGCCCTGTTTCAGGGTGAAACCTGGCTCTGTTTCAGGGTGAAACCCGGGTCTGTTTCAGGGTGAAACCCGGGTCTGTTTCAGGGTGTAACCTGGCTCTGTTTCAGGGTGAAACCTGGGTCTGTTTCAGGGTGAAACCTGGCTCTGTTTCAGGGTGAAACCTGGGTCTGTTTCAGGGTGAAACCTGGGTCTGTTTCAGGGTGAAACCTGGCTCTGTTTCAGGGTGAAACCTGGCTCTGTTTCAGGGTGAAACCTGGCTCTGTTTCAGGGTGTAACCTGGCTCTGTTTCAGGGTGAAACCTGGCTCTGTTTCAGGGTGAAACCTGGGTCTGTTTCAGGGTGAAACCTGGCTCTGTTTCAGGGTGAAACCTGGCTCTGTTTCAGGGTGAAACCTGGCTCTGTTTCAGGGTGAAACCTGGCTCTGTTTCAGGGTGAAACCAGGCTCTGTTTCAGGGTGAAACCTGGCTCTGTTTCAGGGTGAAACCTGGGTCTGTTTCAGGGTGAAACCCGGGTCTGTTTCAGGGTGAAACCTGGCTCTGTTTCCTTTGGGTTTCTGCATTCAGCACGTGTCCTAATCATAAGTATCGCATTGGGTTTTATTATAGAAATATGCAACTTGGTATCAGCCATAGTACTGTGATCACACATGAATAATAATAATTGTAAATTATATATAATTTGAGAATCCAGTCCCAGAATTTAAGAAATATAACTGTTAAAGATGAAGATATTGATCCTCTTATAACAACTGTTAAATATGAAGATATTGATCCTCTTATAACAACTGTTAAATATGAAGATATTGATCCTCTTATAACAACTGTTAAAGATGAAGATATTGATCCTCTTATAACAACTGTTAAAGATGAAGATATTGATCCTCTTATAACAACTGTTAAAGATGAAGATATTGATCCTCAGTAACTACTGTTAAAGATGAAGATATTGATCCTCAGTAACTACTGTTAAAGATGAAGATATTGATCCTCAGTAACTACTGAATCACCTTTGCCATTCAACTAAATGTAGTGGACATGTGTTACTGTCCCCTAGAAACATATTTGTGTCACTTCAGGTTTACATGCCATGAAAGTATGTAGCATCCTTTGTTTCTGAAAGCTCCCAAATAATTTGGATAAGAAACAAATGAAACATTAAATGACTATTTCACCAGTTCTGCTGTTTTGTGGTGTTTTTTGTGTGATTTGTCAATAAGTTCAGTGACATGTATTTCAATTCAATGTGTGATTTCTTTGCTAGTTGGAAACTTGTCCACGATTAGCTGTTCACGAGCTTGACTTTAACATGAAGCCTTAGATCACGTGAAACATGTTTGCATTTCAAATATAGTAGGGATGTTAGATATTGGCTTTTTTACAGATACCGATATTGTCCAACTCTTAATTTCCGATACCGATATATGCAGGGCCCCCCCCCCCCCCCCCAAAAACGGAATAATTTCAGGTAATTAACATTACATATCTCTTGTCGTGGAATTAACACAACATTATGCATACTTTTGACAATAAATAAAATCATAATTTGTTCTTACTTGCTTGCCTGGGTAAATAAAGGTTAAATAAATGTAAAAAAAATTAAAGAATTTTTTAACCGATACCGATAATTTTCGATATCACATTTGAATGCCAATATCGGTAGGCCGATAATATCGGACATCCCTAAAATATAGTATTTTTTTCTTTTTAGAAATATTGGAACGTTTCAAATGTAGTGAATCTTAAAAGGCAATGGGATGGGGTGTATTAATGAGCCAGGCCTGAGTCCTGCAGAGATGGTCTGATAGCTGGTCGCACCCTCCCTGGGCTGTGATGCCACTCACGGCAGGGCCGCAGGGGTTTGTGTGGGCGGACGTTTATACACAAGCAGCTTGATGGATGACGGTAGCAGCTGGTGTCTCGCTCCAATGGCTCAGTGTTTATAATTAGACCTGAAGTTAAGAACGTTGCCCAAGAGGGAGTGTTCCAACTGCTTATCTTCCAACGGAAGACTTCTGTTGTAGATATCTGAACACTTGTAGATATCTGAAGACTTGTAGATATCGGAAGTATGGATCAGTGGGTTTATAAAGTTAGCAACATCATTGAAAAATGTATTTAATCTTAACATCAGCATAGAAAGCTGTATGTCAATGGTAGCTATAGAATCACAGCTTTTGCTTGATGCTACATGACTGTAGCTTTACTGTACCCTCAGTATACAGTAGGAACGCCTCCCTCCTCCACGTCATGTAGTCTTAAGGTATAATAATAATAATAAACTTTATAAAGCACCAGAGTGCTTTGACAACACAAGAAATAAAATGCATGACTGTAAACAAATTGCATATCACAAACAATAAAATAAGTAGAAAAAATAAAAGAGTTAAAAGAATGATAAGGCCGACCCAAAATTGGCCATTTTAGTTTTAGTTTTTGAGGACTTGTATTGTGGTATCTAGTACTATCGAGAGCAATCGACTATCGATGATCAAAACTGCTAAAAAAAATTTCATCAATGACAAAACAAACTACCCTCCCACTCAGGGCATTATGGGGTAGAACACATAGTAGCATACTACAAGAACCTAGGCGTCCACAAAGACGACTTCAAACTGGAAATGGTAACTACAGATGAGGTACTCAAAAAACTGAGCGCCCTCCAACCTAACAAGGCCACTGGCCATGACAACATCCCCTCCAAATTCCTCAGAGACTCAGCAGCAGCCATCACCCCAGTCATCACACACATAATAAACCTCTCCATAAAACAGGGACACGTCCCCAAGGACTTCAAAATTGCGAGAGTAACACCCCTGCACAAAAAGGGCAGCAAATTAGACCCGGGTAACTACCGCCCTGTTTCTATCCTTACATCCATCTCGAAAGTCATGGAAAAAATAGTATACGAACAGATCGAAAAGTACCTCGCGGAAAAAAATCTAATCTACAAATTCCAATCTGGCTTCAGAACATCCCACTCCACTGACACATGCCTTCTCTACTTGAACGACCACATCAAACAAGTGGTGGACGCGGGCAAATACTGCGGCATGGTCATGCTGGACCTACAAAAGGCCTTCGACACTGTCAATCACACCATTCTGATTGACAAGCTAAAAGCAATTGGTTTTGATAGTTTATCAGTGAGCTGGATACAATCCTACCTGGAGGGGAGGGAACAGATGGTGGAGGTAAACGGTACCCTATCCCCCCCCCTCACAGTGAGCTGTGGTGTTCCACAAGGAAGCATACTAGGACCACTACTATTCCTAATTTATGCAAATGACATGTCGTCAGCTTGTGACTGCAACTTGTTCCTGTTTGCGGACGACTCAGCCCTGCTGGTCTCTGACAAGAACAAGTTACAGGTTGAAAAAGCCCTCGGCTCGGAACTAGGCAAAATCTGCATATGGCTCGCTGATAACAAACTATCATTACACATGGGCAAAACAGAGTCCATTCTCTTCGGTTCAAATAACAAACTCAGCAAGACCGACGGCTTCTCGGTTACAATATTATCACAAGGAAAGATGAAATTACCTACCTGGGTTCCATCCTAGAGGCTAATCTTTCCTGTGACAAAATGGCATCCAATGTAATAAAAAAAGTCAACCAACGAACGCGTTTCTTGTACCGGATCTCCTCTCTGGTAAACAAGAATACCCTGTAGACTCTAGCAGGAGCACTCATTCAAATGTACTACGACTATGCTTGCACCTCATGGTACCAAAGCACCTCAAAGGCACTAAAAAACAAATTACAAACATCTCAAAACAAGCTAGTCAGACTACTACTTGACCTGACTCCTAGAACCCACCTCACCCCTGCCCACTTTGACAACCTAGGATGGCTTAGAGTAGACGACAGAGTACAGCAACTTGCAATGGGCCTGGTCTACAAGATACACTACGCGACCAAGGTACCCATGTACATGTCAAAATACTTCCCAAAGGTCAGTGAATACCACGATCACAACACCAGAGGGAGCTCCACAAATCATGTAAAACCCAGATTCGGCTCAAACAAGGGACTAAACACGTTTCGCAATTATGCCACATCAATGTGGAACGCCCTACCCAAAGCTGTAAAGGAATGTGAATCACTACCCACTTTCAAAAACACTCAAAAAACACCTACGTGAGACTGCAATTCGAAACTGGCCCCTACAAATGTCCTAACCCAGTTGTACAGTAAATTACCAAGTAAGGCTTTGTCAGTATTCCAATGTAGTGTAAAATGTGTGTGTGTCCCCTACCCAACCCCCCCCCCCCCCCCCCCACGTCCAATGTACAGCCCTCACCCAACCCACCCAACCCCACCCCACCCATCCAACCTCCTCCAATGTACAGTTTCTACGCCAAATGTATATACACTCCTTTTCTGGACACTTTTGTATCACAAACAGTACTGTATTTGCAAATCTGATATGTCATAAATGTATAGATGTAGCAGTACTGTCTATCTGTATGTCATGTATGTCATATATGTCCTGATGAATTGAAAATGGGGGACCCTGATGTAAACAAGACGAAAGTCTTTCTCTGGTCTGCATCCCCTTAACAATTGTATGTATTGAGCTGTACTGTACTGTACCCATTCTGCAATCTGTTAATAAACTTTTCAATCAATCAATCAATCAGCACAGTATTGTCTAAGCCATAATGGTCTAAGCCCCGGGCAGGACCAAACATGTGAGAGAGATCAGCTTGCGGACTATTACAGCGGTCACAATTGGGATTGGAGTCTGGCCGGGTAGATTTCAGCTAGTCTTGCTTTGCTGTGTAGTGTACTCTGTGTACCAACTTTAGCTGTATTAGGCTGAGTCGGGCACAAGTGGAGGAGGACTTCACCCTATCCAGTGCTCCCCCCCCACCACCCCTCTGTCAGCTCCACCCCAGCTCCTCCTCCCACCTGGACCTCGTCTTAGCGCTTTTGTCTTTGGTCAAGCACATAGTATTTGGATACATTTCAGATATAAGCCCTTTTTGGTTTGGTGATAGACCCAAGAGTCTCTCCCAATTTGATCGTTGAGGGGGGCTAGGAAATGAGTCAAATTGTGAACGTACAAAATGACATATCTGAAGATAACGAAATAGATCGGAGCATGGAAGACCAAATTGGAGACACAAGGAGCTAAAACTGGAGAAAGTGTCACCGTCATATAGATCCTTGAAACTATTTATTCCGAGTCTGTTCCAGCGTGTAAAAGACGAGTCCAGAGTGGAGGGAACAAACAGGTGGTTATTACTAATAGGCCCCAAGACTGATGCTGCACAGAGTTTAAAGTGGCGACGAAACTGTATCCAAATCTTTAAAGTGGACAGAACAACAGGGTTTGAGGAGTGCCGGGCAGGAGAGAGAGGGAAAGAAGAGTAGACCAGAGCTGCCAGGGAGGATGAACGGCACGATTGCGCTTCTAAGCTACACCAGTCAGTTTCTGGGGTTTTTAACCAAAGAATAATTTGATGGATGTTGGCAGACCAGTAATAGTGCATGAAATTAGGGAGCGCAAGTCCACCTGACCCCTTAAATCTTTTTTCCCCCTCCATTTTCCTCCGATTTTCTCCCATCCCAATGTTAGTCGTTATGCCAATTCCCAATCCCCTTCCTGGTCGCTGCGCACTTACCCCCCACAGTCGGTCTGGGAGAGTGGAGGCTATCACATGCTTCCTCCGACACACGTCCAGCCAATCAACCGCTTCTTTTCACCTGGCAGCGCGGACTCTCATTGAGAGGGCGTAGCGTGTGGAAGGATCACACTATCCCACTTAGATCCTATCCGCGCTGAGCAGGCGCCCCGACCGAGCTGTAGGAGTCGCTGTTTACAACGACCCGGACCCACCCCGCCAGCTTCTCCCACCCTCTAATACTGCCAATTGTATTAGTGTGAACGGCCAGCCAAGCTGGTGACAACCCCGGAGCTGTGAGCTGGATTCGAACAGGCGAATCTAGCCGCTCCGGGGTTTGGTGACGAACGCAATCTCCGTTACGCCACCTGACCGCCCGGGAAAACTCCTTTCATTGAATTGTCATATTCACAGCAATACTATTTAATAGGTAGTACTATTAATAGTGTAATATTAGCGCATAATATTAATAATCATTTCCATAAGACCAGGTCGAAAACACGCCATACTTTTGACTCCAACCCGGGTACAGACGTAAGAATTACTGAATAGTCATTGATATAACTTTAGCTAGAAGCAATAACCAGCAATGCATTGAATCTGTAATCAGGCTACCAGGACATAAATTACCTCCCGTTTAACTCAGATGAAAGCAAGGCGTTGCCAGCGTTTTGAAAGATCATGATGGAGTGGTAAAGGAACGCGGTCCAAGAGTTGAATAAAAGTATTTAACAAAGTTTGGTTTAATTAGAAAAAGTAGTTACAATAATACTGTCTTGGAAAGATCCAATCCAGGCAAAAACAAAGCAAGGACATAAAAGACTCATCAAAGACGAAATCAACATCTTTCGCCTAAAGAACATTATACAACGGCATGCAAATTTCTCGATTCTGATTGGCTGAAACAGTCCATTTACACGTATATATAGGGCACAATCCACGCTCCTGGTCCCAGGACCCGCCCACAACCGAATCACATCACTCCGCCGTGCTGATTCTTCGGAGAAAACAAGATGGCGGACAATATTCTTTAACAAATGGATATGTTGATAGCGTCATAACGACTAAATATAAAGCGATTCTGTCACGGCGAATGTATTAGTCCTTTAAACAATGTTGGATGATGTAATTGATGGGTCATGAGTCATTGTAGAACAAAAGAAAAATCGCGATTGATTGATTATTTGCAATTTTATTTTAAATTTCTTCTTCCTTCCCCCTGACTGCAGCGCTCACTCTCACACTGTCTGACGCTGGCGTACCCACCCACCCCCACACACACACACGCATACACACACACACACACACACATACACATACACATACACACACACACTCCTGTCTGCAACAGCGGGGGAGAGTCAGACTGAGAGAGAAGCAGCTGAGTGCTGTGCTGTTTTAAGTGAGCATGGTCTATTGAATTGATTGGTTGATTGCTAATTTTATTACTGTACACCTGGTTTCCAACTGGTTAAGTTTAGGCCTTCTAAAGTAGGTTTAAAAAAATAAATAAAAAAATAGGGCGAAGAAAACTTTTTAATTTGTTTTACCTACTTTCTATAGAAGCATTTAAGAATGAAGTTCTATAGAAAGTAGGTCTGCATACCCTTAACAATTGTGTGTATTGAGCCGTACTGTATTGTACGACACTAATCTTTTTTTTTCTGGTGAGAATGTCCAGCAGCTTTTAGATGTCATCACATCTGAAATGAAGAAATTGAAGGAATGGTTTGATAGAAACAAATTATCATTGAACTTGAGCAAAACTAAAATGATGTTGTTTGGAAACTGTAGATTGGATACTCAGGTACAAGTTAAAATAAATGATGTGATTATTGAAAGAGTTTATGAAAATAAATTCCTAGGTGTAATAATAGACCATAAAATCTGTTGGAAACCTCACATAAAACATGTCCAATCTAAACTCTCACGAAGCATTTCAGTCATGAGTAAAGTAAAGCACATCCTGGATAGAAAATCACTCTACATTCTCTACTGTTCACTAGTTTTACCATATTTAAATTACTGTGCTGAAGTCTGGGGAAACAATTATAAGTCTACACTACAACCACTTTTTATACTCCAAAAAAGGGCCATAAGGATAGTTCACATTGCAGGTTATCGTGATCACACTAACTTATTGTTTTTGGAGTCAAAGACATTGAAGTTAAATGATCTTGTGGAATTTAAAACGGCACAATTAATGTATAAAGCAAAAAGTCATGCACTTCCAAGAAACATTCAAGAATTGTTCTTTGATAGGGAGGGGGGTTATAATCTGAGGGGAGAACACAATTTAAAGGTGCTAAACGTACGCACTACCATGAGAAAACACTGCATCTCAATATGTGGAGTGAAACTGTGGAACAGTCTAAATGTGGTGCTAAAGCAATGTCCAAACATGAGACAATTCAAACTGATGTATAAGGAAATTATGTTCACAAGGTACAGGGATGAGGAAGGGACTTGATATTCACGGGTGTTTACATTTTTATTTTGTTTTCTATTTTATTTAATTTTATACATATATAGTTTTTGTTTTGCATATATATATATATATATATATATATATATATATATATATATTTATTTTTTATGTTTAAAATAGTACACTCATTTGAGTAGTGGAAAAGGGGTAGGATTAAATAAGTGTATACTTCTTCCTACTCCTTTTCGAACATGCAGATTGAGTTTTTTTTTCTTCTTTTTTGTTATTGTTTGTTGTATTCATTGCATGTTCGAAATAAAGACTTCAAATCAAAATCAAAAATACCCATTCTGCATCTGGTAATAAAATGTTCAATCAATCATTCCAATAACACACAGTTGGATGTGTTAGTTGGTTGGATGCACTTCCGAGCTGCTTCCACATGGAGGCAAATTGTCTTTTTTGTTGTTGTGGGAACTACTTTTTCTGGCGGATGGTTTTTTCAATAAATCTTCGATTAATGTGTGTTTATTGTATAGCAATAAGGTTGGATGAATGTGGCAGTTGTATAAAAGCATTACACCACTTGCAGTCGTGATTTGTGAACAATAAACCATGCCTAGGGGGGTCTAACGACCACCCCTAGGCATGGTTTATTGTTCACAAATCACGACTGCAAGTGATGTAATGCTTAAATAAAACCTCTATAGTTTTTAAAAATCATCACAAAAGATGAGCTAAGAGCCTAACACAGCTCTTCAAATCTAAAACAGAAAAGATAGTGATGCCATCCTAGGGAAAAGCTCACAGTCAAAACATCCAAATTTCAAGTCCCAATACACTGCACGACTTTGAAATGGAGATAAAAAAAGTCACGAAAGCAAGCCGGGAGCTTTTCATGTGCGAACATCACTTTTTATACACAGGTCCGTAGCGTCATATAGCAAGCAAAGATAAACACTCCTTCTTTCAACTTGTGTCTTTGTCATTGGCTCATCGCTACTCCAATGGTTAGTAACTAAAAAAAGTAAAAGTAACAGTTTTACTGGAACAGATTACTGTGCTGTGGAAACCCCCTAGGATTCCATCTGCATCTGCACTGGTCCGGCCTTCAGCAGGAATAGCCTGTACGCTTATAGATATATACAGATATATATATATACATGTACAATACAGACATATACAATAAACATATACTTAATCATGTTTATATGTTTACACATCACACATGTAGCTCAATCATCACCCGTTGTAAGATGGCTTTTCCATCGGTAGTGTGATAGTAAAGGGTTAACCAGAACCAGAAGGGGGCATCCTTGCAGAAGCCCAAGGTCAGCACACAGTGGAATCACACATTCCTACAGCACCCAGCATTAACAGGGAACGGAACAATTGCACTGCTGTGATATACAAGATAATACATGGTCCTTCAGTATATACAATAAACATATATTTAATCCTCTATTTATATATGTTAATGCTTAATATATTACATCATACAAGTGCCACAAGACAGAGAGAGAACAGGATGTCGATACAAAAAAGGGTCACTGTAGTTTGTTGTTAACAGTTGTTAATGGGAAACATTAACTTTTATGAAAATTCAGCTTATAGCCTGAGAAAGAGCCAAACTGTCTCAACATAGATTTTATGTGAGGGATGGAGGTAATAGGATGCATCAAATAGAGCAGAAGGTTGTCAGCATAAAGGGAACCCCTGTGTTCGATTCCGTGATGGGTGATACCACGGAAGTGGGGCGAGGACTTGAGTGCAATGGATAGAGGTTCAGCGGCGACGGCAAACAGTAGCGGAGACAAAGGACAACCCTGGCGTGTCCCTCTGGAGAGTGGGAAATAAGGGGAGTTTATAGAGTTGGTAGTAACACAGGCCAAAGGGGCGGAGTAGAGTAGCCGGACCCATGAAATAAATGTGTCCCCGAACCCAAATTTCTGCAGAGTCGTGAACAAGTACTCCCACTCCACGCGGTCAAAGGCCTTCTCCGCGTCCAGAGATATAATTACCTCAGGAGGGAGAGAAGGACCTGAAGTGTGTATAATATTCAAGAGTCTGTGAATGTTAGAAAAGGAGTGGCGACCCTTAATGAAGCCAGTCTGGTCCTCAGAAATAATCAGAGGTAAGATGTTCTCCAGACGTCTAGCCATCACCTTGGCAATGACCTTTCCATCGTTGTTAATCAGCGAAATTGGGCGATACGATCCACAATCTGTGGGGTCTTTGTCTTTTTTAAGTAGGAAGGAAATGGTTGCTTGGGTGAGTGTATGTGGCAGTGTCCCATTTTTCAGGGACTCGTTAAACATTTCCATCAGAAGTGGGGCGAGTTTGTCACAAAACTTTTTATAAAAACCTGCCTCCTAGCCATCTGGACCCGGTGCCTTGCCACTCTGCATAGCATTGATAGCCTCCTTGATCTCATCAATGTTCAATGGTCTGTCTAAATCCTTAGCCAGCTCTGGGTCTATAGATGGGAATTCTAGGTCATTTAAAAATGTATCCATAGATATTCTGTCGGGAGGGGGTTCGGATGTGTAGAGAGAGGAGTAAAACACTTCAAAGACATTGTTAATGTCTTGGGGTTTGGAGACCATGTTATTAGAGCGACCCCTTATCTGTGGGATCAGCCTGGAGGCTGCTCTGCGCTTGAGCTGATGTGCAAGCAGCCGACTGTTCTTGTCTCCATATTCATACGACAGGCCGCGGGAG
Organism: Notolepis coatsorum; assembly: GCF_963971535.1. Classification (NCBI taxonomy): domain Eukaryota; kingdom Metazoa; phylum Chordata; class Actinopteri; order Aulopiformes; family Paralepididae; genus Notolepis; species Notolepis coatsorum. The sequence goes on from NW_028174883.1 coordinate 477,642, forward strand.
TGGAGCAGCAGACCTTCAGCTTTCTTTGTGGATAATAGATCGAATTCAGACTGCAAATCAAGCTTCTTTTTATACAATTCAGGTGAAGGGTCTGTGGCGTACTCACCATCAAGCTGGAGAATAGAATCTGTAAGGTCTTGCAACCGCTTTCTCTGAGTTTTGTTTGCATGGGCTACATGGGAAATGATTTCACCACGCAGAAACACTTTTAAAGTCTCCCACAACAGTGAGTGAGATATTGAATCCGATCTATTGATGAGTAAGAAGTCATCAATTAACTTTGAAATTTTGTCACAAAACCCCTTGTCGGAAAGTAGCAAGGTATCGAATCTCCAGGGAGGGCGATCTTTTCTATTCAGAGTAAAGGAGATGTCCATTTGTATAGGCGCATGGTCCGAAATCACAATGTATCGCAACACCTCTTGCCCGAATATTAAAATTGGAGTGAAATACCTGGCTGATCCAAGGTTTGTGTAGTCTAATTTGTTCTGCTTTCAATAAATGAGTTTCCTGTAGAAACATGATATCTGCCTTCAGGTTTTTTAGGTGAGCAAAAACCCTTGAACGTTTGACTGGCCCGTTCATAGATTTGACATTCCATGTGATCAGTCTAACAGAGTTGTCCCTCCCATTATTAGATGAAGTCATGATTTAGTTCAAGATTTGAGTGGTCTGACTGTCCCATATACAGGCCCCTTGTATAGGGGTATTGTAGACTCCACAAAGTGATAAAGAAAAAACAAATAACAAATAATTAAGCATTACATCATGCGCAGGAGTGGTTTGTGAACAATAAACCATGCCTAGGGGTGGTCGTTAGGCCCGAGGCTGAGCCGAGGGTCGTTAGACCCCCCTAGGCATGGTTTATTGTTCACAAATCACGACTGCAAGTGGTGTAATGCTTTTATACAACTGCCACATTCATCCAACCTTATTGCTATACAATAAACACACATTAATCGAAGATTTATTGAAAAAACCATCCGCCAGAAAAAGTAGTTCCCACAACTACAAAAAAGACAAGTTGCCTCCATGTGGAAGCAGCTTGAAGTGCATCCAACCAACTAACACATCCAACTGTGTGTTATTGGAATGATTGAGAGAAGTTGCCTCCATGTGGAAGCAGCTTGAAGTGCATCCAACCAACTAACACATCCAACTGTGTGTTATTGCATCCAACTGCCTTTCAACTAAGGCATCGAACCAACTAACACATCCAACTGCCTTTCAACTAAGACATCCAACCAACTAACACATCCAACTTTTCTTTAGTTTTTAATTATGAAGTTAGTGGTTATTGGAATGATTGATTGATTGATTGAAAATTGTATTACCAGATGCAGAATGGGTACAATACAGTACGGCTCAATACACACAATTGTTAAGGGGATGCAGACCTACTTTCTATAGAACTTCATTCTTAGATGCTTCTATAGAAAGTAGGTAAAACAAATTAAAACGTTTTCTTTGCCCTATAGGAAAAAAAGGTTTTCTTCGCCCTATTTTTTTATTTATTTTTTTAAACCTACTGTAGAGGGCCTAAACTTAACCAGTTGGAAACCAAGCGTACAGTAATAAAATTAGCAATCAATCAATCAATCAACTCAATAGGCCATGCTCACTTAGAACAGCGCAGCACCCAGCTCTCTCTCAGTCTGACTATCCCCCGCGTTGCAGACAGGAGTGTGTGTGTGTGTGTGCGTGTGTGCGTGTGTGTGTGTGTGTGTGTGTGTGTGTGCTTGGGGTGGGTGGAGACTGACCCAGCGTCGGACAGTGTGAGAGGGAGGGCTGCAGTCAGAGAGAAGGAAAAAGAAATTGAAAAAAAATTGCAAATTAATCAATCAATTAATCCGCGATTTTTCTTTTGTTACACAATGATTCAAGACCCATCAATTACATCATCCAACATTGTTTAAAGGACTAAGACATTCGATGTGACAGAATCGCTTGATATTTAGTCGTTTAGTCGTTATCAACATATCCATTTGTTAAATTATTGTCCGGCATCTTGTGATCCGGCGGAGTGATGTGATGTGATGTGATTCGGTTGTGGGCGGGTCCTGGGCCAGCAGCGTGGAATTGTGAAGAATAAACACGTGTAAAATGACTGTTTCAGCCAATCAGAATTGAGAAATTTGCATGCCGTTGTATAAGTAAATATAAACATATGTATGTGTAACCACAACATCTGCAAAAACAACAGTAACAACAGAAAATACAGACCTTTCCCGGACCGCATATGGTGTAAGTAACCCCCAAAATAATCCCCTTCCCATCCCCATCCTAGGTTCCCTTCTCTTCTTCCCACATCTAGAGAACCTGGCTCTGCGGTTTTCAAGATCATCCACCTTGTCGGCTAGCAGAGCGTTCTCCGTTTTGAGTTGAGCATATGCGCCCTCCATCTCGACGACTCTGTCGCTGTAGTCAGACAAGCCCGATTCGACGGAGGTGAGCCGTTGTCCATGCATATCCAACGTGGATTTTATTGCCTCCAGGGATTCACTCACCAGTGCGAGAGCTGATTCCAGCAGCGAGGTGACCACTGACCACTGGCTGACACTGTGTTAGCTTTGGCTGGGGAAGCAGGCATGTTGTTAGCCCCGCTAGCAAGTGCAGTAGCTGGGAGGCTAGTAGAAGTTGCATTCAGCGTTTTATGGGTTTCCTTTGTTCTTCCCGTCATGTTATGAAACGTAGTGCAGTATTCGTCTTTTAGTCTTAAAGTTTAAAGGGTGAATTGCAGCATGTCGCTTGTCAAATAAATAAATAGTTTGCAAATTGTGCGGGAGCCACTTTCTTCTGTCTATCCCGTCTCCATGCTTAACCGGAAGTCTCATAAGTTATTTAAACTAATTTATTATTTAACTTTTTAATATGTTTTTATTTTTTAACTGATTTATAAATAACCTTTCATTGGTCATAAGGTCGCTTTACAAAACAAAAAGTTCAAAAACCATCAAGGGACGGAGAAGCAGAGAACTAAATATCTAAAATCTTAACAGTCCCCAGAACAGAAACCGATCTGTACACTTAAGGGCAGCTTTGACACAGGAGCAGCGTCCAGTGCACCCTTTCTGGCAGTTGCAGCGGACCAGCTCATGGCAAGACTTCAGGGAGCAGGACTTTGCTGCTTCAGGGAGAGTGGTCCAGAGTGGCTGCCACCCAGTTGTTTCTTTTGTCCAGCCCCAGGCAGATGGCTCTGGCAGCCTGGTCTTGTATAACTGAGCGATGTCTGTCAATTTGAAGACAGGGGCACTGTTCTCATCACTGCTCATGTCTTCCAGGTATGCCACTAACTGTGCAAAGGCTATGCCATGTAGGCCAGACTCATTTCCATCATTGCGTTTAGATGTAGCCTGTTTAGATGTAGCTCTGTTATACAATGATGACAGATAGAGACTATGGTACTTGGCCTCTAGGGCAATCATGTCACCCTCTGCAAGCTTGGCCAACAGAGCAGTGTCCTCGAGCTCAAGAGCACACTTCCTCACATTTCTGTCAATGTTGTAGGTTGATGCATTGTGTAAACCTGAAGAGCCTGCTGCAGGCTCATTGCAAAAGAAGCAAGTAGGTTCTGTGGACTGTGAATGGCTGTGGGCAGACCGTGTGTGTGCAGATGAGGTACTGCCCTGTTGTGCTGTAGTTAATTTCCCCTGACTTTGCTCATCATATGCTTTTTTGTTGAATTTAAGCCTACATTTCTTGTGCCACTCAGCATTGTGTCTCTTCAAAGTGGACTCTATGCCATCTCCATCATCTACAGTGTAGTAGCTCCAGGTTGAGGTCCATTGGTGTGTGCTGAAGGGTACGGAACCGGAGAAGGTCTTCTGCCAGGGACACATAGCCACTACCAACAGACTGTTTTGTTTTGTTTCGGAGTGGGCACTGTAAAGGTTAATTTGTAACGGGGTCATCCCTATGTTCCCCGGGTTCTATGTTCCCCGCTTTTTTTTCAAAGAAAGGGTCCTATGTTCCCCGCTCCTGAAATAAGGGTTCTATGTTCCCCGGTCCCGCCCGCTCCCGAACGCTCCCGAACAAAAAAAGGGTCCTATGTTCCCCGGGTCCTATGTTCCCCGGTAGCGATAAAGGCTCGCCTCCCCAGCGCACGTACCGGCAGTGATCTACAGCAGTGGTTTTCAACCAGTGGTAAAATACACATAAAAGATAGCCACTTATACGGATATGGTCGGGGCAGGTAGCATTATGTCGGGAAAAATCAAATGAAATAAACAAATGTGAATTAAAGAATTTAAAACTAAGTTTAGCATATTAAATCATTGTATAAGCTTATAGCCTTTTTTGTAACTACTTGACAGAGGACACAAAGGTCCCAGTTAGTGCTGGGAGGAGGCTTGGTTTGCTTGGATGAAGGGGTCTGGGTAGGGTCCATCAAGCTGTGACGCTTTGACATGATTGTGATCAGAATCACCAGCAAGTCGACATGGAAATCTGAAAGGATAACAATTGAACATTGTTTAGCATTGTTCAAGTATTTTCAATAGTACAAATGTGTCTTGTCCTAAACGAATCCTATGAATTATGCTTGTTAGACCGTTTAGAAGTTTGACCAAAATTTGCTAAAATGCTAGCTAGCTGGCTAGCTAGCTAACCCAGAACGTGCTAGCTAACGTTAGCTGATGTTGCTGCAACTAGCCAGAGATAGTTTTGGCTAGCTAACACACATCAAAAAGTTCACAATAATTTGTAGTTAATCACCAGGTAGGGGTGGACGGTATAAACGGTACACGGTATAAACGGTATGAATTTGCTCTACAGTATGGATTTTGACTATACCTTGTAACCGGTAGAGCAGCTCTAAAATAGCGATGACGTCATGTAACCACAGCGCGACTATTTCACTCGCATTTGCCCCTAAAAATAGATAGAATTAGTCATAGATAATAGATATGTGCGAACTGGAAAAAGTTATTTAGGAGCACAGAGGCTTCGCGCAGTGGGCGTGTCAACGCGCAATTGTCATTTCATAATAGACACAGAAGCAAACTAGCTCTTCCACCCTGAATGAATGAACGAATGAATGAATGAATGAATGAATGAATGAATGAATGAAATGTTTATTTTTGGACATGTTATTCTCCATATTTCTCCAAACAACTCACGATATCTTGTTCCGTCGAACCAAACAATCATAGCAACAAATTAAAAAAACATTAAAAGAAAAACATTAAAAAAAGAAGAAAATAAGGAATTATAAACAAAAGGTCAAGAGCAATGTGTTTGGTTAGCAGACATGTCCAAAAAAGGAGTAGAGGGAAGCTAAGCTTATTGATCCCTACCCCCTTACGTTTATATTTGTTCTTCCATTAATTCAAAAGAGGATCGGTAATGCAGCCTTTATCAACTATGCCCCAAAACTGTGGAACAAACTACCCCAAAACATCAGGGAAGCCAACTCGCTAGACATCTTCAAAAGACAGCTTAAAACCTATCTCTTTGCTCAGGCATTTCAATGACTTACCTGCACTATTCTTACCCTGCCTACTTTTCTATGCTAATTTTATCTTATTTTACACTGCCTATCAAATTCATGTGTCGGTTATTACACTTTTTACTTCTCACTGATGACTATTTTTAAACTGAATCATTTTAAACTATTTTTCACACTTTTTACTGTAACCTTGCTATTTAAATGTTTTACTGTTGTTGTATGTCCGTTCTATTTTATAATTTTTAAACTTAATCATTTTAAACTACTTTATTATTTGTATTACTGAATAGAGAGCCTATTATGATGCTAGATCCTAATGTGAAACACTGTGATTTACCATACCCTGCTATGCTCACCCATGCCTGTATATTTACTGATGTGAAGCACTTTGAACTGCAACCTCTGTATGAAAAGTGCTATACAAATAAAGTTATTATTATTATTATTATTATTATTATTATTATTATTATTATTATTATTATTATTATTATTATTATTATTATTATTATTATTATTATTAATTTGACTAGATATAACATAATTTAGTGTATTACAATATAGAATATACTTTTACTTATATTAAAAGATTACAAGAAAAGAAAAAAACTTGATTCACTTGACAGCAGTGAATATAGTACCGCACTACATACACAATATAACATAACTTTGTTGATCCTCAATACTCATTTCTGTATTTTTCCAATGTGTATTTTTTTAGCTGCTTTTTAAATTGTGCCACATGTTTACTCTGTTTGATGTATTCGGGTCAATTATTCCACAACTTCACTCCACACACCGATATGCACATGCTTTTCAGCGTGGTGTTTACCATTGGTTGTTTAAGATTCAAAACCAATTGCTTTTAGCCTGTCAATCAGAATGGTGTGATTGACAGTGTTCCAGCTACTCGAACGCTATCACCATTTGGTCACATGATACATTTCCGACTTTACAAGTTGACGAGGACCAACCGAATGCACCAATAGATGGGGATTGAAATATATATATAGGCCTTTTTTATTATTATTATTTTTGTAATATATCTATTTCAAATTGTCAACATACACGTATAAAGAATAAATTAAAATGGAGCACACACACACGGGGCGGTCAGGTGGCGTAGCGGAGATTGCGTTTGTCACCAACGCCGGAGACGCTGGATTCGCCTGTTCGAATCCAGCTCCCGGCGTTGTCACCAGCTTGGCTGGCCGTTCACACTAATACAATTGGCAGTATTAGAGGGTGGGAGAAGCTGGCGGGGTGGGTCCGGGTCGTTGTAAACAGCGACTCCTACAGTTCGGTCGGGGCGCCTGCTCAGCGCGGATAGGATCTAAGGGGGGTAGTGTGATCCTTCCACACGTTACACCCAGGGGCGTCAATTTGGTATGGCAAGGTATGGCAAGGTATGTCATTTTATTTAATCTTTTTTTATATATTTTTTTTTTATTATTTTTTAAACAAACACATAAACATAAACATGACAACATAAAATTAGATATACAAGCATTAATTAACAGTGCACATCCAATGAAATTACCATTTAAATAAATGTAATATACAAGGTATACACCTAATACTTGCTATCTAATACCCTATATACATATATGCTCTCGCTCGCTCCCCCCCCCCCCTTGGATAATCCATCCAATTATTTACAATTTTTTATGTTGATTTAGAATTCGAATGTCAACATTATGAACGAAGCTTCGAACTATTCGGTACAGCCCTAGCATGTTTTGATATTGTCAATTATCTCACTTTTACTAGGTGACTTTTACTGTGACTAACTGAAATATGCCCAAAAAAAAGGAAAATGGACATAGGGACGTTTTTTTATCAAAGGGCAGCAGAGACAAGTGATACAGGGACACAGGTAAGGTCTGGCTTAGTGATTATAACAGTGCAGTTCAGCATTCAGTAACCCATACTTTTTGTGAACGTGTTTTTGATACTACATTCTGTTGAACACACACCTCAGAACCGTACCTAAGGAAAATTGGCTCAATTGCAAGAAAAGTAATAGACAGTTATGATATTACATTCTGCATAATTCGTATGCAAAATATTGTGGTTCCCTGCTTTAGTCTGTTGACACATTTCTACACTAAAAATGCTTGTGTAGTCCTGTGTCATACCTAAATGTCATATAACTGAATTGTATAGAAACAACTCACCAAAAGTGACTGCTTGCTCCAGCAGTCGCCCCGCGGCAGCCCCAGGAGCAAGAGCGCTACTGCTGGAGTTCGCTTCGCCTTTCACATCGCTGCCGTTGGCGAAAGCAGACAAATGAATGACTAATTCGGTAACTAATAACCTTAGTAAGCACTGCTTATATGCTTATTATGTCTGCGGGGTACAGTAAACGTTTCTCCCGGTACATTCTGAAGAGCACACCGCTGTATGTTGGAGAACCAGCGGGCTGTATGTGCCAGAACCAGCGGTCTTATTATGTCTGCGGGGTACAGTAAACGTTTCTCCCGGTACATTCTGAAGAGCACACCGCTGTATGTTGGAGAACCAGCGGGCTGTATGTGCCAGAACCAGCGGTCTTATTATATCTGCGGGGTACAGTAAACGTTTCTCCCGGTACATTCTGAAGAGCACACCGCTGTATGTTGGAGAACCAGCGGGCTGTATGTTGGAGAACCAGCGGTCTTCCTCACTCGAGTGAGACTAAAGCCATGCACTGCACAGTCTCTAACAGTGTAACAGTAAGAAGCATTTTGGATAAAAGTATTCTGTACTTCTGTATGACAACAATGTATGCCTTTCAAATGTTAAATGATTAAATGATACACAGCTAAATCTACGCTCTCGCCTCTCATCCTGCTCTCATCCTGCTTTCGCCAACGGCAGCGATGTGAAAGGCGAAGCGAACTCCAGCAGTAGCGCGCTTGCTCCTGGGGCTGCCGCGGGGCGTGGCCGCGGCGGGTCACGTGCCTGTCGGGGCCAATCAGGCCTACCCCGGAAGTAGGAACGGTTGCGGAACAGCTACAGGCGCCCAGGGAACTGACTCATAACTTCTAGAACATTTGTGTATCTATTTAAAGGCAGCCCAGGGAACTGACACAGGGTTTCCCATCAATGACCAGGGGTGTCAAACTCATTTTCACAGAGGGCCACATCAGCATTATGGTTGCCCTCAAAGGGCCAAAGACCGTATAAATGTTAATGTAATGTAAAATAAATGTAGCTACTCATTTACATATTGTTAAACATGTTGTTTCTGTATTTATTACTTATTCAAGTTATACATATTGCATGCATTTGCATAGATGTAAAAATATATGTTAGCTTATGTTATTTTAACAAATAATTTTAGTTTATCAAAACCCCATATTACTCCATCAATCAATGATCAAACCATTCAAGTAAATAACAAAGAAGAATATCATCAAATACAAGCTATGACATTAAGTTTGTTCAAAACCTTTTTGTCACAGTCAAGAGGGGCAGAACTAACAACTGTGAGCTGGAAAGAACATGTGGGACAGATGTAGCAGATGTTACAAAAACAAATGGCTGCACACAACCTTGCAGAGGCCATACATCCAACTAATGGAAGATTATGAATATGTATGCATGTGAATGAATGTTGGTGGTGGTCGGAGGGGCCGTAGGCGATGATTATTCGCCACGCTTCCGTGAGTCTGCCTCAGGGCAGCTCTGGCTGCAATTGTAGCTTACCACCACCGGTATGACTGTGTATGAACGAATAATGGACTCTGTGAAGCGCTCTGAGTGTCATGAAGAGCACTATATAAATCCAAGCCATTATTATTATTATTATTATTGTTACAAAGGATCAGATTAAACCGAATATATATATTTATTTATTGATATATATTGCATAGTATTTGTATATCGTTTGATATCCCTTGTATATTCCTTGTACATATACACGGAATATCCCTTTAGTCCAGCCCATAATAGTTCATTCTCCTATTGGACAGCGGTCCACCGGCGCCAGGGACCGGCCCCCGGAGCCAAGTTCAAAGTCACCGACACGACATGTCTGTACTTGCCCCGGCCCTGCCCAGGGATACGGCGACAGAAATGAGAGTGGCACTATTTGTGCACCGTGCGTATAAATACGGCGCAGGTGAATGTAGAAGCCCCTTAGCCCTTTACCTCCGTACCCTTCGTCCATTTAGTATGTTACCGATAAGTTGAAGCCTCACCCACGATACAACGTGCGGTGAAGTATGGCCTGTTTGGCCTCAGAATAGAGCATCGAGACCGCGTGCGAATTAGTAACTGAATTGTCAGAGTTTGGCGCTATACCGTCGAGTGCGACATATTTCTATTGAGTCTTTAATAGTCTATTTGTGTATAGTGTATCGTGCGGTTAGAATTCTATAGTGACCAGCATCTCCAACGCTTTCTCGTATCAGCTAGAGTTCTTATCCAGGCTGGGCCGACCGCATGGCGCTTTCACCCGAGGAGACCTAGGCGAGAACCGTATGGACATGTACACTGGATTAATCTACCCGACGACTACATAGCCCTTTGCGGCTGGAATATATTTGCTTTGGTCCTATGATTTATGGAGCGGATAATCGCCGACGCCTGCACGTGTTGGATTTACCCCGAGAGGAGTCAAGTCGAGTCGGCGCTCAGAGAGCCTGAGGCCGCCTAGCTTTCTTCACTGTAGAGCTACAGTCTACCAGAGAACCAAGCTGTATTCGTCTGTGGATCAAGAGACTACTGCACCGGCTTCTGTACCTGAAGTCTCCCTAGTCATCGTTGACCAGACGTCCTACTACCGACAGATCTTCTACCCCCTTGCTGGCTTACAACCAGTGGGAACCCCTTCCAGTATCTCCCGCTATTACTAGTGTACCATAGATATAATTCCCTAAGATTCAGGTTGTATAATTACCTCCTGCGTAACCAGAGAATGGACATTCATTATTGATTTGCCTACGCATACTCCTTTGCCTTACAAGTGCATTCAAAGAATAATGTAAAGTATCCTATGTACCTTTTGCTCCATTAAATACTTGATTAATACCTTTGACTGGAACCGATTTCATTGTGGGAAGTGTTCATCATATTCATATATCGTGTACTGTATGGCCAGTAATTAAAGTACATAAAGCGGTAGTGGTTTAATGATACCATACTTATCAATACAGTCAGGGAATTGTACCCCTCAGTTACAATTGGTCCTTCGAGCCGGAGGGTAACTAGTGTAATATTAATATAGTGGTATTAATATTGAAATGGCCTATGATGAACACTCCACAAAACGGTCCTCCTAAAGTAGATCGCCCGCAGCGTAGACGGCAGCCACCTCAGTACTTAGAGGATTACGTTGCCAGTATACTACCTAGCCTTCTACAGACGGTAAACGCGGAAAAAGTAGAAAGTAAAATTATGTCCGACCCTATCAACCAGGCTACCCCGCCAACAGAGGCCCTAGTGGGTTCTAATGTAACTGACCAAGCTCACGGTAGGGACCAGGAGGGAACTGACACGACTTTACCCCCCGCCAAGACCGAAGAAGTAGTCCCCGGAGAGCTCCAGGAGAAAGACAACCCTCCAGAGATGGAACTCTGCCCGGTACAAGAAGAGGAGAGCGCCCAGGAGATAGAGCTCCAGGACTCCCCGCAGGAGAACGCATCTCCAACGAGTACTGCCAGGAGCGGATCACCTCAACCAGCGTCTTCCCCCAGCGAGGCGGACAAGATGCTGGCACAGGCGTTCCTCGCCAGCCTAGCAGCCTCAACAGAGCGCGATCGACTCCAAGCACAGACGCTTAGTGAGCGCGAACATTCTTCCATGGAAAGAGAACGCCTCCAAGCGCAGCAACGGAGCGACGAAGATCGTATACGTCTAGAGATTAGACGCCTTCAGACGGAAGAGAATATGGTAAGAGACCACGCCGAAGCCCAGCGCGCCGCCGCCGAAGCCCAGCGCGCCGCTGCCGGTGCCCAAAGAGAAGCAGAGCGCGACATCGCTCTCACCAAGCGCGAAGCCGAGCGCGACCGATTACAAGCGCAGCTAATGGAGCAGCTGATCGCCAGGGCAACACCCCCTCCCTCCGCACGGGGTTCCAGGGCCTCGTCAAGACACGGGTCAAGGGCACCCTCCCCTAACCGATTAAGCGACCCTGAGCCCGACCACCAGAGAGAGCCTATACCCCCCTCCGAACTCCTTCCCCGACCGGTCCCAGTGAGACCCAGCTACAAGGAAGGAACGGTATACACCGCGGAGAGGCTAAATAGACGACTACAGGATCTAGAGGACCTGACAGAGGAAGAAGAAGAGGGAGAGGAGGAGAGTCAAGCCCGACAGCAGCACAGTACTCCACAGGACCAGGAGGTCCAGTACAGCCCAGGCTCTACCCCCGCGGCTCTGCGCTACAGACCCCCGACTCAATTCACGGGTGAGATTGATGCACGACCAGTCCCGAGGAATAGCACCTGGATACGCGGGCCATGGTACCCTGCCGGTACCAGCCCACCGAGAGGCGTAAGAGGAGACTCGCCTAGGAGGCCTCTCTTCCAACGCTCACCGATGTGCCAGCCATCTACGGCATCATACATTGGCACACCGACGTTTCCAGACTTCACCCATGAGAACAGAGCACAGTACACGGAGCTACGGATGTGCTTAGAGACAATGATGGCTGATGTAGCTGATGAACGCCACAAGTATGCTATCCTATTGAAGCACCTCAAGGTGCCCCGAGCGCACAATATAGCGCTGGCCTATGCCACCTCTACTACCCCATACACAGCGGCTCTAGCAGCACTCGACCAAAGATATGGACGCATATGGGACTACGTAATACAAGAGATAAGGCATATTGACCGCCTACCCCCAGCAACAGACAATCGCTCACTAGACGACCTATCTATCAAGGTACAATCCCTGGTAGGGATGCTGGGGGCGCAACGAGAAAAGGGTATGCACAAACTATACGCAAACTCTAATGTCGAGAGGATTTTAGAGAAGCTTCCGCCCGCCCGACAAGAACGCTTCAGGCGGCAAAGAGACCACCGTGATCCTAACGGTCCCGAGCCATCCCTCCTAGACCTAGCCGACTTCCTGGCGAGAGAAGTCAGCAGCCTGCGATTGGATACGTTCGTGCGGAGCACACCAAGCTCCAGAGAGGGACCTAGGAGAGCAAACGATGGCCGAAGATTGGTGACTGTCATGCACCAATCAGAACCAGTACCGAGCAGCAAGAACCACAGTACCCCCTCGATGAAAGAGAAGTGGAAGATGGTGTGCCCGTAATGCGAGAAAGAACACTGGTTGTCACAATGTGACACATTCAAGAAGATGACCGCCGACGAAGTGGGTCAATGGATAAAGTCCAACCGACGCTGTTACCGATGTGCGCGCAGTCACATGGCAGCCGAGTGCCGCTTAAAGAAGAGGTGTAGTCGGTGTGACGGAGCCCACCTAGATGTCCTACACGACAGTAACAGAAGAAAGCCTGCACCCTCAAGCAGCACAAAGGCAAGTGTTATGTACATTGACCCCGCCAGCAGCGGGGGCGCCCGAGTGCTCTTAAAGGTGGTCCGCGTAACACTGAGTTACCAAGACAAGGTCATGGACACTTACGCCGTCCTTGACGACGGGTCAGAGAAGACCCTTCTCCTCGCATCCGCTGCGGCCCAGCTGGGGCTGCGGGGGAGCGAAAACCAGATGACGATTCGGACAATAAGAAGAGATCTAAAGACGATAAAGGGCGAGAATGTCTCCTTCACTATCGCAGCAAGCGGGCAGCCAGAGAGACGGTATAGGATTACTAATGCTTTCACCAGCCAAGAAATAGGCCTGTCGCAGTACACCTACCCCATCGCCAAGCTGATGGATAAATATGTGCACCTGCGTCAACTACCTATCCCGCTCATAGACGGTGCCACCCCGACCCTGCTGATAGGCTCCGACCATGCAGACCTCATAGTCCCGATAGACCGGGTCCACACAGGGCCCAGAGGCTGTCCTGCAGCAGTCGAGACCCGCCTAGGATGGACATTACAAGGCCCCCTCGCTAAGTCTCTTAACCGAACAGCAGCCACTAGCTGCCTCCACTCCAGAGTGACAGAAGAAGACACCACCCTCCTACAGCATGTCGAGAGGCTATGGACACTAGAGACAATGCCCTTTAAGAACGAAAAGAAAGACATTCGTTCCAAGGAAGACATTTACGCTATAGCCCTCCTCGAGCAAGGGACAAAGAGAGTCAAAGTCAACGGAGTGATGAGATACGCAACTCCACTCTTGAGGCGAGAGGGTATGCCCACCTTCCACGCCCCAAAAGAAGCGACGGAGCGGTATCTATTGAACACAGAGCGGCGCCTAGCCAGAGACCCCGCTCAAGAGACTGTGTACCGCGCTGAGATTAACAAGCGAATCACAGCGGGACACATAAAGAAAATTGACTGGCGACGTCGTGCGCTGCTCCGCGCCTCCCTGATCAAAGGCGGCTTTGATCTCCGGCAGCGGGCCAGCAGCGACCCCCCAGTATTGCGCAGCCTCTCCCCAGAGGACAAGCCGCTGCTGCGGTTCCTATGGAGAGAGAGGATCGGGGATGAGCAACCAGCCATCTATCAATGGGAAGTCCTCCCTTTCGGAACCACATGCAGCCCATGCTGTGCTACGTTTGCACTGCAAAAACACGTCGCAGAGGACCCAGCAGCTGATGAAGAGGTCCGAAAAAGTGTAGAAAATAGTTTCTACGTGGACAACTGTCTGCAAAGCGTCTCGACGCCAGAAGAAGCCGAGGCCCTTCTACTCAAGCTCCGCGCCTCCCTGATCAAAGGCGGCTTTGATCTCAGGCAGTGGGCCAGCAGCGACCCGCAAGTATTGCGCAGCCTCTCCCCCGAGGACAAGGCAGCAAGCAGCGAGACCTGGATGGCGACCATCCCAGGAGAAGCCCAAGAAATGACATTAGGACAAGTCTGGCGCTTCAAAACAGACTCGCTCCATTATAAACACACACCCCTGACCAAGGAGCAGGGAAGGTCGACTGCACTACCGACCACCAGACGGAGTGTATACAGAACACTCGCCAGACAATATGACCCGTTGGGATGTATTCTACCTTACACCACCAGGGCAAAGATGATTGTAAGAGCGTTATGGGACAAGGACCAGGGCTGGGACGACCCCATACCCGAACACCTTGCATCCACATGGAGAGAGTGGGAGACGGAACTCAGCTCACTCCCAGGTGTTAACATACACCGCAGCTACTTCCCACCCACAGTGAGGCCGGAGACGTGCCAGATGGACCTGCACGTCTTCAGCGACGCCTCCGAAGTAGCCTACGGCTCGGTGGCCTACTTGCGTGCCCGAGAGGAGGAAGGAGAAATACATACTGCTTTCATCCTGGCTCGCTCAAGAATAGCCCCACGAAAGCAACAATCTATCCCGCGTCTAGAGCTCTGCGCAGCCCTAGCAGGAGCGCACCTCGCCACGTTAATCCAACGTGAACTCACCATTCCGGTGCAAAGAACAATCTTGTGGTCAGACTCCACGACAGTACTCACATGGATCCGGTCTGATTCGTGCAGATACAAGGTCTTCGTGGGAGTCAGAGTCACAGAGATTCAAGATTTAACAGAAGTAGCAAGCTGGAGGTATGTGGACACAAAACACAACCCAGCTGACGTCATCACCCGGGGAATGTCCCTGGATGACCTCACCCGTCACAACCTATACAGTGACGGGCCAGAGTTCCTCAAGCTCCCGGAAGAAGAGTGGCATACACCCACCCCACGGGAGGCGAGTAAAGAGGAGGCCGAAAACAAGAAATCTGTGTTCTGTGGATTGAACACACTCGTCTCCACAGACCCCGACATAGACGATTGCCTCACCCTAGAGAGTGCGCAGCTAAAGACATTTCTGTGGCACCACCCAGAGGTTCAGCCCACTACTGACATTTCAGCAGCTGACTACGAAGAAGCAGAACTTCTTCTACTACAACGAGCCCAGAGAGACTCGTTCCCCGATGAGCTAGACTGTCTACAGGGAGCAAAGCCCGTCCCATCAGACAGCAGACTGCTCCACCTAGCACCCGAGAGCGACGCCCATAGTCTCATCAGAGTGGGTGGTCGTCTGCGGAGAGCCCCAGACTTACCGGATGACGTCAAGTACCCGATAGTCTTGAACAGCCGACACAAGGTCACAGAGCTGATCATAAAGAAATACGACGAGGATGTGCACCACGCAGGGGCAGAGAGAGTCTTCGCGGAGATCAGACGTCGTTATTGGATACTGCAAGGGAGAGAAGCAGTGCTGCGCTTCCAGCGAACCTGTCTAGACTGTCGTAAGTGGCGAGCGCAGCCCAGTATACCCCGGATGGCTGACCTACCTCCCTGTCGCCTCCGACTCGGCGACAAGCCTTTTCACTCCACCGGTATGGACTGTTTCGGCCCGCTGTATATAAAGAAAGGAAGAGGAACCGAGAAGCGGTGGGGTATTGTATTCAAATGCATGACCACCCGAGCGATACATATAGAACTCCTTCCAACCATGAGCACAGACTCATTCCTTATGGCCTTCCGAAGATTCACATCGCGGAAAGGCAAACCGTCTATATTGTTGTCTGATCACGGGACAAACTTCAAAGGCGGAGAAAGAGAGCTGAGAGAGAGCTTCCAAGCTATGGGCCCAGAACTTAAGACCCACCTCGCTCCATCCCAGATTGACTTCCAGTTTAATCCCCCGAACGCACCTCACTTCGGTGGAACTTGGGAACGAGAAGTACGCCGTGCTTGGGGCCCAGACCGTGGCGGAAGAAGTCCTAATGACAGTCCTCGCGGAGATCGAGGGAGTATTGAACTCAAAGCCCCTCGGTTACGTCTCAAGTGATGTAGCAGATGTCGACCCAGTCACCCCCAACACACTCTTGATGGGGCGGCTGGACCCCGCGCTACCCCAGACAATGTACAGGCCTGAAGAAGCAAACGGCCGAAGAATGTGGAGGTACAGTCAAGTATTGGCTGACAAGTTTTGGAACAGCTTCCTACTCCACTACCTACCGTCTCTACAGACCCGCCAGAAATGGGTGAAAGAGAGAGACAATTTGACAGAAGGAACAGTCGTCATGATTATCGACCAGTCACTACCCCGAGCTATGTGGCCGGCTGGCCGCGTAAGCAAAGTGATCACCGGTGCCGACGGAAAGGTCCGAGCAGCTGAAGTGCTCGTCCAAGGGCGGACCTACACCCGACCCGTGGCGAGGCTAATAGAACTGCCAAGGCTCCCCGATACTATCGATGACGACCATGACCCCATGACTTTGTGAACTGACTGACCCTCACAGCAGACATTGAGTAGTGGACAGTGCGGTTAATCTGTCTCTGCTTAGCTAATTAGGTGGGACTAATTAGGGGGCGGCTGTTACAAAGGATCAGATTAAACCGAATATATATATTTATTTATTGATATATATTGCATAGTATTTGTATATCGTTTGATATCCCTTGTATATTCCTTGTACATATACACGGAATATCCCTTTAGTCCAGCCCATAATAGTTCATTCTCCTATTGGACAGCGGTCCACCGGCGCCAGGGACCGGCCCCCGGAGCCAAGTTCAAAGTCACCGACACGACATGTCTGTACTTGCCCCGGCCCTGCCCAGGGATACGGCGACAGAAATGAGAGTGGCACTATTTGTGCACCGTGCGTATAAATACGGCGCAGGTGAATGTAGAAACCCCATAGCCCCTTACCTCCGTACCCTTCGTCCATTTAGTATGTTACCGATAAGTTGAAGCCTCACCCACGATACAACGTGCGGTGAAGTATGGCCTGTTTGGCCTCAGAATAGAGCATCGAGACCGCGTGCGAATTAGTAACTGAATTGTCAGAGTTTGGCGCTATACCGTCGAGTGCGACATATTTCTATTGAGTCTTTAATAGTCTATTTGTGTATAGTGTATCGTGCGGTTAGAATTCTATAGTGACCAGCATCTCCAACGCTTTCTCGTATCAGCTAGAGTTCTTATCCAGGCTGGGCCGACCGCATGGCGCTTTCACCCGAGGAGACCTAGGCGAGAACCGTATGGACATGTACTTAAGCATTACATCACGCGCAGGAGTGGTTTGTGACCAATAAACCATGCTAGGGGTGGTCGTTAGACCCCCCTAGGCATGGTTTATTGGTCACAAATCACGACTACAAGTGGTGTAAAGCTTTTATACAACTGCCAGATTCATCCAACCTTATTTCTATACAATAAACACACATTAATCGAAGATTTATTGAAAAAACCATCCGCCAGAAAAAGTAGTTCCCACAACTACAAAAAAGACAAGTTGCCTCCATGTGGAAGCAGCTTGAAGTGCATCCAACCAAACTAACACATCCAACTGTGTATTATTGGAATGATTGAGAGAAGTTGCCTCATGTGGAAGCAGCTTGAAGTGCATCCAACCAACTAACACATCCAACTGTGTATTATTGGAATGATTGATTGAAAATTTTATTACCAGATGCAGAATGGGTACAATACAGTACGGCTCAATACACACAATTGTTAAGGGAATGCAGACCTACTTTCCATAGAACTTCATTCTTAGATGCTTCTATATAAAGTAGGTAAAACAAATTAAAACGTTTTCTTTGCCCTATAGGAAAAAAACGTTTTCTTCGCCCTATTTTTTTATTTATTTCTTTTAGCCTAAACTTAACCAGTTGGAAACCAGGGGTACAGTAATAAAATTAGCAATCAACCAATCAATCAATTCAATAGACCATGCTCACTTAAAACAGCGCTGCTTCTCTCTCAGTCTGACTCCCCCGCTGTTGCAGACAGGAGTGTGTGTGTGTGTGTGTGTGTGTGCGTGTGTGTGTGTGTGTGTGTGTGTGTCACAGTGTGTGTGTGTGTGTGCGTGCGTGTGTGTGTGTATGTGTGTGTGTGTGTGTGTGTGTGTATGTGTGTGTGTGTGTTTGTGGGTACGCCAGCGTCGGACAGTGTGAGAGAGAACGCTGCAGTCAGTAGAAAGTAGGAAGGAAGAAATTTAAATCAATCAATTAATCAATCAATCAATCCGCGATTTTTCTTTTGTTCTAGATTGACTCAAGACCCATCAATTACATCATCCAACATTGTTTAAAGGACTAACACATTCCCCTTGACAGAATCGCTTCATATTTAGTCGTTATGGTGCTATCAACATATCCATTTGTTGTCCGCGATCTTGTTTTCTCCCGGAATGAGCCGGGGAGTGATATGTGATTCGGTTGTGGGCGGGTCCTGAGCCCAGGACCGTGGATTGTTGCCAATAAAGACGTGTAAATGGCCAATCAGAATCGAGAAATTTGCATGCCGTTGTATAAACTGGATTAATCTACCCGACGACTACATAGCCCTTTGCGGCTGGAATATATTTGCTTTGGTCCTATGATTTATGGAGCGGATAATCGCCGACGCCTGCACGTGTTGGATTTACCCCGAGAGGAGTCAAGTCGAGTCGGCGCTCAGAGAGCCTGAGGCCGCCTAGCTTTCTTCACTGTAGAGCTACAGTCTACCAGAGAACCAAGCTGTATTCGTCTGTGGATCAAGAGACTACTGCACCGGCTTCTGTACCTGAAGTCTCCCTAGTCATCGTTGACCAGACGTCCTACTACCGACAGATCTTCTACCCCCTTGCTGGCTTACAACCAGTGGGAACCCCTTCCAGTATCTCCCGCTATTACTAGTGTACCATAGATATAATTCCCTAAGATTCAGGTTGTATAATTACCTCCTGCGTAACCAGAGAATGGACATTCGTTATTGATTTGCCTACGCATACTCCTTTGCCTTACAAGTGCATTCAAAGAATAATGTAAAGTATCCTATGTACCTTTTGCTCCATTAAATACTTGATTAATACCTTTGACTGGAACCGATTTCATTGTGGGAAGTGTTCATCATATTCATATATCGTGTACTGTATGGCCAGTAATTAAAGTACATAAAGCGGTAGTGGTTTAATGATACCATACTTATCAATACAGTCAGGGAATTGTACCCCTCAGTTACAATTATTATAGTTTAATTAACTTTAATTAACAGATTGCAGAAAGGGTACAGTACAGTACAGCTCAATACACACAATTGTTAAGGGGATGCAGACCAGAGAAAGACTTTCGACTTGTTTACATCAGGGCCCCCCATTTTCAATTCGTAATGAAATTGCTATTATGTGTCTGCATGAACACACAACTGTAACTGTACTAAAAAATAACAAAATAAGGGTTGTCTCAGTTCACAACTATATTGGTCAAGTTTTGAGTGGGACTTGTTTGCGTCCCTACAGCTTCTTATTCAATTGAGCGAGATGCTCGGTTATGTCACACAGCCAGTTTGCATCTGACAGTTCAGACAATATTTCTTCAACCCTTTGTTACCTATTCCGTCTGGATCTTTTTTGTATTTTGGGCTGTAAAATTGTCAAAGAATGTCTGAGGAGTAAGTGCTTTTGGCTTTTTTCCTTTGTTACTTCATCAATACCTCAGATGTTCAACATACATGTGTGTAAGAATGTGTAATAACTAAGGCTGTCAAAGTTAAAGGTTTATTAACGCATTAACCCACAATTCTTTTAACGCCGCTATTTTTTAACCCAAGATTAATGTTTAAAAAAAAATAATAATAATTACCAAAGCTCTTGGGGGCCACATAAAATGACGTGGCGGGCCACATTTGGCCCGCGGGCCATGAGTTTGACACCTATGACTGTGTCTAATTAGTCCCGCCACAGTTGTATAATGAGAAAAAGAAAAGAAAAGTAATAAAAATATATAAAAAAATGTTTAATATAAAGTTTGTCAATAGGGATGTATCAATAGTATTGGCAGTGGTAGTAGTCGTAATAGTAATCCACTATATTTTTTTATTTTCTAAAAAAATAAACCAGTTCAACACAGGTGACCACTTTTGCTTCATTTCTTTGATGGCTCAAATGTCTGCTCTAGTCCAGTGGTTCCCAATCCTCTCCTCGAGACGCCCCAGCCGGTCCATGTATTTGTTAGATTCCACCACCAGCACACCTTGATTCAACTAATAAAGGGCTAGTTAAGTTGAATCAGGTGTGCTGGTGGTGGAATTTAACAAATACATTGAACGGCTGGGGTGCTTCGAGGAGAGGATTGGGAAGCACTAGTCTAGACGATTTTGTGTTTTGAGCACAAAGTTCATCATAGATCCTCTTTATTTTGCGCTCAAAGTGCACCAGATTGATGCATTTAACTTTAAAATGTACACACAAAAAAATATGTCCGGGGGGCATGCCACCCGGACCCCCCTAGAGGGTCGGCGGTTCACCCCCCTTATGGCGCTGTTCCACTGCATGGTACCTACTCTACTCTACTCTACTCTACTCTACTCTACTCTACTCTACTCGCTTTAGGTACCTGGTACTTCGTTCCTTTTCCACTGCAGGTACTAAAATAAAGTACTCAGTTTGTCTCTGTGTGGGGAGGCGGGGCTGCTGGTGTACAGCTGAGAGCTCCATAGCTCTGTGAGAGCTCCAGCATAGCTATGTCCGTGAGCTAGTAGGCGCAAGCCAGAGTAAAACACACTTTTCAATCAATCAATCAATAACAACATTAACGAGACTCTCGTTGTGTCTATTCTACAAGCATTAACGTTAGCTAGGCTGTCTATGCTAACGTTAGCATTAGGCTAACAAGCTGTAACGTTACCAGTCGCGTCTATTTGCTAACGTTAGCATTAGGTAATAACCGGTTTAAAATGGATGGTGATTACCTCACGTTGTGTCTATTCTATTAGCATTAACGTTACTCATACAAACAATCAATAGCGAGTTATATTGATCGCGCTATGTACGATAGCCATGCTAAAACGCTAGCACAACATCAGCACAACATAATCTTAAGCCTTAACAAGTCAGCGATCTTTTTGCGAGAATAAACTCTCCGCTCGGTGGCAAATTGTGTTGACGTCGGTTTTGTTTAATCAATAAATGAGGCAGAATACACAGTGAATTGTTTGTTTATTGAACTTGTGCCTGCTGCAACCATAATGAAATCCTATGCGAGACATTCAAGATGGCGGCTCTCTGTTTTCGTTCAGACTCTCCAAACAGTGACGCGTCTCTCTTCTGACCAATCAGTGGTCTGCAGTTTTTCACGTGACATTTATGGTACCAGTTCTACCCGCTTGGCTCGCGCTTGGAACCAGAGTCGAGCAGGGACTAAAAAAGTACCCGAAAAAGTACCTGGTACCAGGTAGTACCAGGTACTTTGGTAATGGAAAACCGAAAATACCGAGTAGAGTAGAGTAGAGTAGAGTAGGTACCATGCAGTGGAAAAGCGCCAATAGTCTCTGAAAATCCTGTGGGAAACACTGACTGACATCATACTGTGACAGCACAAATGTTCTAGAATGTTGTATGATGTCATAGTGGAACATTCTAGAACATTTGTGGTCCTATTTAAAGGCAGCCCAGGGAACTGACTCTAACTTCGATTGCTCATAAGGCGTGATTGAGAAGGCAAAGTTAAGAGTGAGGAAAGGATGACAAGAGGAGCAGAGAAGAAGCAGACAGACTATAGTAATTCAGTTTGAAGATTAGAAGAAGATTGTAAACTAGATTGTAGTTAGGCAGCAATACGCTGAAAGGTGTCTAGACTGCCGGAAATTCACAAGAAGAAGAAGAAGAAGAAGATGGCGGCGCTGGTTGAGGCAGTGTCTCTGAGCGGTTTATATTATTATTTACATGTATATCTGCTTCTCTTCAGCTGCTGCAGCTTCTCTGTCACACAGCAGCAGGAGGACAACTCGACGGGCCACGAGGAGTCATTATTTCATTATTATTCTTTCATTAATTCATTAATTCAATCATTCATCGATTATGTCCACAACTCCTCCTCCGCTACAACATTAACCCCGGCGTCCAGCACCGTCCCGCCCCCGCTCCCGCTCCCGCTCCCGACCCCGTCTGCAGAACCCCTGACCCTGACGGGACTGCCCACCCCCCCTGCAGAGGGTAAGAGAACACGGCTATGTCATATATGTTGTGTATGTCATATATGTCACTATGAATTGAACATGGGGGACCCTGATGTAAACGAGACGAAAGTCTTTCTCTGGTCTGCATCCGCTTAACAATTGTGTGTATTGAGCCGTACTGTATTGTACCCATTCTGCAATCTGTTAATTAAAATGTTCAATCAATCAATCACGTTAGCCAAGCCGCAGATATATCCACACATATCTATATTCTTGTTGTAATAATAACCCAGTATTAAAAAATCATTTCAGAGTCCAAAACAATCACTCAACAAACGAAGTAGTTCTCAGTTAGATGTTAATACGCAAGTGCCTCTTGCTATGTGTAATTGTGTATATATTATTATTAGTGTGGGTTCTCCCACACTATTGTAATACTATTTATTTATTCTTTATTATTCCGCCGATTTCTGTCCGCTAACTCCTCCCAGAGCTTTCGCAGCTCCAACTCGAGTTGCTATTACTTTGTGGAAAGTTTCACTGCACTGTTTGGCTACAAATCGACTTTAAACGGGAAATTTTGGTCCATAAGGAATGAATGGCACAGTGTGATGTCACAGTATGATGTCATAATAGGACATTCTAGAACATTTGTAATGTCACAGTATGATGTCATAATAGCACATTCTAGAACATTTGTGATGTCACAGTATGATGTCATAATAGAACATTCTAGAACATTTGTGATGTCACAGTATGATGTCATAATATGATGTCATAATAGAGGCATCACCCACACACAACGAACAATGAATGAACACTACACAACAACAACCACCAAACGCACATAGCACACACATCCACACGCACACACTCACTTAAACAAACACACTGTAGCACCCACTCCACACACTTTATAGCACACACCCACTTTAAACAAACACACTGTAGCACCCACTCCCCACACTTTATATTTATTGATGAAGGATTGCACTACAACTCGTACACCTTACTGTAAATTTTACCTAAACTGTACCTCATCCCATTTCTGCTTTGCACTAGATAGTACTGTACATTAGTACACTGCATAGTATTGTATATTATATGGTAACTCAGAACATTGTACATATGTCTATACCGAACACTGTGACCTCTTTTTCTTCTTCTAAATTACACGTATACTATGTTTGATACTATCTTGTCTAGCACAGTCTCTGGAGCGTAACAGTAAGAAGCATTTTGTATGAAAGTATTCTGTACTTCTGTATGACAACTATTAAAGAAACTTGAAACTTTCAAAATCCCCCCCGCGGAATTGTCTAGTATTATCATTATTATCTAACTCCTCTCTAACCCTTCGAGCTCTAATACCACCAGTGTTTTCAACAATTGTTGCAAATGTCTGACTGCAGTCGTGTGGAACATTGTAGAGATTAGCTCCAGTGTCTTTGTAGCACACAGATATACACACACACATACTGTACCTATATGAATTGAAAATGGGGGACCCTGATGGAAACAAGACAAACGTCTTTCTCAGGTCTGCATCCCCTTAACAATTGTATGTATTGAGCCGTACTGTATTGTACCCATTCTGCAATCTGTTAAATAAAGTTTTCATTCATTCATTCATTTTCATTCATTCATTCATTCATACATACATGTCACACACACACATACTGTACACACACATACTGTACACACACATACTGTACACACACAGGCACACACATACTGTACACACACACCACTGTACATGTCGACTAAAAACGCACTTATTCAATCAAACATCTGAAATTGTGAAAATAACTAACCTTACCGTCTTCTACTATCATGCACTCTTCCTACTTTACTGATACTGTATGTCTGTACTACTCTGCACTCAACACTGCAACACCCAAGTTTCAACACTGTTTGATGAACATTGTTACTCAGCTGAAAGAGCTAAATGACTCCATGTAAATGTCTGAGGGCCGTCCTCTTAACCCTTTCACTGCCACACGACAGCCGGTTAACCCTTTCACTGCCACACGACAGAAGGTTAACCCTTTACTATCACAGTCGCCAGGCTGTGTCCCTGTGACGAGCAGAGAGACCTGTGTGACGTCAACTGCTGCTGCGACGCCGACTGTTCCGCGGAGCTGCCTCTCTTCACCGGCTGCTCGACCCCCAGAGTCAGGTAACTAACCACCAAGGGAACCACCAAGGGAACCACCAAGGGACCCACCAAGGGAACTGTTAGGGAATTCCTCCCTCCCAAGTTCTTTAATTGATATAGTATGGACCAGCTGACCAGAGATTCACAGCGACAAAGTTCTATTTCAAACGGAGTCTTTATTGTTGATCACACAGAGAAGAGAACTCTCCTGCAGCCCACAGGCTCAGCCTCTCGCACCAGAATGAAGACACACATGACAGCGATTTATATACCCTCTGGACAAAGAGAAAAGGGAGGGGTGCGTGTGTGTGCGCGTGTGTATGTATGTATGTATGTATGTATGTATGTATGTATGTATGTATGTATGTATGTATGTATGTGTGTGTGTGCATGGCCGCCTAGTTATGGTTGAAAGTGGGGGTGCAAAATTTTTTTGTATTTTTTTTTTTTTACCCTTTTTTTTTTTTGTGCAAGGGGTGGTTTGGAGGGGGTCCGGCACGACCCCCTCCACGGCATATTTTTTAACATTTAATGAACACCTGTATGTGCAATTTCCTGCAATATAGAGCCTTCAATCTTGACCAAAATAAAGCTGCTCTTTTCACTATAAAACTCAGTTTATATTGCAGTATGATAGCTATAATAATAATAACTTCACTGCGAGGGCTCTTTTAGCTAACGCTAGCTAGGCACGTATGATAGCCAATTACTATTATAATAATAATAATAATAATAATAACTTTCCCATCCTACCAAAGCCCCTCCGGCCCCGTTCACATCCGCAGCGCAGTACCAACAACAACAACAACAACAACTAATTGACGCTATCAATAGCCCCAGTGAGCGCGGCGGCTGAATGAATGAAAACTTTATTTAACAGATTGCAGAATGGGTACAATACAGTACGGCTCAATACACACAATTGTTAAGGCGATGCAGACCAGGGAAAGACGTTTGTCTTGTTTACATCAGGGTCCATGTTAAGCCCTTTCGTGACTGTGCTGCACCGAGTGAATCCACAGTCACTTGCTCCTCAATGGGAAACCAACCTAGATTTACCATGAAGGACTGGTTCTGGCCGAACCGTTCGTTATACAAGTATCACAGAGACATTACAAAGGTGCTCACAGTTGCACGAGGGGTTCGCACAGAGATACGGGATGGTTTGAAAGCTCGGCGTTGCTAATAAATATTTTTAATATTTCTTTATAAACTGCTCAAAGCGGCATTATTTCCGCCGTTGGGTGATCACAGCGCCTGCGCACCATCCCGTATCTCTGGATTCACTCGGTGCAGCGCAGCAGCGCCGAGGCTCACCATACGAGAAATATTCAGTTTCAATCTGTTTGCGGATTTAGTATACAGTCACAGTGTTCGACTTACATGATGATTTGCTCCATTTTGATGTAAACGCCGAAGAATAATCCAGTCACAATGTTATCCAATATCCAGCCTGAATTTTTCAACGGCTTTCGAAAAAGCCGCCTCCCCCAACATGTCGTATACGTCATGCCGACGAACCGTGGCCCGTGGGCACTGGATCAAACCATTAAAGTGGGGGGTCACACAATCTTTGGAAACTTAAAAACTTGCTATTAAGTGTCATTGCGTATTATTAATTTGATTGAAATTACTTAGTTATGCTTAGATTTATATATGGGGGGGGGGGGGGGGGGGTATATCATATTTTTCATATGATCAAAAAGTTGGGGAGCAAAACCAGCGTTTGCCCCCCCATGTTCAATAGTCGTAGAGCACCCGCTTCCCGTGCTCTATTGCGCAGGCGTCTATGTGTGTGTGTGCTCATCTGTGTGTGTGCTTGTCTGTGTCAGAAGAAGGGGTGTTAGAGGTAATGGGTTCCAGATGTAGCTACAGCCCCACAACCAACAAATCAAGATGGGTGCAGGAACGGGGTCATCAGGTCACTTAAGCTAGAGAGAGAGACAGACCCCCTACAGGGTGCAGCCTGCACGAGCACAGATATAAGATATCAGACATTCAACATCAAATATTTCTAGATCAATGAACTAAACTATCAGAACCACCAAGGGAACCACCAAGTGAACCACCAAGGGAACCACCAAGGGAACCACCAAGTGAACCACCAAGGGAACCACACTGTGGCTGAACCTGGTCCCTGAATACTAGGGGCGGGATCCACAAAGAATGGATTGCACGATGCTAATTGCACCCTTACTTACAATTCATTATGAATTGCAAATGGGGGACCCTGATGTAAACCAGACGAAAGTCTTTCTCTGGTCTGCATCACCTGCGTGGTGATTGATTGATTGAAAATCTTATTAACAATCACCACGCAGGTGATGCAGACCAGAGAAAGACTTTCGTCTTGTTTACATCAGGGTCCCCCATTTGCAATCCATAATGAATTGTAAGTAGGGTGCAACTAGCACCGTGCAATCCATTCTTTGTGGATCCCGCCCTAGGAGTTGAACGTAGCACACGGTAAAAGTGCAGTATATTGCCCATCTTCTAGGTGGCGACAGTGGCTCAAGCAGGTAGATCAGTCGTCTGGTAGTCTGAAGGCTCCCGGTTCGTTTCCCTCCTCTCCCGGGCAGCGTGTCGATGTGTCCTTGAGCAAGACCCTTAACCCCTAACTGCTCCCGATGAGCAGGTCGGCACCTTGCATGGTCGCCTCCGCCGTCGGTGTGTGTAGCTGGTTTAAGGCCACTCTCTTTAATGTCGGTCGTGTATGTGAAGTCAAGACAGGCCGTGATCCATTCAGCCAGATATATTTACAGACACTGAACGACCATCTTACCCCTTCTAGCACCCAGACAATCTGGCGTGAAGGGGGAAGTGCAAGGGGAAATACGTCACTTCGGCAGGAAGTGACGATTTCAAAATAAAAGACTTTGAGAATAAAGGATAATAAAACAAATTAAAATAAAACGTGAGGGAGGGATTCTTTGTGGAATACATAACAGTATATTTTATATATACCTGCTACATGAGGAACAAATGGGTGAATGTGAGGAACAAAGTGAAGCGCTTTGGATAAAAGCTGTTATATAAATGCAGCCATTTACCATATTGTGTGGAATGGTGTAGACTAGGTTACCATGACAACAGGATGTGCCCTCTCCCATGTAAAGAGATGGGTTGATACGGCCATGTTCTCTCTATGCTGTGAATTCTGATTTTATTTACATGTATATCTGCTTCTCTTCAGCTGCTGCAGCTCCTCTGTCACACAGCAGCAGGAGGACAACTCGACGGTCTACGGGGATTCATTATTTCAGTCATTCATTCATTCAGTCATTCATGGATTCAATCATCTCACAGATGTGTATTATGATCACAACTTCACGAAGATTGAGAACTCCTCCACCGCTACAACATTAACTCCGGCGTCCAGCCCCGTCCCCGCTCCCGCTCCCAACCCCACCCGCGCTCCCGCTCCCAACCCCACCCCCGCTCCCTTTCCCGCCCTCACCCCCACCCCCGCTCCCACCCCCGCTCCCACCCCCGCTCCCACCCCCGCTCCCGCTCCCGCCCCCACTCCCGCTCTCACCCCCGCTCCCACCCCCGCTCCCACCCCCGCTCCCACCCCCGCTCCCACCCCCGCTCCCGCTCCCGCCCCCACTCCCGCTCTCACCCCTGCCCCTGCCCCCGCTCCCGCCCCTGCCCCTGCCCCCGCCCCCGCTCTCACTCCTGCCCCTGCCCCCGCCCCCGCTCCCGCCCCCGCCCCCGCTCCCGCTCCCACCCCGCTCCCGCCCCCGCTTCCACTCCCGCCCCCGCTCCTGCTCCCGCTCCTGCCTGCAGAACCCCTGGCCCTGACGGGACTGCCCACCCCCCCTGCAGAGGGTAAGAGAACACGGCTATGTCATATATGTTGTGTATGTCATATATGTTATGATGAATTGAACATGGGGGACCCTGATGTAAACGAGACGAAAGACTTTCTCAGGTCTGCATCCCCTTAACAATTGTATGTATTGAGCCGTACTGTACTGTACCCATTCTGCAATCTGTTAATAAAATGTTCAATCAATCACGTTAGCCAAGCCGCAGATATATCCACACATATCTATATTCTTGTTGTAATAATAACCCAGTATTAAAAGATCATTTCAGAGTCCAAAACAATCACTCAACAAACGAAGTAGTTCTCAGTTAGATGTTAATACGCAAGTGCCTCTTGCTATGTGTAATTGTGTATATATTATTATTAGTGTGGGTTCTCCCACACTATTGTAATACTATTTAGTGTGGGTGACCTGGCTTTAGCCAGGTTGCAACCACATAATAGTAATCTATACTTTTTTTATTATTTATTATTCCGCCGATATTTGCCAACAAACCCCTCCCAGAGTGTTCGCACCACATACACGGGAAAGGTATCAAAACGACCGGGTTCCTCCAACTCGAGTTGCTATTACTCTTCGGAAAGTTTCACCGCACCGTTTGGCTACAAATCGAATTTAAACAGGAAAATGTCGGTCCCATAGGGAATGCATTGCGAATTAGGGTGGAGGAGCTGAAATAATTTTTTTACCATCACCTTGGTTAACAGTGATCTAAATTTTGGACGTAGATATAAAAATAACACATCAAAACGATGACACGGCTGTCCCCTCGCTCACAAAAGAAAAATAAATGGGATTGGACATTTCCATCTCAACTGATGACCATTTGTTTGAAAGTTATGCTCTACATACAAACCAATGGCTTTGCACTCTAACAAAAAGCAGATTATTTAGCTTTCCCCCCCTTGTGTCCCGATCGCCACCGAGGCCACAATTGTCGACGGAATGACACAATATCGCACACAACCCTTCATTGGGATCCTCAGGTGCTCACATTAAAGGCAATACGCTTAATGTCTTATACTTTTCTTTTAAACATTGTGACTGCAGGCATGCGTCTGCCCTCATTGAAATACATTGGGTCGCAAAGTGCAGAGTCATTGGTGATTGCATCAGCCTAATCAGTGGTGAGCAGGTGTGCGTGGCTCAAAGGAAGCTGTCAATCAACTCAGTACAGCTGACCTGGCAATGACCTCTCATGGAGTTAACCCTTCATTACCCCTCTGTGTAGCAGTACTGAGTTGATTGACAGCGCCCTCTGAGTAGTAGAGACTTGTGGGGGTTTGTGTCATTGTACTCGGTAGGGATGTCCTCTTTCATTGGTCTATTTTGACCACTCCCCCGATCCTTAGACCACACCCCCTTAGGCCACACCCCCTTAGTGTATCTCTTGAACCGTTTGTCGTAGAGACTTGCGGGTTGTGCCATTGTACTCGGCAGGGATATCCTCTTTCATTGGTCGATGTTGACCACTCCCCCGATCCTTATACCACGCCCCCTTAGGCCACACCCCCTTAGTGTATCTCTTGAACTGTTTGTTGTAGAGACTTGCGGGTTGTGCCATTGTACTCAGTACAATAGTGTGTGTAATAGTGTGCTAGTGTAATAGTGTGTAATATTGTGCTAGTGTAATAGTGTGTAATAGTGTGCTAGTGTAATAGTGTGCTAGTGTAATAGTGTGTAATAGTGTGCTAGTGTAATAGTGTGCTAGTGTAATAGTGTGTAATAGTGTGCTAGTGTAATAGTGTGTAAGTGTGTAATAGTGTGTAATAGTGTGTAATAGTGTAATAGTGTAATAGTGTGTAATAGTGTAATAGTGTAATAGTGTGTAATAGTGTAATAGTGTGTAATACACACATACTGTACACACAGGCACACACATATTGTACGTGTACACACACACACATACTGTACACACACACACACACACACATACTGTACACACACAGGCACACACATACTGTACACACACAGGCACACACATACTGTACACACACACACACACACACCACTGTGCATGTCGACTAAAAACGCACTTATTCAATCAATATCTGAAATTGTGAAAATAACTAACCTTCTTACCGTCTTCTACTATCATGCACTCTTCCTACTTTACTGATACTGTATGTCTGTACTACTCTGCACTCACTGAACACCCACGTTTCAACACTGTTTGATGAACATTGTTACTCAGCTGAAAGAGCTAAATGACTCCATGTAAATGTCTGAGTGCCGTCCTCTTAACCCTTTCACTGCCACACGACAGCCGGTTAACCCTTTCACTGCCACACGACAGAAGGTTAACCCTTTACTATCACAGTCGCCAGGCTGTGTCCCTGTGACGAGCAGAGAGACCTGTGTGACGTCAACTGCTGCTGCGACGCCCACTGTTCTGCGGAGCTGCCTCTCTTCACCGGCTGCTCGACCCCCAGAGTCAGGTAACTAACCACCAAGGGAACCACCAAGGGAACCACCAAGGGAACTGTTAGGGAATTCCTCCCTCCCAAGTTCTTTAATTGATATAGTATGGACCAGCTGACCAGAGATTCACAGCGACAAAGTTCTATTTCAAACAGAGTCTTTATTGTTGATCACACAGAGAAGAGAACTCTCCTGCAGCCCACAGGCTCAGCCTCTCGCACCAGAATGAAGACACACATGACAGCGATTTATATACCCTCTGGACAAAGAGAAAAGGGAGGGGTGTGTGTGTGTGTGTGTGTGTGTGTGTGTGTGTGTGTGTGTGTGTGTGTGTGTGTGTGCTCGTCTGTGTGTGTGCTTGTCTGTGTCAGAAGAAGGGGGGTTAGAGGTAATGGGTTCCAGATGTAGCTACAGCCCCACAACCAACAAATCAAGTTGGGTGCAGGAACGGGGTCATCACCCCAGTCATCACACACATAATAAACCTCTCTATAAAACAGGGGCACGTCCCCAAGGACTTCAAAATTGCGAGAGTGACCCCTCTACACAAAAAGGGCAGCAAATTAGACCCAGGCAACTACCGCCCTGTTTCTATTCTTACCTCCATCTCGAAAGTCATGGAGAAAATAGTCTATGAACAGGTCGAAAAGTACTTGGTGGAAAAAAATCTAATCTACGAATTCCAATCTGGCTTCAGAACGTCCCACTCCACTGACACATGCCTCCTCTATTTGAACGACCACATCAAACAAGAGGTGGACGCGGGCAAATACTGCGGCATGGTCATGCTGGACCTACAAAAGGCCTTCGACACTGTCAATCACACCATTCTAATGGACAAGCTAAAAGCAATTGGTTTTGATAGTCTATCAGTGAGCTGGATGCAATCCTACCTGGAGGGGAGAGAACAGATGGTAGAGGTAAACGGTACTCTATCCCCCCCCCTCACAGTAAACTGTGGTGTTCCACAAGGAAGCATACTAGGACCGCTACTCTTCCTAATTTATGCAAATGACATGTCGTCAGCCTGTGACTGCAACTTGTTCCTGTTTGCGGACGACTCAGCCCTGCTGGTCTCTGACAAGAACAAGTTGCAGGTTGAAAAAACCCTCAGCTCGGAACTAGGCAAAATCTGCATATGGCTTGCTGATAACAAACTATCATTACACATGGGCAAAACAGAGTCCATTCTCTTCGGTTCAAATAACAAACTCAGCAAGACCGACGGATTCTCAGTTACAGTGGGTGACAATATTGTCACAAGGAAAGACGAAATTACCTACCTGGGTTCCATCCTAGAGGCAAATCTTTCCTGTGACAAAATGGCATCCAATGTAATAAAAAAAGTCAACCAACGAACTAGATTCTTGTACCGGATCTCCTCTCTGGTAAGTAAGTAAGTAAGTAAGTAAGTAAGTATTTATAAAGCACCTTTCATACATGTCATGTAGCTCAAAGTGCTGTAAACAAGAATACCCTGAAGACTCTGGCAGGAGCACTCATTCAAGGGTACTATGACTATGCGTGCACCTCATGGTACCAAAGCACCTCAAAGGCGCTTAAAACAAAATAACAAACATCACAAAACAAACTGGTCAGACTACTACTTGACCTGAACCCCAGAACCCACCTCACCCCTGCCCACTTTGCCAACCTAGGATGGCTTAGAGTAGACGACAGAGTACAGCAACTTGCAATGGGCCTGGTCTACAAGATACACTATACGACCGGGGTGCCCATGTACATGTCAAAATACTTCCCAAAGGTCAGTGAATACCACAACCACTACACCAGAGGAAGCTCAACAAATCATGTTAAACCCAGATTCGGCTCAAACAAGGGACTAAACACGATTCGCAATTATGCCACAACAATGTGGAACGCCCTACCCAAAGCTGTAAAGGAATGTGAATCCCTGCCCACATTCAAAACCGCTCTTAAAGAGCACCTACGGGAGGCTGCAATTCGAAACTGGCCACCGTAAATGCCCAAAACCCCCACCACCTCCTAATAGACAGTCTCCTCACCACCGCATGTATATATTCCCTCCCCGCCGTATGTATATTTCCCTCCCACCCACCCACCCCCTCCTAATGTACAGTCCCCTCCCCATCATATGTATATACTCTGTCAGGATCTAGGGGTAACAGTACTGTATATTTGAATACCGTTATGTCACAAATGTATCAGTACTAAATACCTATATGTCCCTATGCCATAAATGTCATGTATGTTGTGTATGTCATAAATGTCTATATGAATTGAAAATGGGGGACCCTGATGTAAACAAGACAAACGTCTTTCTCTGGTCTGCATCCCCTTAACAATTGTATGTATTGAGCCGTACTGTATTGTACCCATTCTGCAATCTGTTAAATAAAGTTTTCATTCATTCATTCATTCATTCATCAGGTCACTTAAGCTAGAGAGAGAGACAGACAGAGAGACGCCCAGGCCCCCCTACAGGGTGCAGCCTGCACGAGCACAGATATAAGATATCAGACATTCAACATCAAATATTTCTAGATCAATGAACTAAACTATCAGAACCACCAAGGGAACCACCAAGGGAACCACCAAGGGAACCACCAAGTGAACCACCAAGGGAACCACCAAGTGAACCACCAAGGGAACCACACTGTGGCTGAACCTGGTCCCTGAATACTAGGGGCGGGATCCACAAAGAATGGATTGCATGATGCTAATTGCACCCTTACTTACAATTCATTATGAATTGCAAATGGGGGACCCTGATGTAAACAAGACGAAAGTCTTTCTCTGGTCTGCATCCCCTTAAAGGAAAACTCCAACATTTTGGGAAATTAGCTTATTTGCCATCTACCCTGGAGTTAGACAAGAAGATGCATACCTTTTTTCTTCTCTGCATGCAGTAGGAGTAGGAAGACGCGCACCGTTAGCCTAGCTTAGCGTCAGTCACTGGAAGTAGGTTCCTCCATTAGCCTAGTTCCCAACGTCTTCCTACTCCTACTGCATGCACAGAGATGAAACAGGTATGCATCTTCTTGTCTAACTCCAAGGTAGATGGCAAATAAGCTAATTTCCCAAAATGTTGGAGTGTTCCTTTAACAATTGTATGTATTGAGCTGTACTGTTATATATATGCAGCCATTTACCATTTTGCCCTTATTGTGTGGCATGGTGTAGACTAGGTTACCATGACAACAGGATGTGCCCTCTCCCATGTAAAGAGATGGGTTGATACGGCCATGTTCTCCGTAGCTGTGCTGTGAATTCTGATTTTGGTCATTTCTGTAAGTATGTTTTTTGCCCAGCTAAACCCAGCTGCTTCTGTCCCTCCAGTGGAAGCAGTAAGATGTGCAGCCAGCAGGTGGCGTACTACTCTCTAGGCAGCACCGTGGAGGGTCTGTCTGAGCTGCACACCGCGCTCCAGAAGGAGCTTAACTATGATGTCTTCTGTATTCAGTCTCAGAACCGTAAGTCAGGTTTAACAGAGTGCTCCGGGGCGCTTTCTACATCTGGGCTGCAATTACAATAATAATAATAATAATAATAATGGATTGGATTTATATAGCGCTCTTCATGACACCCCAGTGACCCCAGAGCGCTTACAGAGTCCATTATTCGTTCATACACAGTCATACCGGTGGTGGTAAGCTACAATTGCAGCCAGAGCTGCCCTGAGGCAGACTCACGGAAGCGTGGCGAATAATCATCGCCTACGGCCCCTCCGACCACCACCAACATTCATTCACATGCATACACATTCATACGAGGCAAGTAGGTTAAGTGTCTTGCCCAAGGACACAACGGCAGTGGGATGGACATGGGCTTGAGCGGGATTCGAACCACCAACCCTTCGATCATTGGACGACCCGCTCTACCCCTGAGCCACGCCGCCCCACAATATAAGAAATCTACTACATTTTGTCCTAAGAAAACATTAACAAGCGCGAATCCGCAATAGCTGCTGCCGCATATGTGTGCGCATGCATACACACACACACACACACACACACACACACACACACACACACACACACACACACACACACACACACACACACACACACACACACACACACTACGGGAGACTGCAATTCGAAACTGGCCCCTACAAATGTCTTAACCCAGTTGTACAGTAAATTACCAAGTATGGCTTTGTCAGTATTCCAATGTACAGTGTACAGTGTGTCCCCCCCCCTACCCCAACCCCCCCCCCCCCTCCAATGTACAGCCCCCACCCACCCAACACCACCCCACCCACCCAACCTCCTCCAATGTACAGTTTCTACGTCAAATGTATATACTCTCTTTTCTGGACTCTTCTTGTATCACAAACAGTACTGTATTTGCAAATCTGATATGTCATAAATGTATAGATGTAGCAGTACTGTCTAGCTGTATGTCATGTATGTTATGATGAATTGAAAATGGGGGACCCTGATGTAAACAAGACGAAAGTCTTTCTCTGGTCTGCATCCCCTTAACAATTGTATGTATTGAGCTGTACTGTATTGTACCCATTCTGCAATCTGTTAATACAGTTTTCAATCAATCAATCAATCAATCAATCAATCAATCAATCAATCAATCAATCAATCAATCAATCAATCAATCAATCAATCAATCAATCACACACACACACACACACACACACACACACACACACACACACACACACACACACACACAGAGGGTTAAACTGTGGCTGTTAGAGGGTTAAACTGTGGCTGTACAGACAGTAGAGGGTTAAACTGTGGCTGTACAGACAGTAGGGGGTTAAACTGTGGCTGTACAGACAGTAGAGGGTTAAACTGTGGCTGTACAGACAGTAGGGGGTTAAACTGTGGCTGTACAGACAGTAGGGGGTTAAACTGTGGCTGTACAGACAGTAGAGGGTTAAACTGTGGCTGTACAGACAGTAGAGGGTTAAACTGTGGCTGTACAGACAGTAGGGGGTTAAACTGTGGCTGTACAGACAGTAGGGGGTTAAACTGGCTGTACAGACAGTAGAGGGTTAAACTGTGGCTGTACAGACAGTAGAGGGTTAAACTGTGGCCCCTCTCATCCTAAAGTGTTGTGTTTGTCTCCATCCAGGTGTTGAAGGCCTCTCTCATCCTAAAGTGTTGTGTTTGTCTCCATCCAGGTGTTGAAGGCCTCTCTCATCCTAAAGTGTTGTGTTTGTCTCCATCCAGGTGTTGAAGGCCTCTCTCATCCTAAAGTGTTGTGTTTGTCTCCATCCAGGTGTTGAAGGCCTCTCTCATCCTAAAGTGTTGTGTTTGTCTCCATCCAGGTGTTGAAGGCCTCTCTCATCCTAAAGTGTTGTGTTTGTCTCCATCCAGGTGTTGAAGGCCTCTCTCATCCTAAAGTGTTGTGTTTGTCTCCATCCAGGTGTTGAAGGCCTCTCTCGTCCTAAAGTGTTGTGTTTGTCTCCATCCAGGTGTTGAAGGCCTCTCTCATCCTAAAGTGTTGTGTTTGTCTCCATCCAGGTGTTGAAGGCCTCTCTCATCCTAAAGTGTTGTGTTTGTCTCCATCCAGGTGTTGAAGGCCTCTCTCATCCTAAAGTGTTGTGTTTGTCTCCATCCAGGTGTTGAAGGCCTCTCTCATCCTAAAGTGTTGTGTTTGTCTCCATCCAGGTGTTGAAGGCCTCTCTCATCCTAAAGTGTTGTGTTTGTCTCCATCCAGGTGTTGAAGGCCTCTCTCATCCTAAAGTGTTGTGTTTGTCTCCATCCAGGTGTTGAAGGCCTCTCTCATCCTAAAGTGTTGTGTTTGTCTCCATCCAGGTGTTGAAGGCCTCTCTCATCCTAAAGTGTTGTGTTTGTCTCCATCCAGGTGTTGAAGGCCTCTCTCATCCTAAAGTGTTGTGTTTGTCTCCATCCAGGTGTTGAAGGCCTCTCTCATCCTAAAGTGTTGTGTTTGTCTCCATCCAGGTGTTGAAGGCCTCTCTCATCCTAAAGTGTTGTGTTTGTCTCCATCCAGGTGTTGAAGGCCTCTCTCATCCTAAAGTGTTGTGTTTGTCTCCATCCAGGTGTTGAAGGCCTCTCTCATCCTAAAGTGTTGTGTTTGTCTCCATCCAGGTGTTGAAGGCCTCTCTCATCCTAAAGTGTTGTGTTTGTCTCCATCCAGGTGTTGAAGGCCTCTCTCATCCTAAAGGGTTGTGTTTGTCTCCATCCAGGTGTTGACGGCCTCTCTCATCCTAAAGTGTTGTGTTTGTCTCCATCCAGGTGTTGACGGCCTCTCTCATCCTCCGCCCGCCGTGCCGTCAGCCAGGAACTTTGACGGGCTCTTCAGGAGGGCAGCAGACTACATCCATGGCTCTGAGAGGGAGGCTGGGGCAGCAGCGTCTGCAGGGGAGGCGTCCGCTGGCTACCTGGTGAGTTTCTGAGTTTTGGGAAGGTTCCTTTTAAAAATGTCATCTGTTGCAGATCACTGGGTTAAAGTCTTTAATGTAATCCATTGGGCTTCAGTAACTTCATTACCTACAGTTACTTCTGGAAGGAGGAACTACTCAGCAGTAGACACCGGTCGCTTCTCTTAACTCAGTCAACAATAGCAGGTTATAGATCGTACAGCTTACACTCTGCTCTTAGTGGAACTATCCCTTTATCTACTCTAATAATGAATCATTTTCTCCACATGCACACACCCATCCGCCTGGCATCCTCCTCATTGAATCTGTAGCTTTGTTTTCCTGGGACCGTGATTCCGAATCTGCGGTTCAATTCCCCGGGTCTCTGGACAAACGGATACCCTCTGCCGCTGCGCTGGCCCCGCTTTTCAAGACGAAAAACACCCGGCGTGAGGGGGGTGAGCTTGGTGTTCATTATGAGAATATCTCCGAGCTCAGGTCGGCTGCAGTCCGCGTGGATGCGATGCATTTGCTATGGGGCTTGCTGCCGATACCGCTGTTGGTAAACACCGTCCTGTGAGTGGGACGTGTGTTGCCTTTTTCCCCTTTTTTTCTTCGGATAAAAAGAGGAAGAGACGGCGGCTGTCAGTAGTGTTGGCCTGTATCGCTATTTCCCACGTTGTACAGCTTCAGTAGTAGCCGCTTAGCTTGCTTCTGCGCTAGCTAGTGGCTATCGATAGCCGGTATGAGCTAACTGTTAGCCAGTTAGCTGTTAAGCTACGACGTTAGCTGGCGGCTACGCTCGGCTCGAAACGTTAGCTTGATGCTATCAGTTAGCCTGGAGTTAAACTGTTAGCTTGTGCTACAACCATTGGCGCTAGCCGTGAGGAAGTAGCAGGCCCTGGCACTCTGACTGCGGCGTCATCTCTGGAGTGAGGCTCCAGCTGCCGCCGCTTCTGGCCCAGCCAGCGAGAGGCTTCGTCAACGTGGTAGACCAGCCTGTGTTGCGGCCTTTCGTCCTGCGTACGAGGTGCAGGTAAGATGTCCATTGGACATTGCCCCACTCTTCCTTCCTCCCCCTCCCGAATGTTTTGATTAATAACGATGTCTTTGTTTAACAAAACATATGTTGCTTCACTGCATTTGGAGATACGACGTGTGCTGTGTGAGAATTGTCTTGGTCCCTGTCTTGTATAGCTTGGGTTTTAGCATTTGCCAAGGCTTGTGTCGTTCTCTCTACCTAAAAACGGTGTTATTTTTTACGTGAGTAAAAATGAACTGGGGTTTTTTGTTGTATGATGAGAAGTTGTGTGTGTGTTCATTTAGACAACGTGGCTAAGTCCACAACTGGCTGGGTGTTAACCTGCAGCGCTGTACATAGTGGCATGTGATCGAGGGCCTGAGCCCTCTTTTAGCTTGTTATTTTCTTTACTTAAGGGTAATGGTAAAAATAACGAGTGGCAAGATTTCACACATAAGCAGAGCCGTGGATAAAACCTGTTTTCAAACGAGGTTATCGGCTGTGGCTGGCGTGCATGATGTAAAGCTTTACTCTACAGGTGAGTATGTGCTTCATCTGCCGCGCCATGCACCTGGTGTCATCGCTCTGTTTTTTCTTTTGGCGTCGTATCAGGGGTGAAGTGGTGAGGGGGTGGGTGAAATTATTCCCCGGTTTGTCTCCCCGGGGCGCCGTCTGGCCCCACAGTATTGTGGGGGGGTAGCCTCTCGGGGCTTACAGCCATGCCAACCTGGACACGCCCGATCTTGTCAGATCTCAGAAACTAAGCAGGTTCGGCCCTGGTTAGTTCTTGGATGGGAGACCCCCTGGGAATACCAGGTGCAGTAAGCTAGGGTGCTTCAGGGCGGCGTGCCAGGGGGGAAGGGTCTGCTCTTGTTTGGGCCCTGTCTGATGCGCTGGCGATGTGGGGGGTGATGTCACCAGTGACCGTCTGGTGGGGCCCCGATGCTGCGGCCTCGTTGGCCTCACCAGGCCCCTTTTTTCGGGGGGTCCTGGCCCTCAGGTTGTCCTAGGGCTGGGACCTCCGCACTCCGCTGCTACGGCCTTGCCACGGGGTTGGGTTCTTGACCTTCAACCCTGTGATGTTGGGGGTTGTGACGGAGGTGTTTTTGCTTCCCATCCGTTCCCTGGTGGCATGTGGGATGCGCACCTGAGTAGTTGCGGGTCCTTCTGAGTGAAGGTAAGTCCCACGGTCTGCTCACCCTGTGCGTTTTGAGGTGCTAAACCCTCTTCGCACAGTCGGATCCGATTCCCTCTCGTCCTCCACTAGGGGGGTTCAGGGGGCTCGTCCTCCCCGGTTCTGATGGTTGTGGGGGGCCTCAGCGGGTACATCTGTCGAGCTTCCGCTCTGCTCAGCTCCTGTGTTCCACTAAGAGCAGAGCGTAAGCTATACGATCTATAACGTAAGGTTATTCTATAACCCTTGTTATATGAGTATAGCGAGCGCTCTGCTCTGACTCACTGAGGACCCTGTGGTCTTCGCCTTCGGTGGTGAAAGACTTGGGAAGGAGCTGATGGTGTAGCCACGCCCCCGCTTATGTAGAGGAGCAGATGTAAATGACCAAGTATGGCTTTGTCAGTATTCCAATGTACAGTGTACAATGTGTGTCCCCCCCCTACCCAATCCCCCCCCCCCCCCCACCTCCAATGTACAGCCCCCACCCACCCACCCACCCAACCTCCTCCAATGTACAGTTTCTACCTCAAATGTATATACACTCCTTTTCTGGACACTTTTTTATCACAAACAGTACTGTATTTGCAAATCTGATATGTCATAAATGTATAGATGTAGCAGTACTGTCTATCTGTATGTCATGTATGTCATATATGTTATGATGAATTGAAAATGGGGGACCCTGATGTAAACAAGACGAAAGTCTTTCTCTGGTCTGCATCCCCTTAACAATTGTATGTATTGAGCTGTACTGTACTGTACCCATTCTGCAATCTGTTAATAAACTTTTCAATCAATCAATCAATGTAGGTGTGGCCAGGCGGATGGGTGTGTGCATGTGGAGAAAATTATTCATTATTAGAGTGGATAAAGGGATAGTTCCACTAAGAGCAGAGCGCTCGCTATACTCATATAACTAGGGTTATAGAATAACCTTACGTTCACTCACTCTAGTTCTCCTGGCCTGGATGTACATGTGAATGGACTGAAGGGATGCAGGCAAAGACATCCGATTTCTGTCTGTTGTTTTGTACTCTTGATGGAGTGACTATTGAGTTGATGACTTTGTGTTTCTAATTCCTAATTGTTCCTGCTTTATGACCAAAGCGTGTAGATTGTTGTCTCACCTGCTGTGGCTTCGTGGTTTCAGTTCGGGGACGTGGTGGCAGCAGTGGGCGAGGAGGGCGAGAGGCGTGCCATGCGTTTACCGGCTCCAGGCGTTACCACCCACTGTGTTGACATGAATCCTGTAGGTAGGTAATGTTGACATGAATACTATAGGTAGGTAATGTTGACATGAATCCTATAGGTAGGTAATGTTGACATGAATCCTATAGGTAGGTCATGTTGACATGAATCCTATAGGTAGGTAATGTTGACATGAATCCTATAGGTAGGTAATGTTGACATGAATACTATAGGTAGGTAATGCTGACATGAATACTATAGGTAGGTAATGTTGACATGAATCCTATAGGTAGGTAATGTTGACATGAATACTATAGGTAGGTAATGTTGACATGAATACTATAGGTAGGTAATGTTGACATGAATACTATAGGTAGGTAATGCTGACATGAATACTATAGGTAGGTAATGTTGACATGAATCCTATAGGTAGGTAATGTTGACATGAATACTATAGGTAGGTAATGTTGACATGAATTCTATAGGTAGGTAATGTTGACATGAATCCTGTAGGTAGGTCATGTTGACATGAATCCTATAGGTAGGTAATGTTGACATGAATACTATAGGTAGGTAATGTTGACATGAATCCTATAGGTAGGTAATGTTGACATGAATACTATAGGTAGGTAATGTTGACATGAATCCTATAGGTAGGTAATGTTGACATGAATCCTGTAGGTAGGTCATGTTGACATGAATCCTATAGGTAGGTAATGTTGACATGAATACTATAGGTAGGTAATGTTGACATGAATACTATAGGTAGGTAATGTTGACATGGATCCTATAGGTAGGTAATGTTGACATGAATACTATAGGTAGGTAATGTTGACATGAATCCTATAGGTAGGTAATGTTGACATGAATACTATAGGTAGGTAATGTTGACATGAATACTATAGGTAGGTAATGTTGACATGAATACTATAGGTAGGTAATGTTGACATGAATACTATAGGTAGGTAATGTTGACATGAATACTATAGGTAGGTAATGTTGACATGAATCCTATAGGTAGGTAATGTTGACATGAATCCTATAGGTAGGTAATGTTGACATGAATCCTATAGGTAGGTAATGTTGACATGAATACTATAGGTAGGTAATGTTGACATGAATACTATAGGTAGGTAATGTTGACATGAATCCTATAGGTAGGTAATGTTGGCATGAATACTATAGGTAGGTAATGTTGACATGAATCCTGTAGGTAATGTTGACATGAATACTATAGGTAGGTAATGCTGACATGAATACTATAGGTAGGTAATGTTGACATGAATCCTATAGGTAGGTAATAATAATAATAATAATAATAATAATAATAACTTTATTTGTATAGCACTTTTCATACAGAGGTTGCAGTTCAAAGTGCTTCACAACAGTAAAAAATACAGGCATGAGCGAGCATAGCAAGGTATGGTGAATCACAGTGTTTCACATTAGGATCTAGCATCCTAATAGGCTCTCTATTCAGTAATACAAATAATAAAATAGTTTAAAATTATTAAGTTAAAAAATAGTCTAAAAATTATAAAATGGAACGGACATACAACAACAGTAAAAAATACAGGCATAAGCGAGCATAAAAATTTAAAATGTAAATAGCAATGTTACAGTAAAAAGTGTGATAAGCTTGTTCAAGCAGATGAAAATGGCCCAGTTAGGAGAATCAACCTTGGCACGATGTACCTAACTGGAATGGTAAACAACTTTGCTAGATTTAGGTCAAAAGTCATCTTCTCCTCACAACAGAACATCATAGAACCGACATATGAATTTCATTGGAAGTGTATGAAAGTAGGTAGGGTAAGAATATAGCTCTGTTTACAGTTTGATTCAGTAATACAAATAATAAAAAATAGTTTAAAATGATTCAGTTTAAAAATAGTCATCAGTAAGAAGTAAAAAGTGTGATAACCGACACATAAATTTGATAGGCAGTGTATAAAAGTAGGCAGGGTAAGAATAGTGCAGGTAAGTACAATTTGTGTCAGGATATCCCTGATGTTTCTATAATAATATTTACCCTTGCCACTAGGTGGTAGCAGATATCTATCTTCAGATATTTGCCTGCATTACCCCACAGTGAAATGCCTGAGCAAAGAGATAGGGTTTAAGCTGTCTTTTAAAGATGTCTAGCAAGTTGGCTTCTCTGATGTTTTGGGGTAGTTTGTTCCACAGTTTTGGGGCATAGTTGATAAAGGCTGCATTACCGATCCTCTTTTGACTGTTTCTGGGAGCCTCTAGTAGTCCAGCAGTTGATGATCGCAGTGTTCTTGCTGGTGTGTAATTTATTAGAGTGTTGGCGATGTAGCTAGGTCCCTGTCCATTTAGAGCTTTGTATGTAAGGAGAAGGACCTTAAAGTCAATTCTAAATGTTACAGGAAGCCAGTGTAAAACAGCTAAGACTGGACTAATGTGCTCTCTCCTTTTGGTTCTAGTTAGCAGTCGGGCTGCAGAGTTTTGGATTAGCTGAAGCCTCTCTGTGGTTTTCTTAGGGAGACCTGTGAAAAGTGCATTACAGTAGTCTAACCGGCTAGATATGAATGCATGAATTCGCTTCTCAGCATCGTTCTGATTAATAAATGGTCGTACTTTTGCTATATTTCTGAGATGGAAGAACGATGTTTTCGTCACTTTGCTAATATGAGAATTGAAGTTCAGTTCTGAATCTATGATAACCTCGAGACTAGTGACCTCAGATTTGATCCAAGGGGTTAGTCCTCCCAGGTTCTTTATTAGTGTGGGTGACCTGGCGAAGCCAGGTTGCCACCCACACTATAGTAATCTATACTCTTTTTTATTTCTTATTCTTTATTCTTTATTCCACCGATTTTGCAAACACAACTCGTGCCAGAGCGTTCGCGCCCCATACACGTGAAAGGTATCAAAACGACCGGCTTGACTATGGCAACATCGCTATTGCTTTTTGGAAAGTTTCACCGCACCGTTTGGCTACGAATCGACTTTAAACAGGAACATTTCGGTCCCATTGGAAATGCATTGCAAGTTACAGTGCAGGAGTTGGAATAATTTTTTTTCCACCACCTTGGGTAAATTGATCTAAATTTTGGACGTAGAAAAAAAAAACACATCAAAACGATGACACGGCTGTCTGTTCGCTCACAAAAGAAAAATAAATGGAATTGGACATTTCTATCACAACTGATGACCATTTGT
Source organism: Notolepis coatsorum (assembly GCF_963971535.1). Classification (NCBI taxonomy): domain Eukaryota; kingdom Metazoa; phylum Chordata; class Actinopteri; order Aulopiformes; family Paralepididae; genus Notolepis; species Notolepis coatsorum. The sequence continues at coordinate 521,332 of NW_028174883.1, forward strand.
TTGAAGGTTCTCCTCCCCATAGACACCAATGGCTAGCCACTCTAGAAAAAAACAGATTATTTTGCTTTTCCCCCCTTCTGTTCCGATCATCACCGCGGCCACAATTGTCGACGGAATGCCACAATATCGCACACAACCCTTCACCTACTCCTTGAAGCGTCACAACGCTTCATCTCTTATCGTTTGCTTTTAATCATCGTGACAATGCAGTCATGCGTCTGCCCTCATTGGAATACATTCAAAGTGAAAGTGCAGAGTCAATCGTGATTGCATCACCTGATGCATGATTGCATCAGCCTAACAGGTGTGTGGCTCATGGCCCATGGCTACAGCTGACCTGCCAATGACCTCTCATGGACTTAACCCTTAAGTTACCCTCTGTGTTGCAGTACTGAATTGCTTGACAGCGCCCTCTGTCTTGCAGGTTGTGTCATTGTACTCAGTAGGGATGTGCTCTTTCATTGGTCTATGTTGACCCATTGGACTCGGTAGGGATATCCTCTTTCATTGGTCGATGTTGACCACTCCCCCGATCCTTAGACCACGCCCCCTTAGGCCACACCCCCTCAGTGTATCTCTTGAACCGCTTGTCGTAGAGACTTGCGGGTTGTGCTATTGGACTCGGTAGGGATATCCTCTTTCATTGGTCGATGTTGACCACTCCCCCGATCATTAGACCACGCCCCCTTAGGCCACACCCCCTTAGTGTATCTCTTGAACCGTTTGTCATAGAGAAATTTCAAAAACTCGGAAAAATCTGAAAAATTTCAAAAACTCTGAAAAGTCAGAAACATTTCAAAAACTCGGAAAAGTACAAAAAAAAATTTAAAACTCAGAAAAGTCCAATTTTTTTTTAAAAAACTCTGAAAAGTCCAAAAAATTCAAAAACTCTGAAAAATCTGAAAAATTTCAAAAACTGAAAAGTCAGATTTTTTTTTAAACTCTGAAAAGTCAGAACATTTTCAAAAACTCAGAAAAGTCAAAAGAAATTTAATAAAATCGGAAAAGTCCGAAAAATTTCAAAAACTCGGAAATGTCTGAAAAAATTTACCTGGTTGTCTCCTCAGCCTTCTTACAGCAGCAAGGCGCTCGCTGCTCCCGGAGCCTGGAGCTCCTGAGGGACTGTAGCTCTCTGCTGGCCCTGAGCCTCCACACCTACACTGGGGTCCAGGTCCTCTCGGTGAGTCACTCTAATCTGCATCCAGATCCTCTCGGTGAGTCACTCTAATCTGCATCCAGATCCTCTCGGTGAGTCACTCTAATCTGCATCCAGATCCTCTCGGTGAGTCACTCTAATCTGCATCCAGATCCTCTCGGTGAGTCACTCTAATCTGCATCCAGATCCTCTCGGTGAGTCACTCTAATCTGCATCCAGGTCCTCTCGGTGAGTCACTCTAATCTGACATCCAGGTCCTCTCGGTGAGTCACTCTAATCTGCATCCAGATCCTCTCGGTGAGTCACTCTAATCTGCATCCAGATCCTCTCGGTGAGTCACTCTAATCTGCATCCAGATCCTCTCGGTGAGTCACTCTAATCTGCATCCAGATCCTCTCGGTGAGTCACTCTAATCTGCATCCAGATCCTCTCGGTGAGTCACTCTAATCTGCATCCAGATCCTCTCGGTGAGTCACTCTAATCTGCATCCAGATCCTCTCGGTGAGTCACTCTAATCTGACATCCAGATCCTCTCGGTGAGTCACTCTAATCTGCATCCAGATCCTCTCGGTGAGTCACTCTAATCTGCATCCAGATCCTCTCGGTGAGTCACTCTAATCTGCATCCAGATCCAGTTAATATGTAACAGTTAATATGTAACAGTTAATATGTAACAGTTAATATGTAACAGTTAATATGTTCTGTCTTGTTTGCTTCACAGGGGAAGGACAGAAATGCTACAGTAAGTAACGTTTTGTATCCTGTATGTTTTGGCTTGAAGAGCAACAGTGATATTACACAGGGGAGGGGGGAGGGGGGGGGGCAGGGGGAGGGGCCTGTTCTGTTCCTCTACAAGGTGAAAGACTAGAGAACATGTTCTGTTCTGTTCCTCTACAAGGTGAAAGACTAGACAACATGTTCTGTTCTGTTCCTCTACAAGGTGAAAGACTAGACAACATGTTCTGTTCTGTTCCTCTACAAGGTGAAAGACTAGAGAACATGTTCTGTTCTGTTCCTCTACAAGGTGAAAGACTAGAGGACATGTTCTGTTCTGTTCCTCTACAAGGTGAAAGACTAGAGGACATGTTCTGTTTTGTTCCTCTACAAGGTGAAAGACTAGAGAACATGTTCTGTCCTGTTCCTCTACAAGGTGAAAGACTAGAGAACATGTTCTGTTCTGTTCCTCTACAAGGTGAAAGACTAGAGAACATGTTTGGTCGATCCAGGGTACGTTTGCTTCGTCAGTCCGGGCCTCTGCTGGTGGGCGGGGCCTGTTTGAACTGAAGCGCAGCTGTGGGGCCGACCAGTGGTTTTCACTACATTATGCAGATGTGGAGTCGGATGAATGTTGATTGACGGGCTGACTGTCTCTGCTCCCTGGAGGCGGTTGCCGTGGAGATGACATCAGTCATCCTGCAGTCTGTGGAAGGGGCCCAGGTGAAGGTCAGCGCCGGTGACCGAGACCTCGACCCGGTTCTACTGAGCGCCACCGTGTGTTCCAACGTGGTTCTGCAGGTGAGACCTTCAAGTCACTTCACTTCCTAAATGTTATTCTTTTATCAGGGTTCGCACAAGGTCCTTGAAGTGCTTAAAGTGCTTGATTTTTTACAAAAAAAAGTCCAGGCCTAGAATTCCCTGAAAACAGCAAATCTTTTAACAAGGTGCTTAAAAAGTCCTTGAAATTCAAATCAACCCTTCGCATTGACAGTTTTGTTCATCCATGATCAAATTGTTCTGAATCAAGAAATATTTATTTTAAATTTAAAGTGTAACTAATTGTCGGAAATAGTTTTTAAGCCATAAATATTGGATCCAATATTTTTTATATAAAAAAACGCATTTAAAGGTGAATTGTATCCTTTTAAATGCCCTTTTAAAATGAAAATAGTGCTTGAAAAAGTACTTGAAAGTCCTTGCATTTCATTTTGCAATGTCTGTGGGAACCCTGTTTATGGATGGTGAGGGGGGGGGGGGGGGGGTTGTTTTATGTTTTTTCCCCACAGTATTTATTTGTAGAATTGTCTGCTGCACAAACAGCCCTGGCCTCTTTTATAATTTTATTCTATTCTATTGTGCTTCTATTTTATTTTTGTTTATATTCCATTTAATTTATTCTACCTTTTTATTTTATTCTACCGTAATTGCCTGTCCTGTTAATGTCGCACCAAAAGCGGCCAAATAAAATTCCTTGTATGTGTAAAACTACTTTCTGGTTCAGGTTGCCTACGTGGTTCGGTACAACCCGGCTGGTGAGATAGTGAACGTCACGGCCTCCCTGGTGCTCGGAACCGTCCATGGAGCCTCCCTGTGGCTGGAGCAGGAGTTCAGCGCCACGTTCGTCCAGGTACTGAGCTCTAATGTCCAGGTACTGAGCTCTAATGTCCAGGTACTGAGCTCTAATGTCCAGGTACTGAGCTCTAATGTCCAGGTACTGAGCTCTAATGTCCAGGTACTGAGCTCTAATGTCCAGGTACTGAGCTCTAATGTCCAGGTACTGAGCTCTAATGTCCAGGTACTGAGCTCTAATGTCCAGGTACTGAGCTCTAACTAACAGGTACTGAGCTCTAATGTCCAGGTACTGAGCTCTAATGTCCAGGTACTGAGCTCTAATGTCCAGGTACTGAGCTCTAATGTCCAGGTACTGAGCTCTAATGTCCAGGTACTGAGCTCTAACTAACAGGTACTGAGCTCTAATGTCCAGGTACTGAGCTCTAATGTCCAGGTACTGAGCTCTAATGTCCAGGTACTGAGCTCTAATGTCCAGGTACTGAGCTCTAACTAACAGGTACTGAGCTCTAATGTCCAGGTACTGAGCTCTAACTAACAGGTACTGAGCTCTAATGTCCAGGTACTGAGCTCTAATGTCCAGGTACTGAGCTCTAACTAACAGGTACTGAGCTCTATGCCCAGGCAGCAGTGGTTCGGCAAAACAAAATTCAGAGTATATATCTGCTTAGAAAACGAAAATGTCGAATTCTTTTTTTCCATTTCTCAACGTGGTAAATACACAGGTCACAACATGTTTACAGGAATGTTTTGGAGTTGTATTTGGAGTGCATTTTGTGACTGTTGGGAACTAGGCTACACTGGCACACCTACTTCCAGTGAATGACACGTTTTGTTGTCAGGGTCAGTTTTGCTTTTCAGAACGCAACGTAATGGCAGGCAAGTTAGACATTGTTTTTGCCTCTTGAGCACAGTGATGTAGTACAATGCCAAAGCAGTAGTTGGCAGTAGGTGGCGAACATGAAGGCAATTTTCAACCAATCAGAAAAGTTGAATGTGCCAATACACTTCCTGCAAAAAATCAACAAGTCCACCATCTTTAAATGCCTCACGTGAGCCATTTAGCCAACGTAGCATTTTTTCAGCGAAGAAAGTGCAATAAAAGTGCAATAAACAAAACGGATACATTCACTGTGTGTTCTGCCTCATTTGTTGATGAAACAAAACTAACATCAACACAATTGACCACCAAGAGCGGAGTTTAGTCTCACAAAAAGATCGTTGCTGATTTTGTTAGCTTACGTGCTAACGTGATTGGGATATGTCAGTATAACAGTATAGCATTGTGGCTAGCAGCTTGGTAACGTTAATGCTAGCAGAATGAATGGATGTAAACTTTATTTAACAGATTGCAGAATCGGTACAATACAATATGGCTCAATACAAACAATTGTTAAGGGGATGCAGACTGTTGTAGCTTGGACTGGGGTCCTTATAACAATAACTTGACAACACATGGTAGCCGCTGTAAACACTGGAAATAACCGTGCAGGTCTCTACTGCGCATGGGCGTTGAGCAACAATGGCTCCGTATCCGGCTCGCGCAGATTACATGGCACCATTGTCTGCAAGTTTTGGCGAGTATCCAAAACGGAAACACAATTTCAGCGTTGCCAGTAGGACAACGAGTTATCCTGCCAAAACGGCGTTTCTTTTTAACTTGGACAGCAAACGTAATCATTCAGCAACAAAAACGTTGCTGGATTCACCAGTGTAACCATGGCTAGCTAGGCTAACGGTGCGGCTGTTCCCTAAGCCAAATGCATGCACAGAGAAGAAAAGGGTTTCTATCTGCTTGTCTAACTCCAGGGTAGATGCTGGTCTAACTCCAGGTAGATGCTGGTTTAACTCCAGGGTAGATGTATCCAGTGGTGCAGTCGTAATATGGGAACTGGTTACACGCCACGTGCACGCGCGCTCCCTCAGTTGCGCACAGAACAGATGATTATTATGCATAACAATGGAGATCAAGCAGCCCCCCACCTTCTCGTAGGTTCCTATTATTATGCAAAGTCTAGGTGAGAAGTGCCGGCCGCCGGCCGGGTAGCTTTCTACAACGGCTGGGTACTTATCATTGCGCGCACTTCTGCCCTGAGTGACTACTAATAACACGCCGTGTAACCGCGTGTGTGCACGACTGCACCCCTGGATGTATCTGCTGGTCTAACTCCAGGGTAGATGGCAAATAAGCTAATTTCCCAAAAAGTTGGTGTGTTCCTTTAATATAGCTGTGAAAGTCCAGAAAGAAATGATTACTTAAACACATCCATGATTATAGTCCTGTGCCAATCTACAGTGTCATTTACACTAAAGGAAAACTACAATAATCCCAATAATCTCTTTAAAATATCTCTTTTTTTTTTACAGGAGAATGCTGAAGAGGTGTTGGTCCACTACAGTGGGAATCCTGGCTATGTGGTGGGGCTCCCTCTAGTGGCTGCATCAAGAGCAGCAGAATATCCTTTACTGGCTGCAGGATCAGATAATAAGCTGATTGTAAATAAGAATATGTTCCCTGAGGACCTTGTGTGTCTTCTATTGTCCTTTCTGGCTACATACAGACTCAGAGGTGGGGGAGCCAGTCCGTGAAACATATTTAAAACAAGGCAAGCGTTGCTGTACAATTTAATACTCTAGAGAAAGTAGTCTATACTTCTGGGTAATATGGCAGTGGTGATAACTGTGAGGCTTGTGAAAGTATAAAATAAGTATAATAAGTATAAAATAGAAGTCAAGTACATAGACAAAAGTGTTCAATATATACATATATACAATATACAATGCAGAGTAGAAAAGTAACTGAGTTACAATACAATATACTATACAGTACAATGCAGAATTGTGTTGGTTTTAGAGAAAAACATACAAACGGTCTTGTTTACATTTAGGTGTACAGTAGGTGTAATGTCTTCAATTCGATAGATGCCTTCAAATCGAGGCTCAAAACCCACTTCTACCTACTAGCCTTTCCCGTTCACTGACTTATGCCCCGTTTTCCTGTGTGCTTGCCTGTGTGCCCTCCCATAAAACGGAGTGTGATTGTTGTCAATACGTATCTATGTGTATCTACCCTCTGTACAGCACTTTGGTTGACACGTGTCATGTTAAATGTGCTATATAAATAAATCTGATTGATTGATTGAATTACAAACATCAAACAAATCAATCAATTACAAACATCAAATAAATTAATCAATCAAAATGGCCTTCCGTGGTTGTAGCGCAGATGCACTTTTCTGTAGAAAGTTTGGATGGTTTTAACCCTTTCACTACCACACTTAACCGTCTGTAGTGTGGTAGTGAAAGGGTTAACCTTCTGTAGTGTGGTAGTGAAAGGTTAACCTTCTGTAGTGTGATAGTGAAAGGGTTAACCTTCTGTAGTGGTAGTGAAAGGTTAACCTTCTGTAGTGTGGTAGTGAAAGGGTTAACCTTCTGTAGTGTGGTAGTGAAAGGTTAACCTTCTGTAGTGTGGTAGTGAAAGGTTAATCTTCTGTAGTGTGGTAGTGAAAGGTTAACCTGTAGTGTGGTAGTGAAAGGGTTAACCGTCTGTAGTGTGGTAGTGAAAGGTTAACCTTCTGTAGTGTGGTAGTGAAAGGTTAACCTTCTGTAGTGTGGTAGTGAAAGGTTAACCTTCTGTAGTGTGGTAGTGAAAGGGTTAACCATCTGTAGTGTGGTAGTGAAAGGTTAACCTGTAGTGTGGTAGTGAAAGGTTAACCGTCTGTAGTGTGGTAGTGAAAGGTTAACCTGTAGTGGTAGTGAAAGGGTTAACCTTCTGTGTTGTGGTAGTGAAAGGTTAACCTTCTGTAGTGTAGTAGTGAAAGGTTAATCTTCTGTAGTGTTTTGATTGATTGAATTGATTGATTGATTGATTGATTGATTGATTGATTGATTGATTGATTGAAAAGTTTATTAACAGATTTCAGAATGTGTACAGTACAGTACAGCTCAATACATACAATTGTTAAGAGGATGCAGACCTGAGAAAGACTTTCGTCTTGTTTCCATCAGGGTCCCCCATTTTCAATTCATCATATGACACACACGACATACAGATAGACAGTACTGCTACATCTATACATTTATGACATACCAGATTTTCAAATACAGTACTGTTTGTGATACTAAAAAAATCCAGAAAAAGAGTGTATATACATTTGACATAGAAACTGTGCATTGGGGGAGGTTGGGTAGGTGGGGTGGGGCTGTACATTGGAGGGGGGGGGGGGGGGGGGGGAACACTACATTGGAATACTGACATACATTTGACATAGAAACTGTACATTGGAGGAGGTTGGGTAGGTGGGGTGGGGTTGGGTGGGGCTGTACATTGGAATACTGACAAAGCCATGCTTGGTCTTTATTGTACAACTGGGTTAGGACATTTGTAGGGGCCAGTTTTGAATTGCAGTCTCCCGTAGGTGTTCTTTGAGAGCGTTTTTGAAGGTGGGTAGTGATTCACATTCCTTTACAGCTTTGGGTAGGGCGTTCCACATTGTTGTGGCATAATTGCGAAACGTGTTTAGTCCCTTGTTTGAGCCGAATCTGGGTTTTACATGATTTGTGGAGCTCCCTCTGGTGTTGTGATCGTGGTATTCACTGACCTTTGGGAAGTATTTTGACATGTACATGGGTACCTTGGTCGTGTAGTGTATCTTGTAGACCAGGCCCATTGCAAGTTGCTGTACTCTGTCGTGTGGTAGTGAAAGGGTTAACCTGCTGTAGTGTGGTAGTGAAAGGTTAACCTTCTGTAGTGTCATAGTGTAAGGGTTAACCTTCTGTAGTGTGGTAGTGAAAGGTTAACCTTCTGTAGTGTGGTAGTGAAAGGGTTAACCTTCTGTAGTGTGGTGGTGAAAGGGTTAACCTTCTGTAGTGTGTATCCAGTATCCACTATATTTTTATATTTTCTAAAAAATAAACCAGTTCAACACAGGTGAACACTTTTGCTTCATTTCTTTGATGGCTCAAATGTCTGCTCTAGTCCAGGGGTCAGCAACCTTTACTATCAAAAGAGCCACTTTTCCCCCCTCCCACAAATTTAAATGCTCAGGGAGCCGCACAACCTATTTACCCTTAAAATGAAGATAACTCGTTTTATATATCCCCAAGCATACCCCACATTTAGCATAAAACGCCTGACAAACCTCAAACTCTTATGAAGAGGAGAAAAAATACTGGCTGTGTAGACCTATTTTTAAATAAAACACAGAAGAGGAGACAAAACACTGGTGTCTGTAGACCGACTGAAATAAAACCCTGAACTATTCAGGTATATTTGAGTCCTTCCCTTATTTGTGGAACATTTATAAAATAAAAAGTAGTCCACTTTGAAAAAAGACTACCATATGTAGACCTACTTTGAAATAAAACACAGAAAAGGAGAAAAAACACTGGCATCTGTAGACCTACTTTGAAATAAAACCCTGAACTATGCAGCTCTATTAGAGTCCTTCCCGTGTTTGTGGAAAATCTATAAAATAAAAAGTAAAAATGTCATTGTTCGCAAATTTCGCACCACATATCAGGCATACAGGTAAGCTGCATCGTTAGTCGTGAAAGGAAAATTAATCTGTCCACGCTGAATTAAACCCTCTATTTTCCTCAGACTTTCCTCTTTTTGGATTTATCCATGGTTAGCTTACTGGGGGGTCGGAGACTCAAGAATAGCCGCTTGCAGACGGCAGGGAGAGGCGTGACGTACTGTATATTTTAGGTGATGAAATATTTTTGTTGACTAAATATTTTAGGTGATGAAATATCTTTTCATTTCAGTGTCACAGTATGACATCGATCATCGAACTTTAAAATGTACAAAAAAAAAGGTACAGCGGGCATGCCCCCCCTAGAGGGGCCGAGGTTCACCCACCACACTGAACCCATCTGGACTCGGGTCACATGATCCTTAACCCTTCTCTCTCCACCGGGGGGATGGTTCAGAGCGCAGACCCAGAGGGCGCCCTGACTGTCCTGCAGGGGGCAGCGCAGCAGGACTGTCTCCACGGACCTCAGCGCCGCGCCCCGGTCCTGTTCGGCCTGGACACCAGCGGGGGCTGCACCCTCAGGTGAGAGAGGTCAGAGGTCAAGCTGCCCCGCTGGCCTCCCCACACACCTGGAATGTGTTGGTTATTATTAAGGCTGGGACTTTATCACATTCATTTAGATTAATTAACTACAGAAAGAATGAAAAGTTAAAACAAAATGGATGCTTTTAATGGCACGATGATTTCTCTTTGTTGTGTCAGAATGTTACCGTTCACAGGAGACCAGACTCTAAGTGCTATAAGTATAAAGTATAATACATCTTAGTCTGGTAACTATAAAGTCTCTGATTAATTCGATTAACCACCACTACTTATTATCATTGTTGTTGTTACTATAATTAACCCTTTCACTGCCACACGACAGAAGGTTAACCCTTTACCGTCACACAACCGACGGCGATGCTCCGCGGATGCGGAGCTAATGATGCTAATGATGGAGCATCGCCGTGGGTTGTGTGACAGTAAAGGGTTAACCTTCTGTATTGTCACAGTGGAGGGGCTAACCTTCTGTGGTGTGGCAGTGAAAGGGTTAAAGGACTGACTGACCTTTGACCCGGCGCCTGGTCCCTGCAGGCTGGAGGAGGCCGCTAACTGCTCCCTGGTGTCGGAGGCTCTGCTGGGGCTCCTGCGGGGGCAGAACCAGCCCCGCCTAGTGGCCTCCTTCGGATCGGCCCCAACACAGAACCCGCTGGACTGGGTCCCCGTCACCAGCAACTCCAAACCAGGGGTGGGTGTGGCCTGAGTCATCGGGGGTGTGGCCTGATGTATTGGGGGGGGGTGGCCTGATGCCTTGGGGGGGTGGCCTGATGTCTTGGGGGGCATGGCCTGATGTCTTGGGGGGCATGGCCTGATGCATTGGGGGCGTGTGATGCATTGGGGGGCGTGGCCTGATGCCTTGGAGGGGGTGGCCTGAGGCATTGGGGGGGTGGCCTGATGTATTGGGGGCGTGTGATACATTGGGGGGGTGACCTGATGTCTTGGGGGGCATGGCCTGATGTATTGGGGGCGTGGCCTGCTGCATTGGGGGGTGTGGCCTGAGGCATTGGATACATGGATAATGAACATTATGTTGTTGGAGATCTGGGCCCCGTTCCTCGTAAGCTGGTTCAACTAAGCCGATCAAAAGTCCCATTAGCCAGCTGCTTAAATTAACCCGATGATTGAAGTCAGGCTATCTCGGTTTCTCAAAGGCTGATTCGCGCTCAAACAATCTCGTTAATTGGAACCAGACTTCAGTAATCAGGATAATTGCGCCTGGCCATCCTACTTTAAAAGGGGGAAGCGTCGATCCCCGAAACCATGATTTTCTAACGTTCTAACTAACGTTCTAGTTAAATGCGTAAGTGTTTGGAAAATGTATAGGCACATTTTTAAGTGCCTCATTAACCCAATCAATCAGATTTTATTTCTTTAACTTTGCCTGCTGGCAGTAGGCTTAATGGCATGAATCATCAAATGAGATCTTGCTAGCGAAAATAATTAGTTCAACTCTTTCAGAATAAGTAGATAAAAACAAGCCCAAAGAGTATCTAATTGATACGAATGAATAGATACTTATGAGGATATATGTACTGTATGCGCTTAGGTATCATGTACTCACAGCCACGGGAAGTAGGGGTGCTGAGGGCGTGTCAGCCCCCCCTCTTAGAGGTACAGCCCCCCCTCTTAGAGGTACAGCCCCCCCTCTTACAGTCCCCCCTCTTAGAGGTACAGCCCCCCCTCTTAGAGGTACAGCCCCCCCTCTTACAGGTACAGCCCCCCCTCTTATAGCCCCCCCTCTTAGAGGTACAGCCCCCCCTCTTAGAGGTACAGCCCCCCCTCTTATAGCCCCCCCTCTTAGAGGTACAGCCCCCCCTCTTAGAGATACAGCCCCCCCTCTTAGAGGTACAGCCCCCCCTCTTAGAGGTACAGCCCCCCCTCTTAGAGGTACAGCCCCCCCTCTTATAGCCCCCCTCTTAGAGGTGCAGCCCCCCCTCTTATAGCCCCCCTCTTAGAGGTACAGCCCCCCCTCTTAGAGGTGCAGCCCCCCCTCTTAGAGGTACAGCCCCCCCTCTTACAGCCCCCCCTCTTAGAGGTACAGCCCCCCCTCTTAGAGGTGCAGCCCCCCCCTCTTAGAGGTACAGCCCCCCCTCTTACAGCCCCCCCTCTTAGAGGTACAGCCCCCCCTCTTAGAGGTACAGCCCCCCCTCTTAGAGGTACAGCCCCCCCTCTTAGAGGTACAGCCCCCCCTCTTAGAGGTACAGCCCCCCCTCTTATAGCCCCCCCTCTTAGAGGTACAGCCCCCCCTCTTAGAGGTACAGCCCCCCCTCTTACAGGTACAGCCCCCCCTCTTAGAGGTACAGCCCCCCCTCTTAGAGGTACAGCCCCCCCTCTTAGAGATACAGCCCCCCCTCTTAGAGGTACAGCCCCCCCTCTTAGAGGTACAGCCCCCCCTCTTAGAGGTACAGCCCCCCCTCTTATAGCCCCCCCTCTTAGAGGTACAGCCCCCCCTCTTAGAGGTACAGCCCCCCCTCTTATAGCCCCCCCTCTTAGAGGTATAGCCCCCCCTCTTAGAGGTGCAGCCCCCCCTCTTAGAGGTGCAGCCCCCCCTCTTAGAGGTACAGCCCCCCCTCTTAGAGGTACAGCCCCCCCTCTTATAGCCCCCCTCTTAGAGGTGCAGCCCCCCTCTTACAGACCCCCCTCTTAGAGGTACAGCCCCCCCTCTTAGAGGTACAGCCCTCCCTCTTAGAGATACAGCCCCCCCTCTTAGAGGTACAGCCCCCCCTCTTATAGCCCCCCCTCTTAGAGGTACAGCCCCCCCTCTTACAGCCCCCCCTCTTAGAGGTACAGCCCCCCCTCTTAGAGGTACAGCAGCCCGTCGCGGCATGAATGGATATTGATGCAAAATAAATGTCACATTATTATAATAGTATTTTGGTGCCGAAACCTGGGAGATATGAGTGTATGAGTGTTTTGGTTATGGATTATTATTATTATTATTATTATTATTATTATTATTATTATTATTATTATTATTATTATTATTATTATTATTATTATTATTATTATTATTATTATTATTATTATTATTATTATTTCAAATAGATTGATTTATGTGAATGTTATGATTTATCTGTGTAGCCAATTGAATGAACAGGGTGGTTCACCTGTCAGACGGACCAGCCACGGCGCAGCTGAGGACATAAATGAGTGATGGGAATCAGCTGGGGGGTGTAGACGGGGAAAGGGCACACAGTTTTCTGACCGCTTAGAACCACGCTTTGGATAGTTTTGGATCGCTTATAGGAACGTTTTGGATCGCGACTCGGAGATCATCCTCCACATTCATTCAGACGTGATCTGTACTTATTTTTTATATAAGTCGGTGCAGAGAATGTTTTTTTCGCATAGGTAGGTGGATCCAAATGGTGGATAGCTGTGCATATTCCCCCTCAGCTGATATCCAGAACGCAGCCAGCGGCTTGGACTGAAACACTGTTTTTAAGGTCGCTTGATTTCCTCTGGGAAATACTTTTTTAACCGTTCAAGAAGGGCTCGGAGGTGAGTTATAGACATCTTGCTCACACTCAGTTCATTTTCCTCCATAAATTCATCAAGCTCTGGAAACATATAAATTCCGGCCCGTTTCTACTCCAGTGCTCAAGTTTCCTTGTGAACGCTTGTATTTTATCATTGAACGACAGGATGGTTGTGTTTTCACCTTGTAGTGACAGATTAAGTCCATTAATTTGAGCAAATATGCAAGACAAATATGCTAGCCCTGTTATCCAGTCGGCATCGGAGGTGGGCAGCGAGCTGGGACGCATTCTATCAGAAACAAGCGCGCCTCATCCCGCAGCTCAAACAGGTGTCGCACGGGGCGTAGCTATGACGTGCATTATGTAGGACAAAGTAAATCCATAGGCTGAATATGATTTATTGTTGTTGTTAACATGTTGTTCCCCCAGGAAGCACAGGCCCCCCCCACCTGTCTCTAACATGTTGTTAACATGTTGTTTCTGTCTCTAACATGTTGTTTCATGTTGTTTCTGTCTTTAACATGTTGTTTCTGTCTCTAACATGTTGTTAACATGTTGTTTCTGTCTCTAACATGTTGTGTCTGTCTCTAACATGTTGTTAACATGTTTCTCCAGGAAGCACATGGCTGCAGCCTCCCCCTGTCTCTTCACCTGGAGATTCAATGGACCAAGTACGGCTCCTTGATCAACCCTCAAGCCCAGATCCTGAGCATCAGAGAAGTCATCACCAGCAACACCAGCAGCTTGGTATCTAAACTCTTCACACGTCCTGTAAACACAGAGACACTACATTCACCTGTAAACACAGAGACACTACATTCACCTGTAAACACACAGACACTACATTTACCTGTAAACACAGAGACACTACATTCACCTGTAAACACAGAGACACTACATTCACCTGTAAACACAGAGACACTACATTCACCTGTAAACACAGAGATACTACATTCACCTGTAAACACACAGACACTACATTCACCTGTAAACACAGAGACACTACATTCACCTGTAAACACAGAGACACTACATTCACCTGTAAACACACAGACACTACATTCACCTGTAAACACAGAGACACTACATTCACCTGTAAACACAGAGACACTACATTCACCTGTAAACACACAGACACTACATTCACCTGTAAACACAGAGACACTACATTCACCTGTAAACACAGAGACACTACATTCACCTGTAAACACACAGACACTACATTCACCTGTAAACACAGAGACACTACATTCACCTGTAAACACAGAGACACTACATTCACCTATAAACACAGAGACACTACATTCACCTGTAAACACAGAGACACTACATTCACCTGTAAACACACAAACACTACATTCACCTGTAAACACACAGACACTACATTCACCTGTAAACACACAAACACTACATTCACCTGTAAACACACAAACACTACATTCACCTGTAAACACACAAACACTACATTCACCTGTAAACACACAGACACTACATTCACCTGTAAACACAGAGACACTACATTCACCTGTAAACACAGAGACACTACATTCACCTGTAAACACAGAGACACTACATTCACCTGTAAACACACAGACACTACATTCACCTGTAAACACACAGACACTACATTCACCTGTAAACACAGAGACACTACATTCACCTGTAAACACAGAGACACTACATTCACCTGTGAACACAGAGACACTACATTCACCTGTGAACACAGAGACACTACATTCACCTGTAAACACACAGACACTACATTCACCTGTAAACACAGAGACACTACATTCACCTGTAAACACAGAGACACTACATTCACCTGTAAACACACAAACACTACATTCACCTGTAAACACAGAGACACTACATTCACCTGTAAACACAGAGACACTACATTCACCTGTAAACACACAGACACTACATTCACCTGTAAACACACAGACACTACATTCACCTGTAAACACACAAACACTACATTCACCTGTAAACACAGAGACACTACATTCACCTGTAAACACACAAACACTACATTCACCTGTAAACACACAAACACTACATTCACCTGTAAACACAGAGACACTACATTCACCTGTAAACACAGAGACACTACATTCACCTGTAAACACAGAGACACTACATTCACCTGTAAACACAGAGACACTACATTCACCTGTAAACACAGAGACACTACATTCACCTGTAAACACACAAACACTACATTCACCTGTAAACACACAGACACTACATTCACCTGTAAACACAGAGACACTACATTCACCTGTAAACACAGAGACACTACATTCACCTGTAAACACACAAACACTACATTCACCTGTAAACACACAGACACTACATTCACCTGTAAACACAGAGACACTACATTCACCTGTAAACACAGAGACACTACATTCACCTGTAAACACAGAGACACTACATTCACCTGTAAACACAGAGACACTACATTCACCTGTAAACACACAGACACTACATTCACCTGTAAACACAGAGACACTACATTCACCTGTAAACACACACACACTACATTCACCTGTAAACACAGAGACACTACATTCACCTGTAAACACAGAGACACTACATTCACCTGTAAACACAGAGACACTACATTCACCTGTAAACACAGAGACACTACATTCACCTGTAAACACAGAGACACTACATTCACCTGTAAACACAGAGACACTACATTCACCTGTAAACACAGAGACACTACATTCACCTGTAAACACACAGAGACTACATTCACCTGTAAACACAGAGACACTACATTCACCTGTGAACACAGAGACACTACATTCACCTGTAAACACAGAGACACTACATTCACCTGTAAACACAGAGACACTACATTCACCTGTAAACACAGAGACACTACATTCACCTGTAAACACAGAGACACTACATTCACCTGTAAACACAGAGACACTACATTCACCTGTAAACACAGAGACACTACATTCACCTGTAAACACAGAGACACTACATTCACCTGTAAACACAGAGACACTACATTCACCTGTAAACACAGAGACACTACATTCACCTGTAAACACAGAGACACTACATTCACCTGTGAACACAGAGACACTACATTCACCTGTGAACACAGAGACACTACATTCACCTGTAAACACACAGACACTACATTCACCTGTAAACACAGAGACACTACATTCACCTGTAAACACAGAGACACTACATTCACCTGTGAACACAGAGACACTACATTCACCTGTGAACACAGAGACACTACATTCACCTGTAAACACACAGACACTACATTCACCTGTAAACACAGAGACACTACATTCACCTGTAAACACAGAGACACTACATTCACCTGTAAACACACAAACACTACATTCACCTGTAAACACAGAGACACTACATTCACCTGTAAACACAGAGACACTACATTCACCTGTAAACACACAGACACTACATTCACCTGTAAACACACAGACACTACATTCACCTGTAAACACACAAACACTACATTCACCTGTAAACACACAAACACTACATTCACCTGTAAACACAGAGACACTACATTCACCTGTAAACACAGAGACACTACATTCACCTGTAAACACACAGACACTACATTCACCTGTAAACACAGAGACACTACATTCACCTGTAAACACAGAGACACTACATTCACCTGTAAACACACAAACACTACATTCACCTGTAAACACACAAACACTACATTCACCTGTAAACACAGAGACACTACATTCACCTGTAAACACAGAGACACTACATTCACCTGTAAACACAGAGACACTACATTCACCTGTAAACACAGAGACACTACATTCACCTGTAAACACAGAGACACTACATTCACCTGTAAACACACAAACACTACATTCACCTGTAAACACACAGACACTACATTCACCTGTAAACACAGAGACACTACATTCACCTGTAAACACAGAGACACTACATTCACCTGTAAACACACAAACACTACATTCACCTGTAAACACACAGACACTACATTCACCTGTAAACACAGAGACACTACATTCACCTGTAAACACAGAGACACTACATTCACCTGTAAACACAGAGACACTACATTCACCTGTAAACACAGAGACACTACATTCACCTGTAAACACACAAACACTACATTCACCTGTAAACACAGAGACACTACATTCACCTGTAAACACACAAACACTACATTCACCTGTAAACACAGAGACACTACATTCACCTGTAAACACACAAACACTACATTCACCTGTAAACACAGAGACACTACATTCACCTGTAAACACAGAGACTATACATTCACCTGTAAACACAGAGACACTACATTCACCTGTAAACACACAGACACTACATTCACCTGTAAACACACAGACACTACATTCACCTGTAAACACACAGACACTACATTCACCTGTAAACACACAAACATTACATTCACCTGTAAACACACAAACACTACATTCACCTGTAAACACACAAACACTACATTCACCTGTAAACACAGAGACACTACATTCACCTGTAAACACAGAGACACTACATTCACCTGTAAACACACAAACACTACATTCACCTGTAAACACAGAGACACTACATTCACCTGTAAACACAGAGACACTACATTCACCTGTAAACACAGAGACACTACATTCACCTGTAAACACAGAGACACTACATTCACCTGTAAACACACAAACACTACATTCACCTGTAAACACAGAGACACTACATTCACCTGTAAACACAGAGACACTACATTCACCTGTAAACACAGAGACACTACATTCACCTGTAAACACACAAACACTACATTCACCTGTAAACACACAAACACTACATTCACCTGTAAACACAGAGACACTACATTCACCTGTAAACACAAACACTACATTCATCTGTAAACACAAACACTACATTCACCTGTAAACACAGAGACACTACATTCACCTGTAAACACAGAGACACTACATTCACCTGTAAACACACAAACACTACATTCACCTGTAAACACACAAACACTACATTCACCTGTAAACACACAAACACTACATTCACCTGTAAACACACAGACACTACATTCACCTGTCAACACACAGACACTACATTCACCTGTAAACACACAGACACTACATTCACCTGTAAACACAAACACTACATTCACCTGTAAACACAGAGACGCTACATTCACCTGTAAACACAGAGACACTACATTCACCTGTAAACACACAAACACTACATTCACCTGTAAACACAGAGACACTACATTCACCTGTAAACACACAGACACTACATTCACCTGTAAACACAGAGACACTACATTCACCTGTAAACACAAACACTACATTCACCTGTAAACACACAAACACTACATTCACCTGTAAACACAAACACTACATTCACCTGTAAACACACAAACACTACATTCACCTGTAAACACACAAACACTACATTCACCTGTAAACACACAAACACTACATTCACCTGTAAACACACAGACACTACATTCACCTGTAAACACAGAGACACTACATTCACCTGTAAACACACAAACACTACATTCACCTGTAAACACACACACTACATTCACCTGTAAACACACAAACACTACATTCACCTGTAAACACACACACACTACATTCACCTGTAAACACAGAGACACTACATTCACCTGTAAACACACAAACACTACATTCACCTGTAAACACACACACTACATTCACCTGTAAACACACAAACACTACATTCACCTGTAAACACACACACACTACATTCACCTGTAAACACACAAACACTACATTCACCTGTAAACACACAAACACTACATTCACCTGTAAACACACAAACACTACATTCACCTGTAAACACAGAGACACTACATTCACCTGTAAACACAGAGACACTACATTCACCTGTAAACACAAGGTACTGGTCTGGTCGTCTTCAGCGATCCGGTCTGCAGTCACGGCAGAATTTGTCGTCTCTCAGCAAGAGAAAGGCTGGATCGTCTGTAAACAGAGAAACAATAGTAAGGGCTAGATCCACAAAGAATGGATTGAACGGTGCTAATTGCACCCTTACTTACAATTCATGATGAATTGAAAATGGGGGACCCTGATGTAAACAAGACAAACGTCTTTCTCTGGTCTGCATCCCCTTAACAATTGTGTGTATTGAGCCGTACTGTATTGTACCCATTCTGCAATCTGTTAATAAAATGTGCATTCAATCAATCACCTGCGCAGTGATTGTTTGTCTTGTTTACATCAGGGTCCACCATTTTCAATTCATAATGAATTGTAAGTAAGGGTGCAATTAGCACCGTGCAATCCATTCTTTGTGGATCTAGCCCTATTAACCCCACAGTCTAAAGTTCAAAGACACCGCTTAAATGCGAGTCTCAATAGACCCATCTATCTCAAACCCGCCCTATTTTCTTGATCCTCCAAGAAAAAGGATCAAGAAGAGAGGGCGGGGCTTGTGATAGAGGGCGGGGCTTGTGATAGGTGCGTTGCTCCTCCCTGTGACAGGTGACAGTTGAGTTGTTCTCCCGCAGGACGTCCTGTCAGGAGGCAGCGGGGTGATCTCCGTCAGCAGCTCCGTGGCCTTCGTCTCCGTGCCGGCCCCGCCCACCATCGACGCCCAGCAGGAAGTGCCTTCATCGGCTGCCCAGCCCGGCCCCAAGGACCCGCCCACCATCGACGCCCAGCAGGAAGTGCCTTCATCGGCTGCCCAGCCCGGCCCCAAGGACCCGCCCACCATCAACACCCAGCAGGAAGTGCCCTCGTCTGCCGCTCAGCCCGCCCTCCCGCCCACCATCTACGCCCAGCAGGAAGTGCCTTCGTCGGAGGGAGGAAGTGTTTCGTCGGAGGGAGGAAGTGTTTCGTCGGAGGGAGGAAGTGTTTCGTCGGAGGGAGGAAGTGCTCCCTGTCAGAGTTGCTGTCCCAGAGTGTTGACCTGAGTGCTGGACGTCCCGCGATGATGTCGGGGAGGTTGCGACCCTCTCTGCGCCGCCCCCCCCCCCCCCCCCCATCTCCCTGTCTCCGGCTGTCTCGGAGCGATGACCGGAGTGTTGAACGTCCCGTGATTAAGACAAGGAGGACGCGACCCTCTTTGCGTCGCCCCTGTGCCTCAAATAGATTCGCTATCAGCTCTATCTTTAATCTTTCAAAATGTTCAGTTGCTATCGCTATCAGCTCTATCTTTAATCTTTCAAAATGTTCAGTTGCTATCGCTATCAGCTCTATTTTTAATCTTTCAAAATGTTCAGTTGCTATCGCTATCAGCTCTATCTTTAATCTTTCAAAATGTTCAGTTGCTATCGCTATCAGCTCTATCTTTAATCTTTCTAAATGTTCAGTTGCTATCGCTATCAGCTCTATCTTTAATCTTTCAAAATGTTCAGTTGCTATCGCTATCAGCTCTATCTTTAATCTTTCAAAATGTTCAGTTGCTATCGCTATCAGCTCTATCTTTAATTTTTCAAAATGTTCAGTTGCTATTGCATGCACTCATCTGTGTTTCACTACACACACGAGTGCATGCTTACCAACTGTTAGTCTGCAACACTACTATCACCGACATCTAAGAAGGGAGATCCCCCCTTGAATGGCCCTTCTAAGGTTTCTCTCCTCCACACTGCTTGTGGTGCTTTTTCCCCTATTGTTAGGTTTTAGTGAGTTTTTCCTTACCTTCGCGTGGGGTATGTCTGGGAGTGTTGCATTCATTCATTTATTTGCATTTATTTTAAATTTGTTGGACCTTATAGTGTTCTTGTTTTATTCTTGACTTATTGTTATGTTTCTTCTTGACTTGTTTAAAGAAGACGTGTCCGGCCCATGGGGACCTTAACGTGTGTTGTCGGGCCTTAAAGAAGACGTGTCCGGCCCATGGGGACATTAACGTGTGTTGTCGGGCCTTAAAGAAGACGTGTCCGGCCCATGGGGACATTAACGTGTGTTGTCGGGCCTTAAAGAAGACGTGTCCGGCCCCATGGGGACATTAGCGTGTGTTGTCGGGCCTTAAAGAAGACGTGTCCGGCCCATGGGGACATTAACGTGTGTTGTCGGGCCTTAAAGAAGACATGTCCGGCCCATGGGGACATTAACGTGTGTTGTCGGGCCTTAAAGAAGACGTGTCCGGCCCATGGGGACATTAACGTGTGTTGTCAGGCCTTAAAGAAGACGTGTCCGGCCCATGGGGACATTAACGTGTGTTGTCGGGCCTTAAAGAAGACGTGTCCGGCCCCATGGGGACATTAACGTGTGTTGTCGGGCCTTAAAGAAGACGTGTCCGGCCCATGGGGACATTAACGTGTGTTGTCGGGCCTTAAAGAAGACGTGTCCGGCCCCATGGGGACATTAGCGTGTGTTGTCGGGCCTTAAAGAAGACGTGTCCGGCCCATGGGGACATTAACGTGTGTTGTCGGGCCTTAAAGAAGACGTGTCCGGCCCATGGGGACATTAACGTGTGTTGTCGGGCCTTAAAGAAGACGTGTCCGGCCCATGGGGACATTAACGTGTGTTGTCGGGCCTTAAAGAAGAGGTGTCCGGCCCATGGGGACATTAACGTGTGTTGTCGGGCCTTAAAGAAGACGTGTCCGGCCCCATGGGGACATTAACGTGTGTTGTCGGGCCTTAAAGAAGACGTGTCCGGCCCATGGGGACATTAACGTGTGTTGTCGGGCCTTAAAGAAGACGTGTCCGGCCCATGGGGACATTAACGTGTGTTGTCGGGCCTTTCGTCGGAGGGAGGAAGTGCTTTCATCTGAAGCAGGAAGTGTTTTGTCTGAAGCAGGAAGTGTTTAGTCTGAAGCAGGAAGTGCTTTCATCTGAGGGAGGAAGTGCTTTCGTCTGAAGCAGGAAGTGTTTTGTCTGAAGCAGGAAGTGTTTAGTCTCAAGCAGGAAGTGCTTTCATCTGAGGGAGGAAGTGCTTTCGTCTGAAGCAGGAAGTGTTTAGTCTGAAGCAGGAAGTGCTTTAGTCTGAAGCAGGAAGTGCTTTCGTCTGAAGCAGGAAGTGTTTAGTCTGAAGCAGGAAGTGCGGTGGAAGTTCAACGCAACACTTTCCATTACAGACTTGACAACAACATTTCGACATTTCTCCTTTATTAGGCGGTTTTTCCATTAAAGTTATTGTATATAGTGTTAATGTTGTACATAGAATATTTAAAAGAAAAAATTGATTTCTTTTTTTAATAAAAACATTTATTTCTGTTTTTCCAAAATCTGGTTATTTTCCATTTGTGTATCATCATACAATACAATATTTTTCAAGCAAGATGAATATAATTAGATTTGATGTGAATGTGAAAATGGCCACATTCTAATAGAAAACACTGATACATTCTGGTGATGAAATGTTTCTACTATATAGCGGCTCCATCGTGGATCATCCAGGTGTAGCAGCCTGAATATTCTACTAAGTATTCAGAAGTGCTAACTAACTGTTACTTTCCCTGTGTGTGTATAACGTGTGATAAACAGTGTTCCTTTGGATAGCTCGCCCAGTCTAATAACGAGGTGAGGTGCTACTCTTCTCCGGCTTCAGTATGGGTCACTAACAATAACATTGAAGCACCTTTTCCCTTTCTGGAGCGGTCCTAGAGTGGGATCAGTGGAGGTTGCCAGCAGGGGGCGGAGTGGCAGTGGTGGCAGGTGTAGCGGAGGAGAGAGGAAAGCAACGAGGAAGAGGGAGTTACCTGGCGGCGAAAGGAGCAGGAAGCTCTCTTCGGCAGTGGACTTGACCGTGAACAGTCGCAGTCGCAGCGGGCGTGTGCTCTGGAAGAGCCCCGTTGCAGAAGTTAAGAGGAGAGCCCCGTTGGAACGAGCAACGGGTGATGAGAAGTACTTGCTAGTTGACGGGTTATCCTAGAAGTACCAGCGATAGTGTGTGAGTAAGCGATACAGAACGAAGGACTAACGTCTAGAGTTAACGGGACTAACGTCTATAGTTAACGGTTATAGTAGTAAGTGTGCGGTGTATTAGCATGCTGCTAACGGCTCCGTCTGACTCCAGTAGACTACCGGGCACGCGGCACTGAAGACCGGTGGTATAGCCAGCCACGTTGCGTTAGTAGTACAACCGATATAGCAGGAGGGTGCATCCTGACCCGAAGCTTAGCTGTGTTTAGGGTAGCAACAGTATTAGCTCGTGCGACAGCAGCAAGCAACAGCCAGCAGTGGACGTTCCCCAGACGTTACAGAGGACGCCTCTTCCCACCGGCAGAGGTCGCCATCACAGCGCGCTCCTCCAGCTAACCACTGCCATCTTGTCACCTGGACGAGGGGTGATAGAAGTGGGTCCGCCATCTTGGCTAAGTACTAACGGTACCTCGGGTATCAACATCAACGTCCATTCAAGTGAATGCTAACGACCAATGTCTAAGGGGTACCCCAAACAATCTAAGCCGGCTTTAGTGTAGGTTTTATTTTGGTAACGTGGGCCCACATTTACTTGGTTTTCTTTTGGTATTTTGTTATTTTTGTTATTTGAATTCCCAATGTTTCTCTACTTTATGCCTGGGTCTCCCCTAGTACAAGCGGGGTGTTATTAATGTATTGAGCATGCGGTGCCTATGGTGGGAATAGTTTCCCCTACATTAACAGTGAGAGCACCCGGTGCCATGTATGAATAAATTGGAAGTATTAACTGTAACTGATAACCTGCCCAGGCTTCTATATAAAGTAGACCTTATTGGGACCATTGTCTGTGTGTCTGTTTCTTCCATTTGCTATTCTAACCCCGGGTAAATATTGTGACTGCATAATTATTTAACCCTTACACCCCATTCACAGAATAGCATTTGAAGGGTCTATACAGGTGGTCAAAGAAGGGTACTGCTTAAAGGGAAGCCCAATAATACTATTGAACTGACAGTCACTGGGTGTGGGAGGGCTGTCGGAGGTACTGGGGGAAGTGAGGGTGTGTGGGGAGCTACTGCTGACCGCCTTGGAAGGCGAGGGAGACCAGAGTACCAGTCCCCAGGTTAGTAAATCCTGGGCCCCATCCACTCCTGCTGCAAGCCCTCCAGAACGACGATCCGGGCCAAAGACGGGGGTACATATAGGTCCAATACTATAGTATCCTACTACCCAGTGTCTGTGTACTACTACTCCCACAAGCAGGGATAATCCACCCTTCTACACAGGGATCAGAATTAACTCCTAATACACACAATCCAAGAAAGCACCATCAACATTAGCTTCACTTTCTACGTCCAGAATTAGAACTCGATGGCGTTCTGTTTCAGGAGGGAGCGGAGTTTACTGTTTTCTTGTTCCTGGGAGAAGAGAAGACGGAGAGAGAGAGAGGGAGAGAGAGAGCGAGAGAGAGAGAGAGAGAGAGGGGGATTAATGAGCACCCTGTTGATAATGTCCTCACTGAAGACAGGGGGGGGGGGGGGTCTCTCAAGCTTGCAGGACACACGTTTGTATTCTGGGACATTTCAGTGTTGAAATACTTGTCTACTAATTAACTAAAAGAATATCTGGATTCATACTGGATTCACAATGTGCTCGTTATAAATGCAAGCTCTGCTTTCTGTCACCCTGGTCCAAACATTTGCTCTAAGCCTACAATGTACTGTAAACACAGAACGCCTTTCAGCTTACAGTACATGGCCACCTCACCCAGCTCTGACGGCTAAGTAACCAGACTTATCACCTCTCCGCTCTGCTGGCCGGCGCGACACTTCTGTCTGGGAAGCTGCCAGCTGTGCTTTGTGTGCGACGCGTTAGTGCCCTGATGAGGTTTACCCTCACAGTCATCATGTTCACTGGAGCGCTCGCCGCTCACTAGCTGCCAGCAGAGGTGAAGAATGAAGAAAGCAAGTCCGGCTTCAGAGAGACATCGCGTTGTTATGATTGAAGAAGGGCCGACCAAGCCAGGTGGAGAATGAATGAATGAATGAAAACTTTATTTAACAGATTGCAGAATGGGTACAATACAGTACGGCTCAATACACACAATTGTTAAGTGGATGCAGACCAGAGAAAGACTTTCGTCTTGTTTACATCAGGGTCCCCCATTTTCAATTCATAGTGACATTTATGACATACACAACATACATGACGTCATGACATTTATGGCATAGGGACAGATATAGGTATATAGTACTGTTACCCATAGATCCTGACAGAGTATATACATATGATGGGGAGGAGACTGTACATTAGGAGGGGGTGGGAGAGAAATATACATACGGTGGGGAGAGAAAATATACATACGGTGGGGAGGAGACTACATTAGGAGGGAGTGGGGTGGGCGTGGTGTTTTGATTGATTGATTGAAAACTTTATTAACAGATTGCAGAATGGGTACAATACAGTACAGCTCAATACACACAATTGTTAAGGGGATGCAGACCAGAGAAAGACTTTCGTCTTGTTTACATCAGGGTCCCTTGTTTGAGCCGAATCTGGGTTTAACATGATTTGTTGAGCTTCCTCTGGTGTAGTGGTCGTGGTATTCACTGACCTTTGGGAAGTATTTTGACATGTACATGGGTACCATAGTCGTGTAGTGTATCTTGTAGACCAGGCCCATTGCAAGTTTTTGTACTCTGTCTTCTACTCTAAGCCATCCTAGGTTGTCAAAGTGGGCAGGGGTGAGGTGGGTTCTAGGAGTCAGGTCAAGCAGTAGTCTGACCAGTTTGTTTTGAGATGTTTGTAATTTTGTTTTTAGCGCCTTTGAGGTGCTTTGGTACCATGAGGTGCAAGCATAGTCATAGTACCCTTGAATGAGTGCTCCTGCCAGAGTCTTCAGGGTATTCTTGTTTACCAGAGAGGAGATCCGGTACAAGAATCTAGTTCTTTGGTTGACTTTTTTTATTACATTGGATGCCATTTTGTCACAGGAGAGATTAGCCTCTATGGAACCCAGGTATGTAATTTCATCTTTCCATGTGACAATATTGTCACCCACTGTAACTGAGAAGCCATCGGTCTTGCTGAGTTTGTTATTTGAACCGAAGAGAATGGACTCTGTTTTGCCCATGTGTAATAGTTTGTTATCAGCGAGCCATATGCAGATTTTGCCTAGTTCCGAGCTGAGGGCTTTTTCAACCTGTAACTTGTTCTTGTCAGAGACCAGCAGGGCTGAGTCGTCTGCGAACAAGAACAAGTTGCAGTCACAAGCTGACGACATGTCATTTGCATAAATTAGGAACAGTAGCAGTCCTAGTATGCTTCCTTGGGGAACACTACAGCTCACTGTGAGGGGGGGGGGGGGGGGATAGGGTACCGTTTACCTCTACCATCTGTAGGATTGCATCCAGCTCACTGACTATCAAAACCAATTGCTTTTAGCTTGTCAATCAGAATGGAGTGATTGACAGTGTTCCAGCTACTCGAACGCTATCACCTCATATTTACCATTTGGTCACATGATACATTTCCGACATTACAAGTTGACGAGGACCAACCGAATGCACCAATAGATGGGGATTGAAATATATATATGTAGCCGGTGTGATCTTACTCTGCATTGTGTTTTTCGATTCGACCCCTGTTAAGGGATCGCCCTGAGTGGGAGTAGAACCCCGGTCTCCCGCGTCGCGGGCGGCATCACAGACCACTGTACCAAGAGGTGAATTCACTTCTAGCTACTTGGTCTGGATGCCTCTGGGGAGTGAGTTTACTTGCAGTACCGCTTAAGGTCCACAGCCACTTCACTTACTGTCCCTCGTGACTGTGGATAGACTGCGGTACCTCCGTTACATATATATATATAGGCCTTTTATTTATTTTTATATATATTTATTTCAAATTGTCAACATACACGTATCAAGAACAAATTAAAATGGAGCACACACAAACAATTAAACAAAGCAAAAAGCAGTGAGAAACAGAAAAAGACAACAAAGACTAAACACATTTTACAAAAGTTTATTTAAATACTAAGCCTTTTACCTTTGTACTATTATGTAACCTAATACTATGCTACTATTCTTATACTACTACATATCTTATTAATATGTCTATATATTTTATGACCCGTTTTAACCTTAATCTGACACACACACCATAGGCGGCGCTAACGTTACATTTGTTCCTAATGTGTGCTCAGTATATTGCGATATGTGATGATGACACGACACAAATAATTATTTGTATTTTCAGACTGTATAGGCGCCGATACAGCCTGAAAATACAAATAATTATTACTCTTGTGTGTCGTGTCATCATCACATACCGCAATATACTGAGCACTGAGCACACATTAGGAACAAATGTAACGTTAGCGCCCACCACATCAAGTACGTCTACACAACATATAAGAGTTGTTTGTAGGTCGGAAATTATGGAATAGATTTACCAACAAAAAAGGTGTTTAACCTGCTCATACCTTATTAAAAGCGTGGGGCAGGAGCAGCACGGATAACTTGGTTCTGCATGTATCGTGCTTCCATTCAAACAGACGGCAACACACGTGACGTCAAGTCTCACTCTCGTGAGACTTCCTCTCTAGATACTCTTCAATACCTGGCCTGGGTACTCCTGGGTCCTAGTGCCCCCCCACGTTACACTATATGTCATGCACATGTATTTTATATGTTAATAAAATTGCATTTATCTTTAGTCCTAATTCTGTCACTGTTTGATGTCACAAAGAAGGGTGTATCCGAAAGCTGTCTACAACATTTATAACATGTGATGAAAAAGTAAACAAATAATTAACTGTATTATACATTTGTTAATGATGAATAGGCTTCACTTTAGATTAGAGCACACAATAGCATCTGCAAATGATTTATAGATGTTTTATGAATGTCTTAACAAATCATTTGTTGAACATGAAAAATAAATGGAGATACAGTATAGTCGTTTTTTCATATCCATTTTTCAAAGCATCTACAAATGTGTTACTACACATTAAACAACATTATTTAATGATGAACAAATCAAGTACAAACAATGTTGATAATGAGTTATAAATAATGTAGAACTAATCTGTAAATGTTATACA
This sequence comes from Notolepis coatsorum, assembly GCF_963971535.1. Lineage (NCBI taxonomy): Eukaryota > Metazoa > Chordata > Actinopteri > Aulopiformes > Paralepididae > Notolepis > Notolepis coatsorum. Next base: position 549,321 of record NW_028174883.1, read on the forward strand.
AATATAGTTATAAATGATTTAATAATCATTTATGAATGTATATAAATGGTTTGTTCATGATTAGTTCATTATCCACTAATGCGTTATAAATACTTTGTAAATGTTATACAAATATAGTTATAAATGATTTAATAATCATTTATGAATGTATATAAATGGTTTGTTCATGATTAGTTCATTATCCACTAATGCGTTATACTTTGTAAATGTTATACAAATAGTTATAAATGATTTAATAATCATTTATGAATGTATATAAATGGTTTGTTCATGATTAGTTCATTATCTACAGATACCTTATAAATGTATTATAACAGGGTGTTATTATAAAGTGCTACCGAAACATTTCATCACCAGAATGTATCAGTGTTTTCTATTAGAATGTGGCCATTTTCACATTCACATCAAATCTAATTATATTCTTGCTTGAAAAATATTGTATTGTATGATGATACACAAATGGAAAATAACCAGATTTTGAAAAAAAAGAAATAAATGTTTTTATTAAAAAAATAAATCTATTTTTTCTTTCAAATATTCTCTCTACAACATTAACACTATATACAATAACTTTAATGGAAAAACCACAAACTGTGCCTAATAAAGGAGAAATGTCGAAATGTTGTTGTCAAGTCTGTAATGGAAAGTGTTGCGTTGAACTTCCACCGCACTTCCTGCTTCAGACTAAACACTTCCTGCTTCAGACTAAACACTTCCTGCTTCAGACGAAAGCACTTCCTGCTTCAGACTAAACACTTCCTGCTTCAGACAAAACACTTCCTGCTTCAGACGAAAGCACTTCCTGCTTCAGACGAAAGCACTTCCTGCTTCAGACTAAACACTTCCTGCTTCAGACAAAACACTTCCTGCTTCAGACGAAAGCACTTCCTCCCTCAGACGAAAGCACTTCCTGCTTCAGACGAAAGCACTTCCTCCCTCCGACGAAAGCACTTCCTGCTTCAGACTAAAGCACTTCCTCCCTCCGACGAAAGCACTTCCTGCTTCAGACGAAAGGGAAGAAGAAGTCGTAGGGCAGCTGGGCGTCGATGGTGGGCGGGGCCCTGAGGCCGGGCTGGGCGGCGGCCGACACGGAGACGAAGGCCACGGAGCTGCTGACGGAGATCACTGCGCTGCCTCCTGACAGGACGTCCTGCGGGAGAACAACTCAACTGTCACCTGTCACAGGGAGGAGCAACGCACCTATCACAAGCCCCGCCCTCTATCACAAGCCCCGCCCTCTCTTCTTGATCCTTTTTCTTGGAGGATCAAGAAAATAGGGCGGGTTTGAGATAGATGGGTCTATTGAGACTCGCATTTAAGCGGTGTCTTTGAACTTTACACTGTGGGGTTAATAGGGCTAGATCCACACAGAATGGATTGCACGGTGCTAATTGCACCCTTACTTACAATTCATTATGAATTGAAAATGGGGGACCCTGATGTAAACAAGACAAACAATCACTGTGCAGGTGATTGATTGAATGCACATTTTATTTAACAGATTGCAGAATGGGTACAATACAGTACAATACACTGCCAAAACGGTTAACCCTTTCACTGCGACAATACACAGAAGGTTAACCCTTTCACTGTAGTGTCTCTGTGTTTACAGGTGAATGTAGTGTTTGTGTGTTTACAGGTGAATGTAGTGTCTCTGTGTTTACAGGTGAATGTAGTGTCTGTGTTTACAGGTGAATGTAGTGTCTCTGTGTTTACAGGTGAATGTAGTGTCTCTGTGTTTACAGGTGAATGTAGTGTCTCTGTGTGTTTACAGGTGAATGTAGTGTCTCTGTGTTTACAGGTGAATGTAGTGTCTCTGTGTTTACAGGTGAATGTAGTGTCTCTGTGTTTACAGGTGAATGTAGTGTCTCTGTGTTTACAGGTGAATGTAGTGTCTGTGTGTTTACAGGTGAATGTAGTGTCTGTGTGTTTACAGGTGAATGTAGTGTCTCTGTGTGTTTACAGGTGAATGTAGTGTCTCTGTGTTTACAGGTGAATGTAGTGTCTGTGTGTTTACAGGTGAATGTAGTGTCTCTGTGTTTACAGGTGAATGTAGTGTCTCTGTGTTTACAGGTGAATGTAGTGTCTGTGTGTTTACAGGTGAATGTAGTGTCTCTGTGTTTACAGGTGAATGTAGTGTCTCTGTGTTTACAGGTGAATGTAGTGTCTGTGTGTTTACAGGTGAATGTAGTGTCTCTGTGTTTACAGGTGAATGTAGTGTCTCTGTGTGTTTACAGGTGAATGTAGTGTCTCTGTGTTTACAGGTGAATGTAGTGTCTCTGTGTTTACAGGTGAATGTAGTGTCTCTGTGTTTACAGGTGAATGTAGTGTCTCTGTGTTTACAGGTGAATGTAGTGTCTCCGTGTGTTTACAGGTGAATGTAGTGTCTCTGTGTTTACAGGTGAATGTAGTGTCTGTGTGTTTACAGGTGAATGTAGTGTCTCTGTGTTTACAGGTGAATGTAGTGTTTGTGTGTTTACAGGTGAATGTAGTGTCTGTGTGTTTACAGGTGAATGTAGTGTCTCTGTGTTTACAGGTGAATGTAGTGTCTCTGTGTTTACAGGTGAATGTAGTGTCTCTGTGTTTACAGGTGAATGTAGTGTCTGTGTGTTTACAGGTGAATGTAGTGTCTCTGTGTTTACAGGACGTGTGAAGAGTTTAGATACCAAGCTGCTGGTGTTGCTGGTGATGACTTCTCTGATGCTCAGGATCTGGGCTTGAGGGTTGATCAAGGAGCCGTACTTGGTCCATTGAATCTCCAGGTGGAGAGACAGGGGGAGGCTGCAGCCATGTGCTTCCTGGAGAAACAACATGTTAACAACATGTTAGAGACAGACACAACATGTTAGAGACAGAAACATGTTAACAACATGTTAGAGACAGACACAACATGTTAGAGACAGAAACATGTTAACAACATGTTAGAGACAGAAACAACATGTTAAAGACAGAAACAACATGAAACAACATGTTAGAGACAGAAACAACATGTTAGCAACATGTTAGAGACAGAAACAACATGTTAACAACATGTTAGAGACAGGTGGGGGGGCCTGTGCTTCCTGGGGGAACAACATGTTAACAACAACAATAAATCATATTCAGCCTATGGATTTACTTTGTCCTACATAATGCACGCCATAGCTACGCCCCGTGCGACACCTGTTTGAGCTGCGGGATGAGGCGCGCTTGTTTCTGACAGAATGCGTCCCAGCTCGCTGCCCACCTCCGATGCCGACTGGATAACAAGGCTAGCATATTTGTCTTGCATATTTGCTTAAATTAATGGACTTAATCCGTCACTACAAGGTGAAAACACAACCATCCTGTCGTTCAATGATAAAATACAAGCGTTCACAAGGAAACTTGAGCGCTGGAGTAGAAACGGGCCGGAATTTATATGTTTCCAGAGCTTGATGAATTTATGGAGGAAAATGAACTGAGTGTGAGCAAGATGTCTATAACTCACCTCCGAGCCCTTCTTGAACGGTTAAAAAAGTATTTCCCAGAGGAAATCAAGCGACCTTAAAAACAGTGTTTCAGTCCAAGCCGCTGTCTGAGTTCTGGATATCAGTTGAGGGGGAATATGCACAGCTATCCACCATTTGGATCTACCTACCTATGCGAAAAAATCATTCTCTGCACTGACTTATATAAAAAATAAGTACAGATCACGTCTGTCGCTGTCTCCTAAATTAAACCCAGACTGGACTTGTTGTGCTCCAAGCATAGTGCCCATCCATCTCATGAGGTGAGTTGAACATTAGCTGTTGCGGCAGTAGACTGTCATAGACAGGTAGTGCCGAGGGGCTGAGCGGAGGAGTTCAAACAATTGACGCGCGACATGAAATAACTCCGTTCCACGTCCAGGAAATACTTTTAAGGCATTTATTCTTTCGCTTCATCATGAGACAAACAAAATACGATTTGCACTTTGCGGTATTGCGTTATTGCGGTCAAAAGAAAATATGCTCTCCTAACTCTCACCCCCTCTCTCCGAGAACTGTCAACCTCTGTGAACTGTCAACGTGAAAAGGTGAATGAAATTCCATAAAACACTCCCATTAGCGCCACACCCCCGTGAGCACGCCCACCACCTAAAGTGACAGTACGACTAATAATACAACAAAACTAGAATACTGAATCATAATAAAGAGACCTCCATTACGGCGCCTACATACCGGCCCCTAATTATTCAAATATAATAATTACACAATTGTAAAATATGTAGGTGCCTACAAGAAAAAACATTAAATTATTCAAACAATAGTTCTTTTTCGTTACCGGCCCCTAATTACTCAAACAATAGCTTCTTTCGTTACCGGCCCCTAATTATTCACATGTAATAACTACACAATTGTAAATTATGTAGGAGCATACAAGAAAAACATTAAATATAAGGCACAATTATTGACAAGTCTTTTTTTTCCCGATTCTTTTCTATCATTTTCTCGCAAATGTCCTTTTCTTCTTTCTTAATCGTATCCTAGGGCCAGAGGTTACTAGCACATAGCCTTAAGGAGGGATCTTTATGATCGCTAGGTCAGTCAAGTCAGAAAAAACAAAAAACTGTAATCCAAAGTGGCAAAGTCAGTTTATGAGTGTATATCTCCATGTATCAGTCTATGGGTGCACATCTTCATGTATCAGTCTATGGGTGTATATCTATGCATCAGTCTATGGGTGTATGTCTATGTATCAGTCTATGGGTGTATATCTATGTATCAGTCTATGGGTGTATGTCTATGTATCAGTCTATGGGTGTATGTCTATGTGTCAGTCTATGGGTGTGTATCTATGTGTCAGTCTATGGGGTTCAATGAATATGAACATCTGATGTCCTCATGGCTCTTCCGCTTCCTGTAGAAGGCAAACCTTGGTGATAGGCCTGTCCAGATAGCTGGTCTTCATCTTTATCTGTACTTGACGGACAAGTCCTCTTCTATCTGGGATAGCTTTCACAATCCTTCCTGTAAGCCATGAGTTCGAGGTGCCGAGTCATCAATTATGAGCACAATATCGCCAACAATGAAGTTGCGCTCGACACTTGACCACTTCTGACGTTCCTACAGTAGAGGTAGGTATTCCTTGACCCATCTTTTCCAGAATAAGTTAGAAATATACTGCACTTGTTTCCATCTGCGACGAGCATATCCTCCTTCTGAAACTGTCCTGGTGGCAAAGATGGCATGGTTTTAAGCAGCAGAAGGTGGTTAGGAGTAAGGGCTTCAAAATCGTTTGGGTCAGTAGATGCTTTAGTGATGGGACGGCTGTTGATGATAGCTTCTGTTTTGCAAAGGACTGTGTGAAGACCTTCTTCATCGAGGTTTTGCACCTTCAGGCAAGAGTTCAGGACCTTCCTCACAGACCTTATCAGTCTCTCCCATACTCCTCCATGATGTGATCCAGTAGGGGGATTGAAAACCCACTTGATGCCTTTCTGAAGGAGAGTGTTGTTAATTTGAGCAAGATTTCAATGTTCCATTGCCTCCTTCAACTGACGCTCAGCTCCAACAAAGTTGGTTCCGTTGTCTGAGCGTAATTCCAGGACTTGTCCACGTCTTGCTATGAAGCGTCGAAGAGCATTGATAAAGGAGTCTGTATCCAATGATGATGCCACTGCATGCAGTCGCCGACAAGCAACACACTTGGACAGGACTTTCCTTATAGCTGCGCTAGCACCAGGGATCCAATATCTTTGGCGCAGGTTAGATAACATGTGGTTACGACCACCATGTCCCACTTCTTGATGTATGTGCCGAAGAATGAGATCCGAAATATGAAGATCTTTTGCCAATATGGCAGGATGCTTAGACTCTTCAGGCATACATGATCTACTAAGTCGTCCTCCAACTCTCAGAACACTGTCTTCAATAAATGGATTGCGCTTGTAGATGTGGCTTGTCCTTCTCACAGTGTCTCCTCTTCGTAAGCTGTTGAACTCATCTGGAAACCTCTTCCTTTGACAGAAGCGGATAATCTCCATCTCTGCTGTACCTCTAAGAGGGGGGGCTGTAAGAGGGGCTGCTGTACCTCTAAGAGTGGGGCTGTAAGAGGGGGTGCTGTAAGAGGGGGGGCTGTACCTGTAAGAGGGGGGGCTGTACCTCTAAGAGGGGGGTCTGTAAGAGGGGGGCTGTACCTCTAAGAGGGGGGGCTGTAAGAGGGGGGGCTGTACCTCTAAGAGGGGGTGCTGTACATCTAAGAGGGGGGGCTGTACCTGTAAGAGGGGGGGCTGTACCTCTAAGAGGGGGGGCTGTAAGAGGGGGGGCTGTACCTCTAAGAGGGGGTGCTGTAAGAGGGGGGGCTGTATCTCTAAGAGGGGGGGCTGTAAGAGGGGGGGCTGACACGCCCTCAGCACCCCTACTTCCCGTGGCTGCGCCCCCCAAGGAACTGTGCTGTCACCCTTCCTCTTCACCCTCTACACCTCAGACTTCTGCCGCAACTCAAGCGGGTGCCACCTGCAGAAGTTCTCAGACAACTCCTCCATCGTAAGCTACATCACCGACGATGATGAGGAGGAGTACAGAGCCCTGGTGGAGAGCTTCGTGGGGTGGAGCGACAGCAATATGGTGGAGTCATATAAGTTCCTTGGGGTACACCTGAACAATAAACTGGACTGGTCGGATAACACAGAGGCCCTCTACAGGAAGGGACAGAGCAGGCTGTTCTTCCTGAGGAGACTCAGGTCCTTCAATGTGTGCAACAGACTGCTGCAGTCATTTTACCAGTCTGTAGTGGCCAGCGTCCTCTTCTATGCTGTGGCATGCTGGGGAGGCTACATCAACTCAAGGGACACCAACAAGCTCAACAAGCTGGTGAGGAAGGCTAGCTCCGTGGTGGGAGTGGAGCTACCTAGACTAGAGGTGATGGCAGAGAGGGGGATGATAAGGAAGCTGGCTGCCATCATGGAGAACCCCTACCACCCCCTCTACGACGAGCTAGTCAAGATGAGAAGCTCGTTCAGCCACAGACTCATACCCCCCGACACTCGACTAACCGCCTCGGACAGTCCTTCATACCAGCGGCCATCAGGCTCCACAACAGTGGGCAGCGACTAGCAGCCTCCAGGCCCCACAACAGGGGGCAGGGACTGCTACCAGACATTGACCTGGGACTTATAGGAACCCAAGGAGGACAACCTACACTACCTTAGGCATACTGCACCTTATGTGGATACTGTGATACTGTGAATAACGTATATTTCAGTGGATACTGTGATACTGTGAATAATGTATACTCAGTAGATAGTAAATTATAACACTACCTTATGCACTACCTTTTTTTTCAGCTAGTTAGATAGTAAATTATACTGACCAAATTGACCTAATTGTTTACACTGCCTGTGTTGTTTTTACTACATGTACCACCCCCCCCCCCTTCCCCCATGCTGCTATGATGCCTGAATTTCCCCAAGGGGATCAATAAAGGAATATCTTATCTTATCTTACATGATACCTAAGCACATACAGTACATATATCCTCATAAGTATCTATTCATTCGTATCAATTAGATACTCTTTGGGCTTGTTTTTATCTACTTATTCTGAAAGAGTTGAACTAATTATTTTCGCTAGCAAGATCTCATTTGATGATTCATTCCATTAAGCCTACTGCCAGCAGGCACAGTTAAATAAATATAATCTGATTGATTGGGGTAATGAGGCACTTAAAAATGTGCCTATACATTTTCCAAACACTTACGCATTTAACTAGAACGTTAGTTAGAACGTTAGAAACCGTTAGAAAATCATGGTTTCGGGGATCGACGCTTCCCCCTTTTGAAGTAGGATGGACAGGCGCAATTATCCTGATTACTGAAGTCTGGTTCCAATTAACGAGATTGTTTGAGCGCGAATCAGCCTTTGAGAAACCGAGATAGCCTGACTTCAATCATCGGGTTAATTTAAGCAGCTGGCTTAATGGGACTTTTGATCGGCTTAGTTGAACCAGCTTACGAGGAACGGGGCCCTGATCTCCAACAACATAATGTTCATTATCCATGTATCCAATGCATCAGGCCACACACCCCAATGCATCAGGCCACCCCCTCCAAGGCATCAGGCCACACCCCCCAATGCATCAGGCCACGCCCCCCAAGACATCAGGCCACCCCCTCCAAGGCATCAGGCCACGCCCCCCAATGCATCACACGCCCCCAATGCCTCAGGCCACACCCCCCCAATACATCAGACCACACCCCTGAGGACTCAGGCCACACCCACCCCTGGTTTGGAGTTGCTGGTGACGTGGACCCAGTCCAGCGGGTTCTGTGTTGGGGCCGATCCGAAGGAGGCCACTAGGCGGGGCTGGTTCTGCCCCCGCAGGAGCCCCAGCAGAGCCTCCGACACCAGGGAGCAGTTAGCGGCCTCCTCCAGCCTGCAGGGACCAGGCGCCGGGTCAAAGGTCAGTCAGTACTTTAACCCTTTCACTGCCACACCACAGAAGGTTAGCCCCTCCACTGTGACAATACAGAAGGTTAGCCCTTTACTGTCACACAACCGACGGCGATGCTCCATCATTAGCATCATTAGCTCCGCGTCCGCGGAGCATCGCTGTCGGTTGTGTGACGGTAAAGGGTTAACCTTCTGTCGTGTGGCAGTGAAAGGGTTAATTATAGTAACAACAACAATGATAATGAGTAGTGGTGGTTAATCGAATTAATTGGAGACTTTATAGTTACCAGACTAAGATGTATTATATTTATACTTATAGCACTTAGAGTCTGGTCTCCTGTGAACATTAAGATGTATTATATTTATACTTATAGCACTTAGAGTCTGGTCTCCTGTGAACGGTAACATTCTGACACAACAAAGAGAAATCATCATGCCATTAAAAGCATCCATTTTGTTTTAACTTTTCATTCTTTCTGTAGTTAATTAATCTAAATGAATGTGATAAAGTCGCAGCCCTGATAATAACCAACACATTCCAGGTGTGTGGGGAGGCCAGCGGGGCAGCTTGACCTCTGACCTCTCTCACCTGAGGGTGCAGCCCCCGCTGGTGTCCAGGCCGAACAGGACCGGGGCGCGGCGCTGAGGTCCGTGGAGACAGTCCTGCTGCGCTGCCCCCTGCAGGACAGTCAGGGCGCCCTCTGGGTCGGCGCTCTGAACCATCCCCCCGGTGGAGAGAGAAGGGTTAAGGATGGGACCCGAGTCCAGGTGGGTGAGGGTTCAGTGTTGCCCACAGGAGTTTATGAGAATGTGGTGGGTGAACCTCGGCATGCCCCCCCGGAACCTATTTTTTGTACATTTTAAAGTTAAATAAAAAGAGCAAAATAAAGAGGCCAGATCTATGATGAACTTTGTGCTCAAAACACACAAAACCGACTAGAGCTTCCCAATCCTCTCCTCGAAGCACCCCAGCCGTTCCATGTATTTGTTCAATTCCACCACCAGCACACCTGATTCAACTTAACTAGCCCTTTATTAGTTGAATCAGGTGTGCTGGTGGTGGAATTTAACAAATACATGGACCGGCTGGGGCGTCTCGAGGAGAGGATTGGAAACCACTGGACTAGAGCAGACATTTGAGCCATCAGAGAAATTAAGCAAAAGTGGTCACCTGTGTTGAACTGGTTTATTTTTTAGAAAATAAAAAAATATAGTGGATACTGGATACACACTACAGAAGGTTAACCCTTTCACTACCACTAGGGATGCCCCGATCGATCGGCCACCGATCGTTATCGGCCGATAATCAGTATAAATATGCGATCGGTGATCGGTGATAATGCTTTATTTTCGCCGATCGTCAAAACCGATCGAAAAACATGATCCAATTCTTAGCGGAGATCTCACTGCTGACTTCTCTCTCAGATACACAGAGCTGTATCACAGGCGTACAGCCCCTCCTCCAACCCCTCCCCCTCCCGCACTTGTGTAAACAAGAGCCTCGCAGTCTGCTATAGTCTGGTACATGCGACGTGAGCTAACGTTGGCTACCTGCCGAGCCAACGTTACTGTTTAAACTAAATGACCCAGTGACTACATGAGGCATTGTCTAATGTTATCTAGCTGGCTAGCTACTGATAGCTGCTGATATCAACAAATGCTCCAGCAATAGTCGAGTGCATGATAAGTTACCTCAGTTGACTCGGTAGCTCACGTTAGCTCACGTTAGCTCTAAACTAAATAGTTCACTGAGGCGTTGTCTTAACGTTATCTAGCCGGCTAGCAGTAGCTACAGATAGCTCCTGATATCAATGTCTTATAACATTGATTCGATGCGTATTCGAGCTGAGGGCTTGTTGAATGTGATTTTTAAAAATAGGGTCCAGCTGCAGCGCCGGAGAATCCTGGCCGTAGCTGGAGGCTACTCGAGTACACACAGACAGTGGAGCTGTTTGCAGATAGCGAGCATTTTGACTTGTTGCGTGGTGGCGATGTCTCACAGATAATACAAGTACAAGTCTAATTATATAATATATATATTTTATATAAAACATTATAATTTTAAATTTTTTAAATCAAAAACGATCGGTATCGGATCGGTATCGGCCAATATGGCTCAAGACGATCGGTGATCGGTATCGGTGGCAAAAAACGTGATCGGGGCATCCCTAACTACCACACTACAAAAGGTTAACCTTTCACTACCACACGACAGAAGGTTAACCCTTTCACTACCACACTACAGAAGGTTAACCCTTTACTACCACACTACAGAAGGTTAACCTTTCGCTACCACACTACAGAAGGTTAACCTTTCACTACCACACTACAGAAGGTTAACCTTTCACTACCACACTACAGAAGGTTAACCTTTCACTACCACACTACAGAAGGTTAACCTTTCCCTACCACACTACAGATGGTTAACCTTTCACTACCACACTACAGAAGGTTAACCTTTCACTACCACACTACAGAAGGTTAACCTTTCACTACCACACTAGAGAAGGTTAACCCTTTCACTACCACACTACAGAAGGTTAACCTTTCACTACCACACTACAGAAGGTTAACCTTTCACTACCACTACAGAAGGTTAACCTTTCACTACCACATTACAGAAGGTTAACCCTTTCACTACCACACTACAGAAGGTTAACCTTTAACTACCACACTACAGACGGTTAACCTTTCACTACCACACTAGAAGGTTAAACCTTTCACTACCACACTACAGACAGTTAAGTGTGGTAGTGAAAGGGTTAAAACTAGGGATGCTCGAGGCGGTTAGGTGGCCGAGCGGAGATTGCGTTCGTCACCAACCCCGGAGCTGTGAGCTGGATTCGCCTGTTCGAATCCAGCTCACAGCTCCGGGGTTGTCACCAGCTTGGCTGGCCGTCTGCACTAATACAATTGGCTGTATTAGAGGGTGGGAGAAGCTGGCGGGGTGGGTCCGGGTCGTTGTAAACAGCGACTCCTACAGTTCGGTCGGGGCGCCTGCTAAGCGCGGATAGGACTTGAGGGGGATAGTGTGATCCTTCCTCACGCTACGCCCTCTCGATGAGAATCCTCGCTGCCAGGTGAAAAGAAGCGGTTGATTGGCTGGACGTGTGTCGGAGGAAGCACGTGGTAGCCTCCACTCTCCCAGATGATCTGACTGTGGGGGGTAAGTGCGCAGCAACCAGGAAGGGACTGGGAATTGGCATACGACTAACATTGGGATGGGAGAAAATCGGAGGAAAATGGAGGGGGAAAAAGACCAATAAAAAAAACTAAAAAAAAACTAGGGATGCTCGATATTGGCGTTTTTACCGATATACCGATATTGATATTCCAACTCTTAATTTCCGATACCGATATCAACCGATACCGATATATGCAGGGTCCCCCCCCCCCCCCCCCCCCCCAAAAAAACGTAATAATTTCAGGTAATTAACATTACATATCTCTTGTCGTATAATTAACACAACATTATGCATACTTTGGCAATAAATAAAATAATAATTTGTTCTTACTTGCTTGCCAGGGTAAATAAAGGTTAAATAAATGTAAAAAAAAACTAAAAAAAGGCTAGTAGGTAGAAGTGGGTTTTGAGCCTCGATTTGAAGGCATCTATCGAATTAGAAGACAACACAATTCTGCATTGTACTGTATAGTATATTGTATTGTAACTCAGTTACTTTTCTACTCTGCATTGTATATTGTATATATGTATATATTGAACACTTGTCAACATACTTGACTTCTATTTTATACTTATTATACTTATTTTATGCGTATCTATTTTTATCTAGCACAATCTCTGGAGCAAAACAGAAAGAAGCATTTTATATAAAAGTATTCTGCACTTCTGTATGACAACTAATAAAGAAACTTGAACTTGAACTTCCAGACACCCAGTTCCGGATGTACTGTGCAATGGCGAAAAACTTAAGGTAGTTTCTGATTTTAAGTACCTTGGTATCATTTTAGACTCTAACTTATCATTTAAAAAGCACACTAAGAAGGTAATCCATACTGTGAAGTTTGGTCTTTGTAACTTTAGATTCATCCGTCCCTACCTGACAACTGAAGCAGCGTTGTTGTTATATATGCATGCAATGATCTTCTCCCATCTGTCGTACTGCATCACAAGCTGGTCCCAGGCAGGGTTAACTGTCGTACTGCATCACAAGCTGGTCCCAGGCAGGGTTATCTGTCGTACTGCATCACAAGCTGGTCCCAGGCAGGGTTATCTGTCGTACTGCATCACAAGCTGGTCCCAGGCAGGGTTATCTGTCGTACTGCATCACAAGCTGGTCCCAGGCAGGGTTAACCACTTTTAATAAACCGGAGTCCCTCTATAAACAAGCAGTAAACATGTTGGACAAGAAGCCTCACAGGTATCACCACTGTCTGCCATATTACCCAGAAGTATAGACTACTTTCTCTAGAGAGTATTCAATTGTACAGCAACGCTTGCCTTGTTTTTAAAAATGTTTCACGGACTGGCTCCCCCACCTCTGAGTCTGTATGTAGCCAGAAAGGACAATAGAAGACACACAAGGTCCTCAGCCAAAGGAGACTGCGTGGTTCCGTTCAGGAAGAGTGCATTTGGACAATCTGCATTCTCTGTTAGAGCCACACAGCACTGGAACACTATGCCGACACATATCGAGACCTGTAACACGCTTGAACAATAAAAAGAAACTGTTAAAATCTGGCTCCAAGAACACCAGAGCTGCTGCACCCACAGCTAAATTCATTAACGTTGTGTGCAATGTTCCCTCTAATTATTTTTTGGTCTGAGCAAACACTCAAACCTCCTGAGCAGACATCAGCAACTACTGAGCAACAAAAGTCACCTGCCGATTAACCGGTTAGTTGATAAGCGGCGGTTTGTAAAAAATCTGAGAATCTTAATTTCCCTTAATGTCTAACATAAAAATTAGTGCCGTCAGGCGATTAAAAAAATTCATCTAATTAATTACAGGATTTGTAATTAATTAATCTAATTAATCGCATTTTAATCGCATAACCATTTTATGCCTGATACTCTATATTCTATAATCATATTTCAAAGTGCATGTCAGATGGCAGAATTCAGTACTGTATCTACAAAATCATCTTCCATCTATTAATTTGCTTAGATTTTTCAGGTCTGGTCAATTTGAGCATGGTGTTATTCACAGTCAAAGATAAAAAAAAAATTATTGATATTCTCATTTGGTTCATTACAATTTACTCAAAATAAAATTTTCATTCAATCAATCACCGCGCAGATTGATTGATTGATTGAATGAAAATGTTATTAACAGATTGCAGAATGGGTACAATACAGTACGGCACACAATTGTTAAGGGGATGCAGACCAGAGAAAGACTTTCATCTTGTTTACATCAGGGTCCCCCATTTTTAATTCATAATGAATTGTAAGTATATATTATATATTCAATACCATAGTCCCCTCCATACTCATAGCCAAGCTCAGGGACCTGGGCTTGGGCTATGACCTCTGCCAGTGGGTCTTGGACTTCCTGACTGGCAGACCCCAGGTGGTGAGAGCAGGCAACTGCACCTCCTCATCCATCACCCTCAACATAGGGGCCCCCCAGGGCTGTGTTCTGAGTCCCCTCCTCTACTCCCTGTACACACACGACTGTGTGGCTCAGCGGAGTAGCAATACAATCATCAAATTTGCTGACGACACAGTGGTGGTGGGCCTGATCTCTGCCAACGACGAGAGGGCCTACCTGGAAGAGGTCAAGGTCCTGGCGGGATGGTGCCAGGAAAACAGCCTCTCCCTGAACGTCAGCAAAACAAAGGAGATGATTGTGGACTTCAGGAGGTCGGGGGTCAAGGACTACAGCCCCCTCAGCATCGACGGGGCACCGGTTGAGAGAGTCAACAGCTTTAAGTACCTCGGAGCCTACATATCCGAGGACTTGACATGGACCACACACATTGACAGTATTGTGAAGAAGGCACGACAACGCCTCTACTTCCTCAGGCGCCTAAGGAAGTTCCAAGTCAGTCAGAAGATCCTTAAGAACTTCTACTCATGTACAATAGAGAGCATCTTGACCGGCAACATCACCTCCTGGTTTGGGAATAGCACTGCACAAGACCGAAGCAGACTACAAAGAGTGACACGTTCAGCCGAACGCACAATTGGAGGGGGGCTCCCCACCCTCCAGAACATTTACAACAAGCGTTGCAAGGGCAAGGCTAAGAGAATCATTAAAGACTCCAGTCACCCGAACAACTGCCTCTTTGAACTGCTGCGGTCAGGCAAGCGATACCGGAGTCTCAAGGCGAGCACAGAAAGACTCAGAAGAAGCTTCTATCCCCAGGCCATCAGGCTGCTAAACGAACAATGAATGAACACTACACAACAACAACCACCAAACGCACATAGCACACACATCCACACGCACACACTCACTTTAAACAAACACACTGTAGCACCCACTCCACACACTTTATAGCACACACCCACTTTAAACAAACACACTGTAGCACCCACTCCCCACACTTTATATTTATTGATGAAGGATTGCACTACAACTCGTACACCTTACTGTAAATTGTACCTAAAATTGTACCTCATCCCATTTCTGCTTTGCACTAGATAGTACTGTACATTAGTACACTGCATAGTATTGTTTTTTTTTTTTTTTTTATTGGTCTTTTTCCCCCTCCATTTTCCTCCGATTTTCTCCCATCCCAATGTTAGTCGTATGCCAATTCCCAGTCCCTTCCTGGTCGCTGCGCTTTACCCCCCACAGTCAGATCATTTTTGGGAGAGTGGAGGCTACCACGTGCTTCCTCCGACACACGTCCAGCCAATCACCGCTTCTTTTCACCTGGCAGCGCGGATTCTCATTGAGAGGGCGTAGCGTGTGGGAGGACCACACTATCCCCCTCACATCCAATCCGCGCTTAGCAGGCGCCCCGACCGAACTGTAGGAGTCGCTGTTTACAACGACCCGGACCCACCCCGCCAGCTTCTCCCACCCTCTGATACAGCCAATTGTATCAGTGCAGACGGCCAGCCAAGCTGGTGACAACCCCGGAGCTGTGAGCTGGATTCGAACAGGCGAACCAAGCTCACAGCTCCGGGGCTGGTGACGAACGCAATCTCCGCTCGACCACCTAACCGCCCGCCACTGCATAGTATTGTATATTATATGGTAACTCATTGTACATTGTAACATTGTAACATTGTACATATGTCTATACCGAACACTGTGACCTCATTTTTCTTCTTCTAAATTACATGCTATATTATGTTATTTGATACTATCTTGTCTAGCACAGTCTCTGGAGCGTAACAGTAAGAAGCATTTTGTATGAAAGTATTCTGTACTTCTGTATGACAACTATTAAAGAACTTGAACTTGAACTTGAACTTGTAAGGGTGCCACTTGCTCCGTGCAATCCATTCTTTGTGGATCTAGCCCACAGTATTTCTGACACTGGGAATACATTCCCTGAGATTCATAGATGTCACTAGAATCAGATACCAAGAACATGCAAATGGACCAATTAAAAAAAAACGTCTGTAAATGTGTATTCTACATTCTTATGGAATGAATGAGATACAAAAAAAAATTATAAAAAAAAAAAAAAAAAATGTAATTAACTTTTAGTTAATTTTCATAACGCGATAATTCGCTGTGTAATTAATTAATCTAATTAACGCGATAAACTGACAGCCCTAATAAAAATATATACATTTTGCTGATACACAGAGAAAGAATACAAAAAGGCATATTATATTCCTTAATCAAATATTTATTTGACCATTGATTGATGATACAGAGCAAAGTCCTTACTTTGGCTGGGTCGGCTCGTGTCACTAACTTTTGTCTTTTTAGGAGGCTGACTCGTCATTATTTTATTAAGTGAATTATAATGCGACTTCAAGGGTGACCATATTGTGATTTTTTTTAAAGAGGACACTCTGCCTTCAGCCTCAAGATACTTAATCAAAGTTTACTCAAAGATGCCTTATCATTATAATATATTTAAAGTATACCTCCTCTGTATGGATATAAAATTATTGTTTATATTATTTTATATAACGAAATAATATCTCTCTATAACCAAAGTTACTCAACATGCTGTATTATGCCTAAAGTAATCTATCTGACAAATCTCAAGAAAATAACTAAATCAACCTATGACAAAATAATATATATTTTCAAGTCTTACTGGACAAAATAAATAACAAGAAAAATATGATGTAATGTTCTAAATAATACCTCTTCTGTATTAGAAAATCAGTTTCAATTATTTTCTTTCTCTCTCTGTATAGCTGCATACTTCAATAAATTCGGTCAACTTTGCCATCAAACTCTCGCCTCGCACTGCTTTGTTTGTAATGTTTTTCTGTGTCCATGTGAGCTTTGAGATCGCCAGCACCTTTATTAGACACAGAAACATATGGTCAAGCTTTGCACGCGTTGCACTCCGCTTCCAATTAGTCTCGACCGGGACGATAAATTGGACATTTTCTCTGCAGTTCATCTGTAATGTACACATTTGCGTTTGCATTGTGAGGAGCCAGCAATGCTGGTCGGATCTGTCCACTTCCTCATCTGTTGTGTGTGTCTGTGTGAGCGCGCAGTAGCGACGCCCACAAAGCACTGAAAGCGGGGCTTCTCTTGGTAACGTCACACGCAACAGGTTACCGTTAGGGATGTCCCGATCACATTTTTTTGCTCCCGATCCGATCCCGATCATGTGATTTTGAGTATCTACCGATACCGATCTTTCACGATCCGATAAAAAAAAATTAAAATTAAAAAAGAATATATATATATATTCTTTTATCCCAATTTCTCACATTACATTCACCCTGAATGTTGACGTTATCAAGGTGAAAAGTTAACGTCATTCAAGCGAGGCATTGCAATCCTTGACATAAATCATTTGATGTATAATTAAATCAAAGGAAATGCGTTTGGGTCTGAGGGTGTGGCTGGTCTGCCGTTCTGCAGCTGGATACTATCGGTTTGTTTTGGCAAAATTCTTCTGCTCTGTGTGACAATAAATAAACGAATGATGATATGCAATTTAAAACCAAAACTAAGGCCTCAGTATGAGTTTAAGACGTGAACATGGTCATGTTTGTTGAATAAAATTATTATAATATTTTTTTTGTGCGACCGATTTCAGATGTGCGCGGGAGCGTTTTGCCATGTGCGCGCGCGGGCGCACCTTACGGCTCGGGCACATACAACGCGCACGAATTTCATGCACAGGTTCCTAGCGGGATCGCGCGGCTGGCCAGACACACTGCCGACTTCAGAGCGCGCTGCAGCACGGAGCCCTGATAGAACCACCAGCAGCACTCGCTCTCTCTCTCCCTCTCTCTCTCTCCCTCTCTCTCCTTCTCTCTCTCCTTCTCTCTCGCTCTCTCTCTCTCTCCCTCTCCCTCTCTCTCTCGCTCTCTCTCTCTCTCTCTCCTTCTCTCTCTCTTCCTCTCTCTCTCTCTAGAGAGAAAACGAGAAAGAAAGAAAGAAAGAAAGAAAGAAAGAAAGAAAGAAAGAAAGAAAGAAAGAAAGAAAGAAAGAAAGAAAGAAAGAAAGAAAGAAAGAAAGAAAGAAAGAAAGAAAGAAAGAAAGAAAGAGAGGGGGAGAAAGAGACTGGAGAGAGAGAGAGAGAGAGAGAGAAAGAAAGGCAGGGAGAATAAAGAGAGAGAAAAAGAGAGCTGTACTGTATTGTACCCATTCTGCAATCTGTTAATAAAATGTCCAATCAATCAATCAATCGCGTGGCGCACGCCTCCCGCGCCGCCTTGAATCCGATTGAAGCGGAACAGATAGCTTGCCGTCCGGGAGCCGCCCGCGAGGCGCGCTCCCCCTTGTGGCCTGTGTGCACAGTAGCGTCCGTTAACATGGGAGCGGAAGTGAAGCGGAAGTGAAGCGGCAGCGTGTTCATTGGTGTGCTGTGTGCCGGGGCCGTTAGGGGGCACATTGGTTGTGTGTATGCAATTCAGCTTTATTCTGTTTTATATGTGTATTTTTGTTAAAATGTGTATATTGTGATGATGAATTGTATTTTATGCAGGCCTATTTGATGTATGTTATGTGTGGTAACTTTTTTTTTTATCACTTTAGGTTGTTGCCCTTTTTAACATCAGATTTTAACATCAGATGAACAGATGAAATCTAGCCTTCTGGCGTATTTACATGTTTTATGTTGATTAATATGCACTGTCCCTTTTGCAAATAAACATGATACCAAAATATATGCATCTCAGACATACGACATCAAGGATAAAAACACAATGAAGTCAGAGGACTTGTTTACAGTGTGGTCATTGATGCCATGGCAACAAGGAACCATAGCAACAAGGAACCACAACTGACGCCTGCCCTTGCACGCAGCTACCAGGAAGCCAGTCTGATCTCTGCTCAAGTCTCATTACCCCGAGGACAGACGTTTATCTTTTATTTAACCAGGCAAGTCATTAAGAACATATTCTTATTTACAATCAGCTTATTATCTGATCCTGCAGCCAGTAAAGGATATTCTGCTGCTCTTGATCCTGCCACTAGAGGGAGCCCCACCACATAGCCAGGATTCCCACTGTAGTGGACCAACACCTCTTCAGCGTTCTCCTGTTAAAAAAAAGAGATATTTTAAAGAGATTATTGGGATTATTGTAGTTTTCCTTTAGTGTAAATGACACTGTAGATTGGAACAGGACTATAATCATGATGTGTTTAAGTAATCATTTCATTCTGGACTTTCACAGCTATATTAAGGAACACACCAACTTTTTGGGAAATTAGCTTATTAGTAGTACCTGGACATTAGAGCTCAGTACCTGGACATTAGAGCTCAGTACCTGTTAGTTAGAGCTCAGTACCTGGACATTAGAGCTCAGTACCTGGACATTAGAGCTCAGTACCTGTTAGTTAGAGCTCAGTACCTGGACATTAGAGCTCAGTACCTGGACATTAGAGCTCAGTACCTGGACATTAGAGCTCAGTACCTGTTAGTTAGAGCTCAGTACCTGGACATTAGAGCTCAGTACCTGGACATTAGAGCTCAGTACCTGTTAGTTAGAGCTCAGTACCTGGACATTAGAGCTCAGTACCTGGACATTAGAGCTCAGTACCTGTTAGTTAGAGCTCAGTACCTGGACATTAGAGCTCAGTACCTGGACATTAGAGCTCAGTACCTGGACATTAGAGCTCAGTACCTGTTAGTTAGAGCTCAGTACCTGGACATTAGAGCTCAGTACCTGGACATTAGAGCTCAGTACCTGTTAGTTAGAGCTCAGTACCTGGACATTAGAGCTCAGTACCTGGACATTAGAGCTCAGTACCTGGACATTAGAGCTCAGTACCTGGACATTAGAGCTCAGTACCTGGACATTAGAGCTCAGTACCTGTTAGTTAGAGCTCAGTACCTGTTAGTTAGAGCTCAGTACCTGGACATTAGAGCTCAGTACCTGTTAGTTAGAGCTCAGTACCTGGACATTAGAGCTCAGTACCTGTTAGTTAGAGCTCAGTACCTGTTAGTTAGAGCTCAGTACCTGTTAGTTAGAGCTCAGTACCTGGACATTAGAGCTCAGTACCTGGACATTAGAGCTCAGTACCTGTTAGTTAGAGCTCAGTACCTGGACATTAGAGCTCAGTACCTGTTAGTTAGAGCTCAGTACCTGTTAGTTAGAGCTCAGTACCTGTTAGTTAGAGCTCAGTACCTGTTAGTTAGAGCTCAGTACCTGGACATTAGAGCTCAGTACCTGGACATTAGAGCTCAGTACCTGTTAGTTAGAGCTCAGTACCTGGACATTAGAGCTCAGTACCTGGACATTAGAGCTCAGTACCTGGACATTAGAGCTCAGTACCTGGACGAACGTGGCGCTGAACTCCTGCTCCAGCCACAGGGAGGCTCCATGGACGGTTCCGAGCACCAGGGAGGCCGTGACGTTCACTATCTCACCAGCCGGGTTGTACCGAACCACGTAGGCAACCTGTACCAGAAAGGTCTTTATTGACAAGTAGTTACAAGGAATTTTATTTGGCCGCTTTTGGTGCGACATTAACAGGACAGGCAATTACGGTAGAATGAAATAAAAAGGTAGAATAAATTAAATGGAATATAAACTAAATTAAAATAGAAGCACAATAGAATAGAATAGAATTATAAAAGAGGCCAGGGCTGTTTGTGCAGCAGACAATTCTACAAATAAATACTGTGGGAAAAAAACATAAAACAACCCCCCCCCCCCCTCACCATCCATAAACAGGGTTCCGACAGACATTGCTAAATGAAATGCAAGGACTTTCAAGTACTTTTTCAAGCACTATTTTCATTTTAAAAGGATCCAATATTTATGGCTTAAAAACTATTTCCGACAATTAGTTACACTTTAAATTAAAAATTAATATTTCTTGATTCAGAACAATGTTATCATGGATGAACAAAACTGTCAATGCGAATGGTTGATTTGAATTTCAAGGACTTTTTAAGCACCTTGTCAAAAGATTTGCTGTTTTCAGGGAATTCCAGGCCTGGTCTTTTTTTTGTAAAGAAAATCAAGCACTTTAAGCACTTCAAGGACCTTGTGCGAACCCTGATAAAAGAATAACATTTAGGAAGTGAAGTGACTTGAAGGTCTCACCTGCAGAACCACGTTGGAACACACAGTGGGGCTCAGTAGAACCGGGTCGAGGTCTCGGTCACCGGCGCTGACCTTCACCTGGGCCCCTTCCACAGACTGCAGGATGACTGATGTCGTCTCCACGGCAACCGCCTCCAGGGAGCAGAGACAGTCAGCCTGTCAATCAACATTCATCCGACTCCACATCTGCATAATGTAGTGAAAACCACTGGTCGGCCCCACAGCTGCGCTTCGGTTCAAACAGGCCCCGCCCACCAGCAGAGGCCCGGACTGACGAAGCAAACGCACCCTGGATCGACCAAACATGTTCTCTAGTCTTTCACCTTGTAGAGGAACAGAACAGAACATGTTCTCTAGTCTTTCACCTTGTAGAGGAACAGAACAGAACATGTTCTCTAGTCTTTCACCTTGTAGAGGAACAGAACAGAACATGTTCTCTAGTCTTTCACCTTGTAGAGGAACAGAACAGAACATGTTCTCTAGTCTTTCACCTTGTAGAGGAACAGAACAGAACATGTCCTCTAGTCTTTCACCTTGTAGAGGAACAGAACAGAACATGTTCTCTAGTCTTTCACCTTGTAGAGGAACAGAACAGAACATGTTCTCTAGTCTTTCACCTTGTAGAGGAACAGAACAGAACATGTTCTCTAGTCTTTCACCTTGTAGAGGAACAGAACAGAACATGTTCTCTAGTCTTTCACCTTGTAGAGGAACAGAACAGAACATGTTCTCTAGTCTTTCACCTTGTAGAGGAACAGAACAGAACATGTTCTCTAGTCTTTCACCTTGTAGAGGAACAGAACAGAACATGTTCTCTAGTCTTTCACCTTGTAGAGGAACAGAACAGAACATGTCCTCTAGTCTTTCACCTTGTAGAGGAACAGAACATGTTCTCTAGTCTTTCACCTTGTAGAGGAACAGAACAGAACATGTTCTCTAGTCTTTCACCTTGTAGCGGAACAGAACAGAACATGTTCTCTAGTCTTTCACCTTGTAGAGGAACAGAACAGAACATGTTCTCTAGTCTTTCACCTTGTAGAGGAACAGAACAGAACATGTTCTCTAGTCTTTCACCTTGTAGAGGAACAGAACATAACATGTTCTCTAGTCTTTCACCTTGTAGAGGAACAGAACATAACATGTTCTCTAGTCTTTCACCTTGTAGAGGAACAGAACAGAACATGTTCTCTAGTCTTTCACCTTGTAGAGGAACAGAACAGAACATGTCCTCTAGTCTTTCACCTTGTAGAGGAACAGAACATGTTCTCTAGTCTTTCACCTTGTAGAGGAACAGAACATAACATGTTCTCTAGTCTTTCACCTTGTAGAGGCCCCTCCCCCTGCCCCCCCCCCCTCCCCCTGCCCCCCCCCTGTGTAATATCACTGTTGCTCTTCAAGCCAAAACATACAGGATACAAAACGTTACTTACTGTAGCATTTCTGTCCTTCCCCTGTGAAGCAAACAAGACAGAACATATTAACTGTTACATATTAACTGTTACATATTAACTGGATCTGGATGCAGATTAGAGTGACTCACCGAGAGGATCTGGATGCAGATTAGAGTGACTCACCGAGAGGATCTGGATGCAGATTAGAGTGACTCACCGAGAGGACCTGGATGCAGATTAGAGTGACTCACCGAGAGGATCTGGATGCAGATTAGAGTGACTCACCGAGAGGATCTGGATGCAGATTAGAGTGACTCACCGAGAGGACCTGGATGCAGATTAGAGTGACTCACCGAGAGGATCTGGATGCAGATTAGAGTGACTCACCGAGAGGATCTGGATGCAGATTAGAGTGACTCACCGAGAGGATCTGGATGCAGATTAGAGTGACTCACCGAGAGGACCTGGATGCAGATTAGAGTGACTCACCGAGAGGATCTGGATGCAGATTAGAGTGACTCACCGAGAGGATCTGGATGCAGATTAGAGTGACTCACCGAGAGGACCTGGATGCAGATTAGAGTGACTCACCGAGAGGATCTGGATGCAGATTAGAGTGACTCACCGAGAGGATCTGGATGCAGATTAGAGTGACTCACCGAGAGGATCTGGATGCAGATTAGAGTGACTCACCGAGAGGACCTGGATGTCAGATTAGAGTGACTCACCGAGAGGACCTGGATGCAGATTAGAGTGACTCACCGAGAGGACCTGGATGCAGATTAGAGTGACTCACCGAGAGGATCTGGATGTCAGATTAGAGTGACTCACCGAGAGGATCTGGATGTCAGATTAGAGTGACTCACCGAGAGGATCTGGATGCAGATTAGAGTGACTCACCGAGAGGACCTGGATGTCAGATTAGAGTGACTCACCGAGAGGATCTGGATGCAGATTAGAGTGACTCACCGAGAGGATCTGGATGTCAGATTAGAGTGACTCACCGAGAGGACCTGGATGCAGATTAGAGTGACTCACCGAGAGGATCTGGATGCAGATTAGAGTGACTCACCGAGAGGACCTGGATGTCAGATTAGAGTGACTCACCAAGAGGACCTGGATGCAGATTAGAGTGACTCACCGAGAGGACCTGGATGCAGATTAGAGTGACTCACCGAGAGGATCTGGATGTCAGATTAGAGTGACTCACCGAGAGGATCTGGATGTCAGATTAGAGTGACTCACCGAGAGGATCTGGATGCAGATTAGAGTGACTCACCGAGAGGACCTGGATGCAGATTAGAGTGACTCACCGAGAGGATCTGGATGTCAGATTAGAGTGACTCACCGAGAGGACCTGGATGCAGATTAGAGTGACTCACCGAGAGGACCTGGATGCAGATTAGAGTGACTCACCGAGAGGATCTGGATGCAGATTAGAGTGACTCACCGAGAGGATCTGGATGTCAGATTAGAGTGACTCACCGAGAGGATCTGGATGTCAGATTAGAGTGACTCACCGAGAGGATCTGGATGCAGATTAGAGTGACTCACCGAGAGGACCTGGATGCAGATTAGAGTGACTCACCGAGAGGATCTGGATGTCAGATTAGAGTGACTCACCGAGAGGATCTGGATGCAGATTAGAGTGACTCACCGAGAGGATCTGGATGCAGATTAGAGTGACTCACCGAGAGGACCTGGATGCAGATTAGAGTGACTCACCGAGAGGACCTGGATGCAGATTAGAGTGACTCACCGAGAGGACCTGGATGCAGATTAGAGTGACTCACCGAGAGGATCTGGATGCAGATTAGAGTGACTCACCGAGAGGACCTGGACCCCAGATTAGAGTGACTCACCGAGAGGACCTGGATGCAGATTAGAGTGACTCACCGAGAGGACCTGGATGCAGATTAGAGTGACTCACCGAGAGGACCTGGATGCAGATTAGAGTGACTCACCGAGAGGACCTGGATGCAGATTAGAGTGACTCACCGAGAGGACCTGGACCCCAGTGTAGGTGTGGAGGCTCAGAGCCGGCAGAGAGCTACAGTCCCTCAGGAGCTCCAGGCTCCGGGAGCAGCGAGCGCTCTGCTGCTGTAAGAAGGCTGAGGAGACAACCAGGTCAAACTACTGATTAAACTGCCCGTCCAATAGAAACATGTCAAAATAATCCCACCTCCCCACACGTCATACACAGTGAACATTGAACGTCACTCTCTGTTTCACTTTTTATCTTTGGTTTAACGTTCAAATCAAGCCCCTCTCTAAATCAAGCCCCTCTCAAAATCAAGCCCCTCTCAAAATCAAGCCCCTCTAAATCAAGCCCCTCTCAAAATCAAGCCCCTCTCTAAATCAAGCCCCTCTCTAAATCAAGCCCCTCTCTAAATCAAGCCCCTCTCTAAATCAAGCCCCTCTCTAAATCAAGCCCCTCTCAAAATCAAGCCCCTCTCAAAATCAAGCCCCTCTCTAAATCAAGCCCCTCTCTAAATCAAGCCCCTCTCTAAATCAAGCCCCTCTCTAAATCAAGCCCCTCTCAAAATCAAGTCCCTCTCTAAATCAAGCCCCTCTCTAAATCAAGCCCCTCTCAAAATCAAGCCCCTCTGACCATTTGTTCTGTTTGGAACATTTCAAAACACAAAAGCAAGACATGATTTGAAAGTCATTTTGTGGTTTAGGTTAGGGTTAAAGGTCAGGGTTAGTTAGAGTTAGTTAGGGTTAAAGGTCGGGGTTAGTTAGAGTTAGTTAGGGTTAAAGGTCAGGGTTGGTTAGGGTCTGTGAACTACTGTTGAGGTTAGTTAGGGTTGAAGGTGCTAATGCAACATTAACCCTTAGCTCCACGGATGGGGAGCTAATGATGCTAATGATGGAGCATCGCCGTCGGTTGTGTGATAGTAAAGGGTTAACCGGCTGTCGTGTGGCAGTGAAAGGGTTAACCGGCTGTCGTGTGGCAGTGAAAGGGTTAACTACCTATAGGATTCATGTCAACATTACCTACCTATAGGATTCATGTCAACATTACCTACCTATAGGATTCATGTCAACATTACCTACCTATAGTATTCATGTCAACATTACCTACCTATAGGATTCATGTCAACATTACCTACCTATAGGATTCATGTCAACATTACCTACCTATAGGATTCATGTCAACATTACCTACCTATAGGATTCATGTCAACATTACCTACCTATAGGATTCATGTCAACATTACCTACCTAGGATTCATGTCAACATTACCTACCTATAGTATTCATGTCAACATGACCTACCTATAGGATTCATGTCAACATGACCTACCTATAGGATTCATGTCAACATTACCTACCTATAGTATTCATGTCAACATTACCTACCTATAGGATTCATGTCAACATTACCTACCTATAGTATTCATGTCAACATTACCTACCTATAAGATTCATGTCAACATTACCTACCTATAGGATTCATGTCAACATTACCTACCTATAGGATTCATGTCAACATTACCTACCTATAGGATTCATGTCAACATTACCTACCTATAGGAGTCATGTCAACATTACCTACCTATAGGATTCATGTCAACATTACCTACCTATAGGATTCATGTCAACATTACCTACCTATAGGATTCATGTCAACATTACCTACCTATAGGATTCATGTCAACATTACCTACCTATAGGATTCATGTCAACATTACCTACCTATAGTATTCATGTCAACATTACCTACCTATAGTATTCATGTCAACATTACCTACCTACAGGATTCATGTCAACACAGTGGGTGGTAACGCCTGGAGCCGGTAAACGCATGGCACGCCTCTCGCCCTCCTCGCCCACTGCTGCCACCACGTCCCCGAACTGAAACCACGAAGCCACAGCAGGTGAGACAACAATCTACACGCTTTGGTCATAAAGCAGGAACAATTAGGAATTAGAAACACAAAGTCATCAATTCAATAGTCACTCCATCAAGAGTACAAAACAACAGACAGAAATCGGATGTCTTTGCCTGCATCCCTTCAGTCCATTCACATGTACATCCAGGCCAGGAGAACTAGAGTGAGTGAACGTAAGGTTATTCTATAACCCTAGTTATATGAGTATAGCGAGCGCTCTGCTCTTAGTGGAACTATCCCTTTATCCACTCTAATAATGAATACTTTTCTCCACATAAGCGGGGTCGTGGCCACACCATCAGCTCCTTCCCAAGTCTTTCACCACCGAAGGCGAAGACCACGGGGTCCTCAGTGAGTCAGAGCAGAGCGCTCGCTATACTCATATAACTAGGGTTATAGAATAACCTTACGTTATAGATCGTATAGCTTACGCTCTGCTCTTAGTGGAACACAGGAGCTGAGCAGAGCGGAAGCTCGACAGATGTACCCGCTGAGGCCCCCCACAACCATCAGAACCGGGGAGGACCCGAGCCCCCTGGACCCCCCTAGTGGAGGACGGGAGGGAATCGGATCCGACTGTGCGAAGAGGGTTTAGCACCTCAAAACGAACAGGGTGAGCAGACCGTGGGACTTACCTTCACTCAGAAGGACCCGCGACCACTCAGGCGCGCATCCCACATGCCACCAGGGAACGGATGGGAAGCAAAAACACCTCCGTCACAGCCCCCAACATCACGGGGTCGAAGGTCAAGAACCCATCCCTGTGGCAAGGCCGTAGCAGCGGAGTGCGGAGGTCCCAGCCCTAGGACAACCTGAGGGCCAGGACCCCCCGAAAAAGGGGGCCTGGTGAGGCCAACGAGGCTGCGGCATCGAGACCCCACCAGACGGTCACTGGTGACATCACCCCCCACATCGCCAGCGTATCAGACAGGGCCCAAACAAGAGCAGACCCTTCCCCCCTGGCACGCCGCCCTGAAGCACCCTATTCCCAGGGGGTCCCCCATCCAAGAACTACCAGGGCCGAACCTGCTTAGTTTCTGAGATCTGACGAGATCGGGCGTGTCCAGGTTGGCATGGCTGTAAGCCCAGAGAGGCTACCCCCCCACAATACTGTGGGGCCAGACGGCGCGCCGGGGAGACAACCCCCAAGGGGGTTGATCCCTCAATCCAGGCAACAGGCCAGAACTCGACCTGTGCCTGGAGCACTGCGGACTAGACAGGCGCATAAGGGGTTTACTGTGAGAACAGTACCCGGCGGAAGGGGTGTTCGGTATGCTGTGCACCATGTCATGACCTCCACAAACCCGACCCCCCATCCAGCAGGGTCGAGGTTCAAAGGAGAGGCTGACACAATTGGCAGACATCATGAAAAATGCGGGGGCATACTCTCGGGCAGACGGGGTCAAGCCCGGCCTCAACCCGAGAATCGACTCTGCTACCAACACACCGGAGAACCAACCACCTCCCTATGTTTAGTTTAACAGGAGGCGGTTGTTCCCTTAACCCACCAAGAAAACCTAGAAAATAACTGTGCGTATACACAGGCTATACAAGCAGTACAAGTGTTTCAGTTTTCAAAGGGTTAACCCAGGACAACAGGTCGACGAGAACGAGTCCGGACCTGGGCCTGGCGGACCGGGACCTACACAGGGATGCCTAGAGGGGCTGACAGCAACCACCCCGACAGCCCCCTCCCATCCCCGCCCAGCAGAGGGAGGGAGGGGTGAAACAAATGGAGAAGGACCAGGCCGCCTAACACAGCGCAAGGTACAACACAGTATGGACCAAGCACGTCACAGCTAGGGATGGGTACCTTTCACATTTGAACCGATACGGTACCGGTACCTGTGAATCGATACCGGTACCCAACGGTACCTTTTTTCGGTACTTTAGTCTAAAAAAGATTTATTTACCTACCTCAGTCGTGAAAAAAAAAATTCTAACTTCAAATAACTACAATTTCGACCGTTTTCGGCTTGCCATTGCTCTAACTGCTTTGTTGTTGAATCAAGTCAAATCCTAGGTAAGCATATATTGTGCGTGTGAACGTTGACATGAAGAAAAAAAAAGGTAAAAAAAAAAAAAAAGGTAAAAAAAGGTTTTTTTTTTTTTTTTTTTGTATCTCACTTGAGTCGATACTCGGTAGTACCGACGTGTTTCGGTTCGGTATCTCAAAAGAACCGAATTCGGTACCCATCCCTAGTCACAGCCATAAAGTGGTTCCACATTGGAGACACCCAGGGCCAGCGCTATATGCACGTCAAGAACCCGAAACACATCAATGGTGAATTCTAATAAGAAACACCAGACAACGTTCCCTCCATGCCGTCTGGGACGAGGAGCAGGAAGCCGGTCAATAAGACACAGACACGGGTCTCATATGACGCGTCTGAGGGCAACCCCGTCAATTCTGCTCTTTACATAAGAGGGGAAGACAGAAGTTCCCCCAGAGAGACCTCTACGTGAGTAACAATTGAAAAAGATACATACAATACAATGTATAATAATAATAATGTATAATTATACAATAATAATTGGGCCAAGTGACCAACGGCCCAATACACACTGTAATAGAGAGCATCGCATCATCCAACTTTGACAATGACAGCGGTCTGCAGCACAGAGCCTGAAAACTCACGGATGTCTCCTGGCCAATAGGAAAACGCGACCAGTGACGTATCCCATGGCCGGGGGAAAAACCTGTGACCCACCCATCCTAACATGGAGTGGAACCAGGGAACCCCCCCCCCCCCCTTTCCCCCTTCCTGTGATGCGCTGACCCCTCAGCCAACAGGGAGACTGACAGGTAGGAGGTCCCACCTCCCGGCCAATCAGTAAAGAGGGGGAGGGATTTATTAGTCCACCCCTTATGACCCCTCACCCCTGATACAATGCAACAACAAAGCAGAGCCATGACACCAGTCATAGCGCGCTACATGAAAGCGCATTATACCTGTTAGGCCACAGACGATAACCTTGTTTGTGCAAAAAAGTTTTATACACGGCTTCAGGCTCTGAATTTGTACACCTTTACCCTAAAGTAAGAAAAACACAGACCAAAGAGAGGGGCCAAAGGCCTTGGTCCAAGAGCTATACATGTAAACTTCTGTAGGCTAACACCTAACCTAAGTTGTGGACTCAATGCCACGTTTACTTAAACGTGAAAAACACGATACACACAACCCTCTTTCACAATAAAAAAGGCAAAAGTTCACTCTCACTATTGCAAGAGGAACGCCGTCTTTTATGACGAGAGAAGACATAAGTCCTCGACCAAGTGTTAGCTACAGGCCTTACTAAGTCCATAATAGCGATCAAACAATTTTCAGAGAAAACTGCACTCTCCTAAGCAAGAGCACAACCCCAGCAGTAGCTGAGGGATTACACCGTATCCCCCAAAATATAGTGAATCAACACACGTTTTGAAAACAAAATCATATTTGAGGGGGGGGGGCAACCCGGGGAATAATTTCACCCACCCCCTCACCACCTCACCCCTGATACGACGCCAAAAGAAAAAACAGAGCCGTGACACCAGGTGCATGGCGCGGCAGATGAAGCACATGCTCATCTGTAGAGTAAAGCTTTACATCATGCAAGCCAGCCACAGCCGATAACCTTGTTTGAAAACTTGCCACTCGTTATTTTTACCATTACCCTTAAGTAAAGAAAATAACAAGCTAAGAGAGGACTCAGGCCCTCGATCACATGCCACTATGTACAGCGCTGCAGGTTAACACCCAGCCAGTTGTGGACTTAGCCACGTTGTCTAAATGAACACACACAACTTCTCATCATACAACAAAAAACCCCAGTTCATTTTTACTCACGTAAAAAATAACGCCGTTTTTAGGTAGAGAGACCGACACAAGCCTTGGCCAATGCTAAAACCCAAGCTATACAAGACAGGGACCAAGACAATTCTCACACAGCACACGTCGTATCTCCAAATGCAGTGAAGCAACATATGTTTTGTTAAACAAAGACATCGTTATTAATCAAAACATTCGGGAGGGGGAGGAAGGAAGAGTGGGGTAATGTCCAATGGACATCTTACCTGCACCTCGTACGCAGGACGAAAGGCAGCAACACAGGCTGGTCTACCACGTTGACGAAGCCTCTCGCTGGCTGGGCCAGAAGCGGCGGCAGCTGGAGCCTCACTCCAGAGATGACGCCGCAGTCAGAGTGCCAGGGCCTGCTACTTCCTCACGGCTAGCGCCAATGGTTGTAGCACAAGCTAACAGTTTAACTCCAGGCTAACTGATAGCTAACGTTTCGAGCCGAGCGTAGCCGCCAGCTAACGTCGTAGCTTAACAGCTAACTGGCTAACAGGTAGCTCATACCGGCTATCGATAGCCACTAGCTAGCGCAGAAGCAAGCTAAGCGGCTACTACTGAAGCTGAACAACGTGGGAAATAGCGATACAGGCCAACACTACTGACAGCCGCCGTCTCTTCCTCTTTTTATCCGAAGAAAAAAAGGGGAAAAAGGCAACACACGTCCCACTCACAGGACGGTGTTTACCAACAGCGGTATCGGCAGCAAGCCCCATAGCAAATGCATCGCATCCACGCGGACTGCAGCCGACCTGAGCTCGGAGATATTCTCATAATGAACACCAAGCTCACCCCCCTCGCGCCGGGTGTTTTTCGTCTCGAAAAGCGGGGCCAGCGCAGCGGCAGAGGGTATCCGTTTGTCCAGAGACCCGGGGAATTGAACCGCAGATTCGGAATCACGGTGCCAGGAAAACAAAGCTACGACTTCACTGAGGAGGAGCTATGTTATCGTGGGGCATCAGACTAGAACCCCCTCCACGCCGCTAAGGGGCAGTGAAAGGATTCCAGCCTGGAGCAGACCTTCGCAAGCTGCACAGTTGTCCCCTCACAACTGACACACCCGAGGCTCGCGTCGCAAAAACATCACCCGCCCAGAGTGGCCGTCAGCTCTCACACAGCCGAACGTCTCCTGAGGCATAGTATCCAGCTGCAGAGCCGGAGACAATGCCGGCGGGGATTGCTCAGCTATGCGTGCCCCAATGCAAAGCGCCGGTGGAGGCCAGAACGATCATCATCTTCTAGACTCTCCAGTGGTGAAGACATTATCGCTTTACTTTCTCGAAAAATAGTGAGAGAGAAAACAAAGATACAATGTCAACGCAGCTCCTCTTCTCCAATAACTATTTCGGCACTAAACTTAAAGTGGTGTTGTACAGACACTTTTCGGTGGTGAAAATAGGGAAGGAGCTGATAGTGTGGCCACGACCCCGCTTATATAGAGGAGCGGATGTGGGTGTGGCCAGGTGGATGGGTGTGTGCATGTGGAGAAAATTATTCATTATTAGAGTGGATAAAGGGATAGTTCCACTAAGAGCAGAGCGTAAGCTGTACGATCTATAACCTGCTATTGTTGACTGAGTTAAGAGAAGCGACTGGTGTCTACTGCTGAGTAGTTCCTCCTTCCAGAAGTAACTGTAGGTAATGAAGTTACTGAAGCCCAATGGATTACATTAAAGACTTTAACCCAGTGATCTGCAACAGATGACATTTTAAAAAGGAACCTTCCCAAAACTCAGAAACTCACCAGGTAGCCAGCGGACGCCTCCCCTGCAGACACTGCTGCCCCAGCCTCCCTCTCAGAGCCATGGATGTAGTCTGCTGCCCTCCTGAAGAGCCCGTCAAAGTTCCTGGCTGACGGCACGGCGGGCGGAGGATGAGAGAGGCCTTCAACACCTGGATGGAGACAAACACAACACTTTAGGATGAGAGAGGCCTTCAACACCTGGATGGAGACAAACACAACACTTTAGGATGAGAGAGGCCTTCAACACCTGGATGGAGACAAACACAACACTTTAGGATGAGAGAGGCCTTCAACACCTGGATGGAGACAAACACAACACTTTAGGATGAGAGAGGCCTTCAACACCTGGATGGAGACAAACACAACACTTTAGGATGAGAGAGGCCTTCAACACCTGGATGGAGACAAACACAACCCTTTAGGATGAGAGAGGCCTTCAACACCTGGATGGAGACAAACACAACACTTTAGGACGAGAGAGGCCTTCAACACCTGGATGGAGACAAACACAACACTTTAGGACGAGAGAGGCCTTCAACACCTGGATGGAGACAAACACAACACTTTAGGATGAGAGAGGCCTTCAACACCTGGATGGAGACAAACACAACACTTTAGGATGAGAGAGGCCTTCAACACCTGGATGGAGACAAACACAACACTTTAGGATGAGAGAGGCCTTCAACACCTGGATGGAGACAAACACAACACTTTAGGACGAGAGAGGCCTTCAACACCTGGATGGAGACAAACACAACACTTTAGGATGAGAGAGGCCTTCAACACCTGGATGGAGACAAACACAACACTTTAGGATGAGAGAGGCCACAGTTTAACCCTCTACTGTCTGTACAGCCACAGTTTAACCCCCTACTGTCTGTACAGCCACAGTTTAACCCCCTACTGTCTGTACAGCCACAGTTTAACCCCCTACTGTCTGTACAGCCACAGTTTAACCCTCTACTGTCTGTACAGCCACAGTTTAACCCCCTACTGTCTGTACAGCCACAGTTTAACCCCCTACTGTCTGTACAGCCACAGTTTAACCCCCTACTGTCTGTACAGCCACAGTTTAACCCTCTACTGTCTGTACAGCCACAGTTTAACCCTCTACTGTCTGTACAGCCACAGTTTAACCCTCTACTGTCTGTACAGCCACAGTTTAACCCTCTACTGTCTGTACAGCCACAGTTTAACCCCCTACTGTCTGTACAGCCACAGTTTAACCCTCTACTGTCTGTACAGCCACAGTTTAACCCTCTACTGTCTGTACAGCCACAGTTTAACCCTCTACTGTCTGTACAGCCACAGTTTAACCCCCTACTGTCTGTACAGCCACAGTTTAACCCTCTACTGTCTGTACAGCCACAGTTTAACCCTCTACTGTCTGTACAGCCACAGTTTAACCCCCTACTGTCTGTACAGCCACAGTTTAACCCTCTAACAGCCACAGTTTAACCCTCTGTGTGTGTGTGTGTGTGTGTGTGTGTGTGTGTGTGTGTGTGTGTGTGTGTGTGTGTGTGTGTGTGTGTGTGTGTGTGTGTGTGTGTGTGTGTGTGTGTGTGTGTGTGCACACATATGCGGCAGCAGCTATTGCGGATGATTCGCGCTTGTTAATGTTTTCTTAGGACAAAATGTAGTAACTTCTTATATTGTAATTGCAGCCCAGATGTAGAAAGCGCCCCGGAGCACTCTGTTAAACCTGACTTACGGTTCTGAGACTGAATACAGAAGACATCATAGTTAAGCTCCTTCTGGAGCGCGGTGTGCAGCTCAGACAGACCCTCCACGGTGCTGCCTAGAGAGTAGTACGCCACCTGCTGGCTGCACATCTTACTGCTTCCACTGGAGGGACAGAAGCAGCTGGGTTTAGCTGGGCAAAAAACATACTTACAGAAATGACCAAAATCAGAATTCACAGCATAGCTACGGAGAACATGGCCGTATCAACCCATCTCTTTACATGGGAGAGGGCACATCCTGTTGTCATGGTAACCTAGTCTACACCATGCCACACAATATGGGCAAAATGGTAAATGGCTGCATTTATATAACAGCTTTTATCCAAAGCGCTTCACTTTGTTCCTCACATTCACCCATTTGTTCCTCACATTCACACACACTGAATGGATCACGGCCTGTCTTGACTTCACATACACGACCGACATTAAAGAGAGTGGCCTTAAAACAGCTACACTCACATTCTCACATCGACGGCGGAGGCGACCACGCAAGGTGCCGACCTGCTCATCGGGAGCAGTTAGGGGTTAAGGGTCTTGCTCAAGGACTCATCGACACGCTGCCCGGGAGGAGCGGGAATCGAACCGGGCGCCTTCAGACTACCAGACGACCGCTCTACCTGCTTGAGCCACTGTCGCCACCTAGAAGATGGGCAATATCCTGCACTTTTACCGCGTGCTACGTTCAACTCCTAGGGCGGGATCCACAAAGAATGGATTGCACGGTGCTAGTTGCACCCTTACTTACAATTCATTATGAATTGCAAATGGGGGACCCTGATGTAAACAAGACGAAAGTCTTTCTCTGGTCTGCATCACCTGCGCGGTGATTGATTGATTGAAAATGTTATTAACAGATTGCAGAATGGGTACAATACAGTACGCTTCAATACACACAATTGTTAAAGGAACACTCCAACATTTTGGGAAATGAGCTTATTTGCCATCTACCCTGGAGTTAGACAAGAAGATACATACCTGTTTCATCTCTGTGCATGCAGTAGGAGTAGGAAGACGTTGGGAACTAGGCTAATGGAGGAACCTACTTCCAGTGACTGACGCTAAGCTAGGCTAACGGTGCACGTCTTCTTACTCCTACTGCATGCACAGAGAAGAAAAAGGTATGCATCTTCTTGTCTAACTCCAGGGTAGATGGCAAAATAAGCTCATTTCCCAAAATGTTGGAGTTTTCCTTTAAGGGGATGCAGACCAGAGAAAGACTTTCGTCTTGTTTACATCAGGGTCCCCCATTTGCAATTCATAATGAATTGTAAGTAAGGGTGCAATTAGCATCGTGCAATCCATTCTTTGTGGATCCCGCCCCTAGTATTCAGGGACCAGGTTCAGCCACAGTGTGGGTCCCTTGGTGGTTCCCTTGGTGGTTCCCTTGGTGGTTCCCTTGGTGGTTCCCTTGGTGGGTCCCTTGGTGGGTCCCTTGGTGGTTCCCTTGGTGGTTCCCTTGGTGGTTCCCTTGGTGGTTAGTTACCTGACTCTGGGGGTCGAGCAGCCGGTGAAGAGAGGCAGCTCCGCGGAACAGTGGGCGTCGCAGCAGCAGTTGACGTCACACAGGTCTCTCTGCTCGTCACAGGGACACAGCCTGGCGACTGTGATAGTAAAGGGTTAACCTTCTGTCGTGTGGCAGTGAAAGGGTTAACCGGCTGTCGTGTGGCAGTGAAAGGGTTAAGAGGACGGCACTCAGACATTTACATGGAGTCATTTAGCTCTTTCAGCTGAGTAACAATGTTCATCAAACAGTGTTGAAACTTGGGTGTTCAGTGTTGAGTGCAGAGTAGTAGAGACACACAGTATCAGTAAAGTAGGAAGAGTGCATGATAGTAGAAGACGGTAAGAAGGTTAGTTATTTAGTAAAGTAGGAAGAGTGCATGATAGTAGAAGACGGTAAGGTTAGTTATTTAGTAAAGTAGGAAGAGTGCATGATAGTAGAAGACGGTAAGAAGGTTAGTTATTTAGTAAAGTAGGAAGAGTGCATGATAGTAGAAGACGGTAAGAAGGTTAGTTATTTAGTAAAGTAGGAAGAGTGCATGATAGTAGAAGACGGTAAGAAGGTTAGTTATTTAGTAAAGTAGGAAGAGTGCATGATAGTAGAAGACGGTAAGAAGGTTAGTTATTTAGTAAAGTAGGAAGAGTGCATGATAGTAGAAGACGGTAAGAAGGTTAGTTATTTAGTAAAGTAGGAAGAGTGCATGATAGTAGAAGACGGTAAGAAGGTTAGTTATTTAGTAAAGTAGGAAGAGTGCATGATAGTAGAAGACGGTAAGAAGGTTAGTTATTTAGTAAAGTAGGAAGAGTGCATGATAGTAGAAGACGGTAAGAAGGTTAGTTATTTAGTAAAGTAGGAAGAGTGCATGATAGTAGAAGACGGTAAGAAGGTTAGTTATTTAGTAAAGTAGGAAGAGTGCATGATAGTAGAAGACGGTAAGAAGGTTCGTTATTTAGTAAAGTAGGAAGAGTGCATGATAGTAGAAGACGGTAAGAAGGTTAGTTATTTAGTAAAGTAGAAGAGTGCATGATAGTAGAAGACGGTAAGGTTAGTTATTTAGTAAAGTAGGAAGAGTGCATGATAGTAGAAGACGGTAAGAAGGTTAGTTATTTAGTAAAGTAGGAAGAGTGCATGATAGTAGAAGACGGTAAGAAGGTTAGTTATTTAGTAAAGTAGGAAGAGTGCATGATAGTAGAAGACGGTAAGAAGGTTAGTTATTTAGTAAAGTAGGAAGAGTGCATGATAGTAGAAGACGGTAAGAAGGTTAGTTATTTAGTAAAGTAGAAGAGTGCATGATAGTAGAAGACGGTAAGGTTAGTTATTTAGTAAAGTAGGAAGAGTGCATGATAGTAGAAGACGGTAAGAAGGTTAGTTATTTAGTAAAGTAGGAAGAGTGCATGATAGTAGAAGACGGTAAGAAGGTTAGTTATTTAGTAAAGTAGGAAGAGTGCATGATAGTAGAAGACGGTAAGAAGGTTAGTTATTTAGTAAAGTAGGAAGAGTGCATGATAGTAGAAGACGGTAAGAAGGTTAGTTATTTAGTAAAGTAGGAAGAGTGCATGATAGTAGAAGACGGTAAGAAGGTTAGTTATTTAGTAAAGTAGGAAGAGTGCATGATAGTAGAAGACGGTAAGAAGGTTAGTTATTTAGTAAAGTAGGAAGAGTGCATGATAGTAGAAGACGGTAAGAAGGTTCGTTATTTAGTAAAGTAGGAAGAGTGCATGATAGTAGAAGACGGTAAGAAGGTTAGTTATTTAGTAAAGTAGAAGAGTGCATGATAGTAGAAGACGGTAAGGTTAGTTATTTAGTAAAGTAGGAAGAGTGCATGATAGTAGAAGACGGTAAGAAGGTTAGTTATTTAGTAAAGTAGGAAGAGTGCATGATAGTAGAAGACGGTAAGAAGGTTAGTTATTTAGTAAAGTAGGAGAGTGCATGATAGTAGAAGACAGTAAGAAGGTTAGTTATTTAGTAAAGTAGGAAGAGTGCATGATAGTAGAAGACGGTAAGAAGGTTAGTTATTTAGTAAAGTAGGAAGAGTGCATGATAGTAGAAGACGGTAAGAAGGTTAGTTATTTAGTAAAGTAGGAAGAGTGCATGATAGTAGAAGACGGTAAGAAGGTTAGTTATTTAGTAAAGTAGGAAGAGTGCATGATAGTAGAAGACGGTAAGAAGGTTAGTTATTAGTAAAGTAGGAAGAGTGCATGATAGTAGAAGACGGTAAGAAGGTTAGTTATTTAGTAAAGTAGGAAGAGTGCATGATAGTAGAAGACGGTAAGAAGGTTAGTTATTTAGTAAAGTAGGAAGAGTGCATGATAGTAGAAGACGGTAAGAAGGTTAGTTATTTAGTAAAGTAGGAAGAGTGCATGATAGTAGAAGACGGTAAGAAGGTTAGTTATTTAGTAAAGTAGGAAGAGTGCATGATAGTAGAAGACGGTAAGAAGGTTAGTTATTTAGTAAAGTAGGAAGAGTGCATGATAGTAGAAGACGGTAAGAAGGTTAGTTATTTAGTAAAGTAGGAAGAGTGCATGATAGTAGAAGACGGTAAGAAGGTTAGTTATTTAGTAAAGTAGGAAGAGTGCATGATAGTAGAAGACGGTAAGAAGGTTAGTTATTTAGTAAAGTAGGAAGAGTGCATGATAGTAGAAGACGGTAAGAAGGTTAGTTATTTAGTAAAGTAGGAAGAGTGCATGATAGTAGAAGACGGTAAGAAGGTTAGTTATTTAGTAAAGTAGGAAGAGTGCATGATAGTAGAAGACGGTAAGAAGGTTAGTTATTTAGTAAAGTAGGAAGAGTGCATGATAGTAGAAGACGGTAAGAAGGTTAGTTATTTAGTAAAGTAGGAAGAGTGCATGATAGTAGAAGACGGTAAGAAGGTTAGTTATTTAGTAAAGTAGGAAGAGTGCATGATAGTAGAAGACGGTAAGAAGGTTAGTTATTTAGTAAAGTAGGAAGAGTGCATGATAGTAGAAGACGGTAAGAAGGTTAGTTATTTAGTAAAGTAGGAAGAGTGCATGATAGTAGAAGACGGTAACATACTCAGAAGGTTAGTTATTTAGTAAAGTAGGAAGAGTGCATGATAGTAGAAGACGGTAAGAAGGTTAGTTATTTAGTAAAGTAGGAAGAGTGCATGATAGTAGAAGACGGTAAGAAGGTTAGTTATTTAGTAAAGTAGGAAGGTGCATGATAGTAGAAGACGGTAAGAAGGTTAGTTTTTAGTAAAGTAGGAAGAGTGCATGATAGTAGAGACGTAAGAAGGTTAGTTATTTAGTAAGTAGGAAGAGTGAATGATAGTAGAAGACGGGTAAGGGGATAGGGGGGGGAAAGTAGGAAGAGTGCATGATAGTAGAAGACGGTAAGAAGGTTAGTTATTTAGTAAAGTAGGAAGAGTGCATGATAGTAGAAGACGGTAAGAAGGTTAGTTATTTAGTAAAGTAGGAAGAGTGCATGATAGTAGAAGACGGTAAGAAGGTTAGTTATTTAGTAAAGTAGGAAGAGTGCATGATAGTAGAAGACGGTAAGAAGGTTAGTTATTTAGTAAAGTAGGAAGAGTGCATGATAGTAGAAGACGGTAAGAAGGTTAGTTATTTAGTAAAGTAGGAAGAGTGCATGATAGTAGAAGACGGTAAGAAGGTTAGTTATTTAGTAAAGTAGGAAGAGTGCATGATAGTAGAAGACGGTAAGAAGGTTAGTTATTTAGTAAAGTAGGAAGAGTGCATGATAGTAGAAGACGGTAAGAAGGTTAGTTATTTAGTAAAGTAGGAAGAGTGCATGATAGTAGAAGACGGTAAGAAGGTTAGTTATTTAGTAAAGTAGGAAGAGTGCATGATAGTAGAAGACGGTAAGAAGGTTAGTTATTTAGTAAAGTAGGAAGAGTGCATGATAGTAGAAGACGGTAAGAAGGTTAGTTATTTAGTAAAGTAGGAAGAGTGCATGATAGTAGAAGACGGTAAGAAGGTTAGTTATTTAGTAAAGTAGGAAGAGTGCATGATAGTAGAAGACGGTAAGAAGGTTAGTTATTTAGTAAAGTAGGAAGAGTGCATGATAGTAGAAGACGGTAAGAAGGTTAGTTATTTAGTAAAGTAGGAAGAGTGCATGATAGTAGAAGACGGTAAGAAGGTTAGTTATTTAGTAAAGTAGGAAGAGTGCATGATAGTAGAAGACGGTAAGAAGGTTAGTTATTTAGTAAAGTAGGAAGAGTGCATCATAGTAGAAGACGGTAAGAAGGTTAGTTATTTAGTAAAGTAGGAAGAGTGCATGATAGTAGAAGACGGTAAGAAGGTTAGTTATTTAGTAAAGTAGGAAGAGTGCATGATAGTAGAAGACGGTAAGAAGGTTAGTTATTTAGTAAAGTAGGAAGAGTGCATGATAGTAGAAGACGGTAAGAAGGTTAGTTATTTAGTAAAGTAGGAAGAGTGCATGATAGTAGAAGACGGTAAGAAGGTTAGTTATTTAGTAAAGTAGGAAGAGTGCATGATAGTAGAAGACGGTAAGAAGGTTAGTTATTTAGTAAAGTAGGAAGAGTGCATGATAGTAGAAGACGGTAAGAAGGTTAGTTATTTAGTAAAGTAGGAAGAGTGCATGATAGTAGAAGACGGTAAGAAGGTTAGTTATTTAGTAAAGTAGGAAGAGTGCATGATAGTAGAAGACGGTAAGAAGGTTAGTTATTTAGTAAAGTAGGAAGAGTGCATGATAGTAGAAGACGGTAAGAAGGTTAGTTATTTAGTAAAGTAGGAAGAGTGCATGATAGTAGAAGACGGTAGAAGGTTAGTTATTTAGTAAAGTAGGAAGAGTGCATGATAGTAGAAGACGGTAAGAAGGTTAGTTATTTAGTAAAGTAGGAAGAGTGCATGATAGTAGAAGACGGTAAGAAGGTAGTTATTTAGTAAAAAGTAGGAAGAGTGCATGATAGTAGAAGACGGTAAGAAGGTTAGTTATTTAGTAAAGTAGGAAGAGTGCATGATAGTAGAAGACGGTAAGAAGGTTAGTTATTTAGTAAAGTAGGAAGAGTGCATGATAGTAGAAGACGGTAAGAAGGTTAGTTATTTAGTAAAGTAGGAAGAGTGCATGATAGTAGAAGACGGTAAGAAGGTTAGTTATTTAGTAAAGTAGGAAGAGTGCATGATAGTAGAAGACGGTAAGAAGGTTAGTTATTTAGTAAAGTAGGAAGAGTGCATGATAGTAGAAGACGGTAAGAAGGTTAGTTATTTAGTAAAGTAGGAAGAGTGCATGATAGTAGAAGACGGTAAGAAGGTTAGTTATTTAGTAAAGTAGGAAGAGTGCATGATAGTAGAAGACGGTAAGAAGGTTAGTTATTTAGTAAAGTAGGAAGAGTGCATGATAGTAGAAGACGGTAAGAAGGTTAGTTATTTAGTAAAGTAGGAAGAGTGCATGATAGTAGAAGACGGTAAGAAGGTTAGTTATTTAGTAAAGTAGGAAGAGTGCATGATAGTAGAAGACGGTAAGAAGGTTAGTTATTTAGTAAAGTAGGAAGAGTGCATGATAGTAGAAGACGGTAAGAAGGTTAGTTATTTAGTAAAGTAGGAAGAGTGCATGATAGTAGAAGACGGTAAGAAGGTTAGTTATTTAGTAAAGTAGGAAGAGTGCATGATAGTAGAAGACGGTAAGAAGGTTAGTTATTTAGTAAAGTAGGAAGAGTGCATGATAGTAGAAGACGGTAAGAAGGTTAGTTATTTAGTAAAGTAGGAAGAGTGCATGATAGTAGAAGACGGTAAGAAGGTTAGTTATTTAGTAAAGTAGGAAGAGTGCATGATAGTAGAAGACGGTAAGAAGGTTAGTTATTTAGTAAAGTAGGAAGAGTGCATGATAGTAGAAGACGGTAAGAAGGTTAGTTATTTAGTAAAGTAGGAAGAGTGCATGATAGTAGAAGACGGTAAGAAGGTTAGTTATTTAGTAAAGTAGGAAGAGTGCATGATAGTAGAAGACGGTAAGAAGGTTAGTTATTTAGTAAAGTAGGAAGAGTGCATGATAGTAGAAGACGGTAAGAAGGTTAGTTATTTAGTAAAGTAGGAAGAGTGCATGATAGTAGAAGACGGTAAGAAGGTTAG
Source organism: Notolepis coatsorum (assembly GCF_963971535.1). Lineage (NCBI taxonomy): Eukaryota > Metazoa > Chordata > Actinopteri > Aulopiformes > Paralepididae > Notolepis > Notolepis coatsorum. The sequence continues at coordinate 590,511 of NW_028174883.1, forward strand.
TTATTTAGTAAAGTAGGAAGAGTGCATGATAGTAGAAGACGGTAAGAAGGTTAGTTATTTAGTAAAGTAGGAAGAGTGCATGATAGTAGAAGACGGTAAGAAGGTTAGTTATTTAGTAAAGTAGGAAGAGTGCATGATAGTAGAAGACGGTAAGAAGGTTAGTTATTTAGTAAAGTAGGAAGAGTGCATGATAGTAGAAGACGGTAAGAAGGTTAGTTATTTAGTAAAGTAGGAAGAGTGCATGATAGTAGAAGACGGTAAGAAGGTTAGTTATTTAGTAAAGTAGGAAGAGTGCATGATAGTAGAAGACGGTAAGAAGGTTAGTTATTTAGTAAAGTAGGAAGAGTGCATGATAGTAGAAGACGGTAAGAAGGTTAGTTATTTAGTAAAGTAGGAAGAGTGCATGATAGTAGAAGACGGTAAGAAGGTTAGTTATTTAGTAAAGTAGGAAGAGTGCATGATAGTAGAAGACGGTAAAGGTTAGTTATTTAGTAAAGTAGGAAGAGTGCATGATAGTAGAAGACGGTAAGAAGGTTAGTTATTTAGTAAAGTAGGAAGAGTGCATGATAGTAGAAGACGGTAAGAAGGTTAGTTATTTAGTAAAGTAGGAAGAGTGCATGATAGTAGAAGACGGTAAGAAGGTTAGTTATTTAGTAAAGTAGGAAGAGTGCATGATAGTAGAAGACGGTAAGAAGGTTAGTTATTTAGTAAAGTAGGAAGAGTGCATGATAGTAGAAGACGGTAAGAAGGTTAGTTATTTAGTAAAGTAGAAGAGTGCATGATAGTAGAAGACGGTAAGAAGGTTAGTTATTTAGTAAAGTAGGAAGAGTGCATGATAGTAGAAGACGGTAAGAAGGTTAGTTATTTAGTAAAGTAGGAAGAGTGCATGATAGTAGAAGACGGTAAGAAGGTTAGTTATTTAGTAAAGTAGGAAGAGTGCATGATAGTAGAAGACGGTAAGAAGGTTAGTTATTTAGTAAAGTAGGAAGAGTGCATGATAGTAGAAGACGGTAAGAAGGTTAGTTATTTAGTAAAGTAGGAAGAGTGCATGATAGTAGAAGACGGTAAGAAGGTTAGTTATTTAGTAAAGTAGGAAGAGTGCATGATAGTAGAAGACGGTAAGAAGGTTAGTTATTTAGTAAAGTAGGAAGAGTGCATGATAGTAGAAGACGGTAAGAAGGTTAGTTATTTAGTAAAGTAGGAAGAGTGCATGATAGTAGAAGACGGTAAGAAGGTTAGTTATTTAGTAAAGTAGGAAGAGTGCATGATAGTAGAAGACGGTAAGAAGGTTAGTTATTTAGTAAAGTAGGAAGAGTGCATGATAGTAGAAGACGGTAAGAAGGTTAGTTATTTAGTAAAGTAGGAAGAGTGCATGATAGTAGAAGACGGTAAGAAGGTTAGTTATTTAGTAAAGTAGGAAGAGTGCATGATAGTAGAAGACGGTAAGAAGGTTAGTTATTTAGTAAAGTAGGAAGAGTGCATGATAGTAGAAGACGGTAAGAAGGTTAGTTATTTAGTAAAGTAGGAAGAGTGCATGATAGTAGAAGACGGTAAGAAGGTTAGTTATTTAGTAAAGTAGGAAGAGTGCATGATAGTAGAAGACGGTAAGAAGGTTAGTTATTTAGTAAAGTAGGAAGAGTGCATGATAGTAGAAGACGGTAAGAAGGTTAGTTATTTAGTAAAGTAGGAAGAGTGCATGATAGTAGAAGACGGTAAGAAGGTTAGTTATTTAGTAAAGTAGGAAGAGTGCATGATAGTAGAAGACGGTAAGAAGGTTAGTTATTTAGTAAAGTAGGAAGAGTGCATGATAGTAGAAGACGGTAAGAAGGTTAGTTATTTAGTAAAGTAGGAAGAGTGCATGATAGTAGAAGACGGTAAGAAGGTTAGTTATTTAGTAAAGTAGGAAGAGTGCATGATAGTAGAAGACGGTAAGAAGGTTAGTTATTTAGTAAAGTAGGAAGAGTGCATGATAGTAGAAGACGGTAAGAAGGTTAGTTATTTAGTAAAGTAGGAAGAGTGCATGATAGTAGAAGACGGTAAGAAGGTTAGTTATTTAGTAAAGTAGGAAGAGTGCATGATAGTAGAAGACGGTAAGAAGGTTAGTTATTTAGTAAAGTAGGAAGAGTGCATGATAGTAGAAGACGGTAAGAAGGTTAGTTATTTAGTAAAGTAGGAAGAGTGCATGATAGTAGAAGACGGTAAGAAGGTTAGTTATTTAGTAAAGTAGGAAGAGTGCATGATAGTAGAAGACGGTAAGAAGGTTAGTTATTTAGTAAAGTAGGAAGAGTGCATGATAGTAGAAGACGGTAAGAAGGTTAGTTATTTAGTAAAGTAGGAAGAGTGCATGATAGTAGAAGACGGTAAGAAGGTTAGTTATTTAGTAAAGTAGGAAGAGTGCATGATAGTAGAAGACGGTAAGAAGGTTAGTTATTTAGTAAAGTAGGAAGAGTGCATGATAGTAGAAGACGGTAAGAAGGTTAGTTATTTAGTAAAGTAGGAAGAGTGCATGATAGTAGAAGACGGTAAGAAGGTTAGTTATTTAGTAAAGTAGGAAGAGTGCATGATAGTAGAAGACGGTAAGAAGGTTAGTTATTTAGTAAAGTAGGAAGAGTGCATGATAGTAGAAGACGGTAAGAAGGTTAGTTATTTAGTAAAGTAGGAAGAGTGCATGATAGTAGAAGACGGTAAGAAGGTTAGTTATTTAGTAAAGTAGGAAGAGTGCATGATAGTAGAAGACGGTAAGAAGGTTAGTTATTTAGTAAAGTAGGAAGAGTGCATGATAGTAGAAGACGGTAAGGTTAGTTATTTAGTAAAGTAGAAGAGTGCATGATAGTAGAAGACGGTAAGAAGGTTAGTTATTTAGTAAAGTAGGAAGAGTGCATGATAGTAGAAGACGGTAAGAAGGTTAGTTATTTAGTAAAGTAGGAAGAGTGCATGATAGTAGAAGACGGTAAGAAGGTTAGTTATTTAGTAAAGTAGGAAGAGTGCATGATAGTAGAAGACGGTAAGAAGGTTAGTTATTTAGTAAAGTAGGAAGAGTGCATGATAGTAGAAGACGGTAAGAAGGTTAGTTATTTAGTAAAGTAGGAAGAGTGCATGATAGTAGAAGACGGTAAGAAGGTTAGTTATTTAGTAAAGTAGGAAGAGTGCATGATAGTAGAAGACGGTAAGAAGGTTAGTTATTTAGTAAAGTAGGAAGAGTGCATGATAGTAGAAGACGGTAAGAAGGTTAGTTATTTAGTAAAGTAGGAAGAGTGCATGATAGTAGAAGACGGTAAGAAGGTTAGTTATTTAGTAAAGTAGGAAGAGTGCATGATAGTAGAAGACGGTAAGAAGGTTAGTTATTTAGTAAAGTAGGAAGAGTGCATGATAGTAGAAGACGGTAAGAAGGTTAGTTATTTAGTAAAGTAGGAAGAGTGCATGATAGTAGAAGACGGTAAGGTTAGTTATTTAGTAAAGTAGAAGAGTGCATGATAGTAGAAGACGGTAAGAAGGTTAGTTATTTAGTAAAGTAGGAAGAGTGCATGATAGTAGAAGACGGTAAGGTTAGTTATTTAGTAAAGTAGAAGAGTGCATGATAGTAGAAGACGGTAAGAAGGTTAGTTATTTAGTAAAGTAGGAAGAGTGCATGATAGTAGAAGACGGTAAGAAGGTTAGTTATTTAGTAAAGTAGGAAGAGTGCATGATAGTAGAAGACGGTAAGAAGGTTAGTTATTTAGTAAAGTAGGAAGAGTGCATGATAGTAGAAGACGGTAAGGTTAGTTATTTAGTAAAGTAGAAGAGTGCATGATAGTAGAAGACGGTAAGAAGGTTAGTTATTTAGTAAAGTAGGAAGAGTGCATGATAGTAGAAGACGGTAAGGTTAGTTATTTAGTAAAGTAGAAGAGTGCATGATAGTAGAAGACGGTAAGAAGGTTAGTTATTTAGTAAAGTAGGAAGAGTGCATGATAGTAGAAGACGGTAAGAAGGTTAGTTATTTAGTAAAGTAGGAAGAGTGCATGATAGTAGAAGACGGTAAGAAGGTTAGTTATTTAGTAAAGTAGGAAGAGTGCATGATAGTAGAAGACGGTAAGAAGGTTAGTTATTTAGTAAAGTAGGAAGAGTGCATGATAGTAGAAGACGGTAAGAAGGTTAGTTATTTAGTAAAGTAGAAGAGTGCATGATAGTAGAAGACGGTAAGAAGGTTAGTTATTTAGTAAAGTAGGAAGAGTGCATGATAGTAGAAGACGGTAAGAAGGTTAGTTATTTAGTAAAGTAGGAAGAGTGCATGATAGTAGAAGACGGTAAGAAGGTTAGTTATTTAGTAAAGTAGGAAGAGTGCATGATAGTAGAAGACGGTAAGAAGGTTAGTTATTTAGTAAAGTAGAAGAGTGCATGATAGTAGAAGACGGTAAGAAGGTTAGTTATTTAGTAAAGTAGGAAGAGTGCATGATAGTAGAAGACGGTAAGAAGGTTAGTTATTTAGTAAAGTAGAAGAGTGCATGATAGTAGAAGACAGTAAGAAGGTTAGTTATTTAGTAAAGTAGAAGAGTGCATGATAGTAGAAGACGGTAAGGTTAGTTATTTAGTAAAGTAGGAAGAGTGCATGATAGTAGAAGACGGTAAGAAGGTTAGTTATTTAGTAAAGTAGGAAGAGTGCATGATAGTAGAAGACGGTAAGAAGGTTAGTTATTTAGTAAAGTAGAAGAGTGCATGATAGTAGAAGACGGTAAGAAGGTTAGTTATTTAGTAAAGTAGGAAGAGTGCATGATAGTAGAAGACGGTAAGAAGGTTAGTTATTTAGTAAAGTAGAAGAGTGCATGATAGTAGAAGACAGTAAGAAGGTTAGTTATTTAGTAAAGTAGAAGAGTGCATGATAGTAGAAGACGGTAAGGTTAGTTATTTAGTAAAGTAGGAAGAGTGCATGATAGTAGAAGACGGTAAGAAGGTTAGTTATTTAGTAAAGTAGGAAGAGTGCATGATAGTAGAAGACGGTAAGAAGGTTAGTTATTTAGTAAAGTAGAAGAGTGCATGATAGTAGAAGACGGTAAGAAGGTTAGTTATTTAGTAAAGTAGGAAGAGTGCATGATAGTAGAAGACGGTAAGAAGGTTAGTTATTTAGTAAAGTAGGAAGAGTGCATGATAGTAGAAGACGGTAAGAAGGTTAGTTATTTAGTAAAGTAGGAAGAGTGCATGATAGTAGAAGACGGTAAGAAGGTTAGTTATTTAGTAAAGTAGAAGAGTGCATGATAGTAGAAGACGGTAAGAAGGTTAGTTATTTAGTAAAGTAGGAAGAGTGCATGATAGTAGAAGACGGTAAGAAGGTTAGTTATTTAGTAAAGTAGAAGAGTGCATGATAGTAGAAGACAGTAAGAAGGTTAGTTATTTAGTAAAGTAGAAGAGTGCATGATAGTAGAAGACGGTAAGGTTAGTTATTTAGTAAAGTAGGAAGAGTGCATGATAGTAGAAGACGGTAAGAAGGTTAGTTATTTAGTAAAGTAGGAAGAGTGCATGATAGTAGAAGACGGTAAGAAGGTTAGTTATTTAGTAAAGTAGAAGAGTGCATGATAGTAGAAGACGGTAAGAAGGTTAGTTATTTAGTAAAGTAGGAAGAGTGCATGATAGTAGAAGACGGTAAGAAGGTTAGTTATTTAGTAAAGTAGGAAGAGTGCATGATAGTAGAAGACGGTAAGAAGGTTAGTTATTTAGTAAAGTAGAAGAGTGCATGATAGTAGAAGACAGTAAGAAGGTTAGTTATTTAGTAAAGTAGAAGAGTGCATGATAGTAGAAGACGGTAAGGTTAGTTATTTAGTAAAGTAGGAAGAGTGCATGATAGTAGAAGACGGTAAGAAGGTTAGTTATTTAGTAAAGTAGGAAGAGTGCATGATAGTAGAAGACGGTAAGAAGGTTAGTTATTTAGTAAAGTAGGAAGAGTGCATGATAGTAGAAGACGGTAAGAAGGTTAGTTATTTAGTAAAGTAGGAAGAGTGCATGATAGTAGAAGACAGTAAGAAGGTTAGTTATTTAGTAAAGTAGGAAGAGTGCATGATAGTAGAAGACGGTAAGAAGGTTAGTTATTTAGTAAAGTATGAAGAGTGCATGATAGTAGAAGACGGTAAGAAGGTTAGTTATTTAGTAAAGTAGGAAGAGTGCATGATAGTAGAAGACGGTAAGAAGGTTAGTTATTTAGTAAAGTAGGAAGAGTGCATGATAGTAGAAGACGGTAAGAAGGTTAGTTATTTAGTAAAGTAGGAAGAGTGCATGATAGTAGAAGACGGTAAGAAGGTTAGTTATTTAGTAAAGTAGGAAGAGTGCATGATAGTAGAAGACGGTAAGAAGGTTAGTTATTTAGTAAAGTAGGAAGAGTGCATGATAGTAGAAGACGGTAAGAAGGTTAGTTATTTAGTAAAGTAGGAAGAGTGCATGATAGTAGAAGACGGTAAGAAGGTTAGTTATTTAGTAAAGTAGGAAGAGTGCATGATAGTAGAAGACGGTAAGAAGGTTAGTTATTTAGTAAAGTAGGAAGAGTGCATGATAGTAGAAGACGGTAAGAAGGTTAGTTATTTAGTAAAGTAGGAAGAGTGCATGATAGTAGAAGACGGTAAGAAGGTTAGTTATTTAGTAAAGTAGGAAGAGTGCATGATAGTAGAAGACGGTAAGAAGGTTAGTTATTTAGTAAAGTAGGAAGAGTGCATGATAGTAGAAGACGGTAAGAAGGTTAGTTATTTTCACAATTTCAGATATTGATTGAATAAGTGCGTTTTTAGTCGACGTGCACAGTGGTGTGTGTGTACAGTATGTGTGTGTACAGTATGTGTGTGTACAGTATGTGTGTGCACAGTATGTGTGTGCCTGTGTGTACAGTATGTGTGTGTACAGTATGTGTGTGTACAGTATGTGTGTGCACAGTATGTGTGTGCCTGTGTGTACAGTATGTGTGTGTACAGTATGTGTGTGTACAGTATGTGTGTGCACAGTATGTGTGTGCCTGTGTGTACAGTATGTGTGTGTACAGTATGTGTGTGTACAGTATGTGTGTGCACAGTATGTGTGTGCCTGTGTGTACAGTATGTGTGTGTACAGTATGTGTGTGTACAGTATGTGTGTGCACAGTATGTGTGTGCCTGTGTGTACAGTATGTGTGTGTACAGTATGTGTGTGTACAGTATGTGTGTGCACAGTATGTGTGTGCCTGTGTGTACAGTATGTGTGTGTACAGTATGTGTGTGTACAGTATGTGTGTGCACAGTATGTGTGTGCCTGTGTGTACAGTATGTGTGTGTACAGTATGTGTGTGTACAGTATGTGTGTGCACAGTATGTGTGTGCCTGTGTGTACAGTATGTGTGTGTACAGTATGTGTGTGTACAGTATGTGTGTGTACAGTATGTGTGTGCACAGTATGTGTGTGTACAGTATGTGTGTGTACAGTATGTGTGTGCACAGTATGTGTGTGCCTGTGTGTACAGTATGTGTGTGTACAGTATGTGTGTGTACAGTATGTGTGTGCACAGTATGTGTGTGCCTGTGTGTACAGTATGTGTGTGTACAGTATGTGTGTGTACAGTATGTGTGTGCACAGTATGTGTGTGCCTGTGTGTACAGTATGTGTGTGTACAGTATGTGTGTGCATGTGTGTACAGTATGTGTGTGTACAGTATGTGTGTGCCTGTGTGTACAGTATGTGTGTGCCTGTGTGTGTACAGTATGTGTGTGTATGTACAGTATGTGTGTGTACAGTATGTGTGTGTATGTACAGTATGTGTGTGTACAGTATGTGTGTGTACACGTACAATATGTGTGTGCCTGTGTGTACAGTATGTGTGTGTGACATGTATGTACAGTATGTGTGTGCCTGTGTGTACAGTATGTGTGTGTACAGTATGTGTGTGTGTGACGTGTATGTACAGTATGTGTGTGTGTGCCTGTGTGTACAGTATGTGTGTGTGTGTGTGTGTACGTGTGTGACGTGTATGTACAGTATGTGTGTGTACAGTATGTGTGTGTGTGACGTGTATGTACAGTATGTGTGTGTGTATATCTGTGTGCTACAAGGACACTGGAGCTAATCTCTACAATGTTCCACACGACTGCAGTCAGACATTTGCAACAATTGTTGAAAACACTGGTGGTATTAGAGCTCGGAGGACTGGTTAGAGAGGAGTTAGATAATAATGATAATACTAGACAATATATACACAATTACACATAGCAAGAGGTGTTAACATCTAACTGAGAACTACTTCGTTTGTTGAGCGATTGTTTTGGACTCTGAAATGATTTTTTAATACTGGGTTATTATTACAACAAGAATATAGATATGTGTTTGTTTGTACAGTGTCTCCTCCCCCCCCCCCCCCTCAATGTACAGTGTTACTTGTTTACACAGTGTGCCCCCCGGCCCCCCCCAACCACCTCCAATGTAAATTACCCAGTATGGTTGTCAATATCCCAATGTACCCAACCCCCCCCCACCCAACCTCCTCCAATGTACAGTTTCTACATCAAATGTATATACTCCCTTTTCTTGACTCCTTTTGTATCACAAACAGTACTGTATTTGCAAATCTGGTGTCATAAATGTATAGATGGAGCAGTACTGTCTATCTGTATGTCATGTATGTCATATATGTCCTGATGAATTGAAAATGGGGGACCCTGATGTAAACAAGACGAAAGTCTTTCTCTTGATTGATTGATTGATTGAAAACTTTATTAACAGATTGCAGAATGGGTACAATACAGTACAGCTCAATACACACAATTGTTAAGGGGATGCAGACCAGAGAAAGACTTTCGTCTTGTTTACATCAGGGTCCCCCATTTTCAATTCATCAGGACATATATGACATACATGACATACAGATAGTCAGTACTGCTACATACATTTATGACATACCAGATTTGCAAATACAGTACTGTTTGTGATACAGAAGGAGTCAGGAAAAGGGAGTATATACATTTGACGTAGAAACTGTACATTGGAGGAGGTTGGGTGGGGGGGGTTGGGTACATTGGGATATTGACAACCATACTGGGTAATCTACATTGGAGGTGGTTGGGGGGGGGGGGGCACACTGTATATACAAGCAAAACTGTACATTGAGGGGGGGGGAGACACTGTACAATCAAACAAAATTGTACATTGGACTATTGACAAAACCATACTAGGTAAATGACTGTACATTGGAGGGGGTTGGGTTAGGATATTTACAGGGGCCAGTGTTGAATTGCTGGTCTGCATCCCCTTAACAATTGTGTGTATTGAGCTGTACTGTATTGTACCCATTCTGCAATCTGTTAATAAAGTTTTCAATCAATCAATCAATGTGGATATATCTGCGGCTTGGCTAACGTGATTGATTGATTGATTGATTGATTGAACATGTTATTACCAGATTGCAGAATGGGTACAGTACAGTACGGCTCAATACACACAATTGTTAAGGGGATGCAGACCAGAGAAAGACTTTAGTCTTGTTTACAACATAACGACATAGCCATGTTCTCTTACCCTCTGCAGGGGGGGTGGGCAGCAGTCCCGTCAGGGGCAGGGGTTCTGCAGACGGGAGCGGGAGCGGGACGGGGCTGGACGCCGGGGTTACTGTTGTAGCGGCGGAGGAGGAGGAGTTCTCAGAGTCCGTGAAGTTGTGATCATCATCATAATACAGATCTGTGAGCTGCTCCTGCTGCTGTGAGACAGAGACGCTGCAGCAGCTGAACACCAGCAGATACACGTGTACATAATATACATAATCATAATCATATAACCCGCGCAGAGACATGTTCTTCTTCTCCTTCTTCTTGTGACCCTTCTGCGTGTTGCTGCCGAACTGCAATCTAGTTTACAATCGTCTTCTTCTTCTTTGGAATTAATGGCGGGTCGAAGCGAGAATAAAGCAAATAAAAGAAAACAATAAAGAAAACCCAATGCACCCCATAATAACACACCAAAGTAAAGATCCAACCCTAACAGCGCCACCCTACGCCGCCATCTTTATTATTCTCGTTGCTATGCAATAGCAGATAATCTGCAGAGCCGCGTCTGGGCGGGGCGTTGTGGCGCGTACCTTGTTTTGCACTACTGCGCATGCGGATGAGGGGGGGGGCGTCTCGCTCTCTCTCTCTCTCTCTCTCTCTCTCTCTCTCTCTCTCTCTCTCTCTCTCTCTCTCTCTCTCTCTCTCTCTCTCTCTCTCTCTCTCTCTCTCTCTCTCTCTCTCTCCTTGTTTACGACATACACAACATCGTCTTGTGTTACATTTGTGATTACATGTGGTCTTGATTGATTGATTGATTGATTGAAAATTTTATTTAACAGATTGCAGAATGGGTACAATACAGTACAGCTCAATACACACAATTGTTAAGGGGATGCAGACCAGAGAAAGACTTTCGTCTTGTTTACATCAGGGTCCCCCATTTTCAATTCATCATGACATGACATATAGACAGTAGGCCTACTGTAACTGTTACATCTAGACATTTATGAGATACCAGATTTACAAATATACAGCACTGTTTGTGATACAAAAATAGTCTAAAAAGAGAGTTGAGGGGGAAGAAACTGTACATTGGAAGAGGTTGGGTGGGGGGGGGGGGACTGCATTGGGTTTGGACATTTAAGTTTGTGACATACAAGATATGCAAATATGGTTAGAGTTACATAGATGGAGAGACTGTTAATTAACTGGTTAGAGTTACATCAGAATCAGTAAATAAGAGGTTGAATAAAATGATATGGGATATAAACTAAATTAAATATAGTACATATATAAAAAATAAAATAGGAATAGGTCAGGGCTGTACAACTGGGCAGATGTGGTCAATTATATACACTAATTAGAATGAGTAACAATACAGTGGGCAAGTATATAGTCCAGTAGGGTGTGTTAATGTAACACAGTGGGGGGGTGTCAGTGAGGGTCCCGAGCCTTGTTGATGAGGCTCACTGCAGAGGGGAAGAAACTGTTCTTGTGGCGTGAGGTTCTGGCCCTGATGGACCACAGCCTCCTGCCAGAGGGGAGTGACTCCAACAGGTTGTGACCGGGGTGGTAGGGGTCAGAGGGGAGTGACTCCAACAGGTTGTGACCGGGGTGGTAGGGGTCAGAGGGGAGTGTCTCAAACAGGTTGTGACCGGGGTGGTAGGGGTCGGAGGGGAGTGACTCAAACAGGTTGTGACCGGGGTGGTAGGGGTCAGAGGGGAGTGACTCAGACAGGTTGTGACCGGGGTGGTAGGGGTCAGAGGGGAGTGACTCAAACAGGTTGTGACCGGGGTGGTAGGGGTCGGAGGGGAGTGACTCAAACAGGTTGTGACCGGGGTGGTAGAGGTCAGAGGGGAGTGACTCAGACAGGTTGTGACCGGGGTGGTAGGGGTCGGAGGGGAGTGTCTCCAACAGGTTGTGACCGGGGTGGTAGGGGTCGGAGGGGAGTGACTCCAACAGGTTGTGACCGGGGTGGTAGAGGTCAGAGGGGAGTGACTCAGACAGGTTGTGACCGGGGTGGTAGGGGTCGGAGGGGAGTGACTCAGACAGGTTGTGACCGGGGTGGTAGGGGTCAGAGGGGAGTGACTCAAACAGGTTGTGACCGGGGTGGTAGGGGTCGGAGGGGAGTGTCTCCAACAGGTTGTGACCGGGGTGGTAGGGGTCGGAGGGGAGTGACTCAGACAGGTTGTGACCGGGGTGGTAGGGGTCGGAGGGGAGTGACTCCAACAGGTTGTGACCGGGGTGGTAGGGGTCGGAGGGGAGTGACTCAAACAGGTTGTGACCGGGGTGGTAGGGGTCAGAGGGGAGTGACTCAGACAGGTTGTGACCGGGGTGGTAGGGGTCAGAGGGGAGTGTCTCCAACAGGTTGTGACCGGGGTGGTAGGGGTCGGAGGGGAGTGACTCAGACAGGGTGTAACCGGGGTGGTAGGGGTCGGAGGGGAGTGACTCCAACAGGTTGTGACCGGGGTGGTAGGGGTCGGAGGGGAGTGACTCAAACAGGTTGTGACCGGGGTGGTAGGGGTCGGAGGGGAGTGACTCAAACAGGTTGTGACCGGGGTGGTAGGGGTCGGAGGGGAGTGTCTCCAACAGGTTGTGACCGGGGTGGTAGGGGTCGGAGGGGAGTGACTCAAACAGGTTGTGACCGGGGTGGTAGGGGTCGGAGGGGAGTGACTCAGACAGGTTGTGACCGGGGTGGTAGGGGTCGGAGGGGAGTGACTCAGACAGGTTGTGACCGGGGTGGTAGGGGTCGGAGGGGAGTGACTCAGACAGGTTGTGACCGGGGTGGTAGGGGCCAGAGGGGAGTGTCTCAGACAGGTTGTGACCGGGGTGGTAGGGGTCAGAGGGGAGTGACTCAGACAGGTTGTGACCGGGGTGGTAGGGGTCAGAGGGGAGTGACTCAGACAGGTTGTGACCGGGGTGGTAGGGGTCAGAGGGGAGTGACTCCAACAGGTTGTGACCGGGGTGGTAGGGGTCGGAGGGGAGTGACTCCAACAGGTTGTGACCGGGGTGGTAGGGGTCAGAGGGGAGTGTCTCCAACAGGTTGTGACCGGGGTGGTAGGGGTCGGAGGGGAGTGACTCAAACAGGTTGTGACCGGGGTGGTAGGGGTCGGAGGGGAGTGACTCAAACAGGTTGTGACCGGGGTGGTAGGGGTCGGAGGGGAGTGACTCAGACAGGTTGTGACCGGGGTGGTAGGGGTCAGAGGGGAGTGACTCAGACAGGTTGTGACCGGGGTGGTAGGGGTCGGAGGGGAGTGACTCCAACAGGTTGTGACCGGGGTGGTAGGAGTCAGAGGGGAGTGTCTCCAACAGGTTGTGACCGGGGTGGTAGGGGTCGGAGGGGAGTGACTCCAACAGGTTGTGACCGGGGTGGTAGGGGTCAGAGGGGAGTGACTCAAACAGGTTGTGACCGGGGTGGTAGGGGTCGGAGGGGAGTGTCTCCAACAGGTTGTGACCGGGGTGGTAGGGGTCAGAGGGGAGTGACTCAAACAGGTTGTGACCGGGGTGGTAGGAGTCAGAGGGGAGTGTCTCCAACAGGTTGTGACCGGGGTGGTAGGGGTCGGAGGGGAGTGACTCAGACAGGGTGTAACCGGGGTGGTAGGGGTCGGAGGGGAGTGACTCAAACAGGTTGTGACCGGGGTGGTAGGGGTCAGAGGGGAGTGACTCAAACAGGTTGTGACCGGGGTGGTAGGGGTCGGAGGGGAGTGTCTCCAACAGGTTGTGACCGGGGTGGTAGGGGTCGGAGGGGAGTGACTCAGACAGGTTGTGACCGGGGTGGTAGGGGTCGGAGGGGAGTGACTCAAACAGGTTGTGACCGGGGTGGTAGGGGTCGGAGGGGAGTGACTCCAACAGGTTGTGACCGGGGTGGTAGGGGTCGGGGTGGTAGGGGTCAGAGGGGAGTGACTCCAACAGGTTGTGACCGGGGTGGTAGGGGTCGGGGTGGTAGGGGTCAGAGGGGAGTGACTCCAACAGGTTGTGACCGGGGTGGTAGGGGTCGGAGGGGAGTGTCTCCAACAGGTTGTGACCGGGGTGGTAGGGGTCGGAGGGGAGTGACTCAAACAGGTTGTGACCAGGGTGGTAGGGGTCGGAGGGGAGTGACTCAGACAGGTTGTGACCGGGGTGGTAGGGGTCAGAGGGGAGTGACTCAAACAGGTTGTGACCGGGGTGGTAGGGGTCGGCCACCATCTTACCTGCACACTTCAGAGTTCTGGAGAGGCGTACAGGTCCTGGAGAGATGGCAGATTGCAGCCGATCACCTTCTCAGCAGAGTGGATGACACGCTGCAGTCTGCCTTGGTCCTTGGCTGCAGCGTACCATAGTGTGATGGAGGTGAGGATGGACTCAATGTACCTATAATACTAACTAGATAGTTGATGATAAACATTTAATTTCATTATCTGAAATATTCTCAAATCTAATTGTTTTACCCCCGTGCACCCCAGACACAAACTTTGGTTAACATTTTAATACTTTTCTAGAGGTTTAAATAGCTGATTTGAAATTTACCTCAAGGAAACCAAATGTAATGTAAATAGTAAATTTGAGGATAGCAGGATGTTAAATGCACACAAGATTACTTTAGCCTTTCCTGAGCTAGACATTATCAAACAGATCTATAAGCAGATGTATGGATGTCTGGCATCTTTATGTCATGACAGCTAAAGCTTCTTTGGGTTTAGTGTCAGTGGCTGTTCAGGGATTCATTGGAAAAGAAACGGGTTGGTACATAATGGGCTGCTGGAGTTAAAATGACTTGTACCTGAGGCCTGAATGGACACATGACATCAGTGGTGGTCCACCCATCACCTCTCACTTTACCATGACTGCCCATAAACCTGGCACACAACATAATGTTCACATGTCATTTTTCTTTCACTCTAAGGAAATATGTCTCACATACAGTAGACCCCCCCCAGTACTTTGTGGAGACGAAGATGGGAGGCCCGTCTGTGGACCTGATGATGAGTACCAGTCTTCTCCTCAGACATATAAAATCAGTTTTTCACATTAGGATCTAACATCCCAACAGGCCACCTTGTTTATGGTTTGATTCAGTTTTAGTAGAATGTGGAAGACAAGAATGATGTGACATACTATAAAATCAGTTTATTTACAGTGCAATGAAATAGTTCTGGATTATTGCACAGTTCAAAGTAATGTTTACCTTCTGTTTGGTATCCACAGTTTAAAACCTGACAGTCTTCCCTCTTGTCCGACACCCATTTTTTTTTTTTTTTTTAAACTTTGGCCATTCCGCTGGCTCTTTTTTGCGTTTATCGCATTTACTCTGGTCAAGAATGACCGACAGAATCAGGCTGAAGGGGTACAGATGGGGGGGAAGATACTCTGGGAAAGGCACGGCTGCAGTCCGGGATTCGAACTCGCTAAACCCCAGATCCGTGACGAGCACGGTTGTCCACGGCGCCGAAATAGCGCTCGAGGTACGTGGTGAGCTACTGGAGCTCCCCCGACACCCACTCTTAATGGTTTATATGGTATATATCAGTAAACACAATGGGTTTGATAAGCGATTGTTTTGATAATCAACCATGTGAGAAATTACTCTATATCAAGTGCAATGCTGCATATTTCCATCTCTAGATTCCACACACTATAAATACTGCCAACAATGTAGAATACATTACAGTTACCAGGAATGGAAAGATCGTCTACACAACTTCAACAACATTGATCTACCCTTGTGCCTTTACTTTAGGAATGTTACAGGTTAGAAACTGGCTGACAACTTATTAAATGTACATGGAAATTTGAGGCTCTTACAGATTGAAACTTTATTAACAGATGCAGAATACAATACAGTACGACTCAGGACACAGAACATGCAAAGTAAAAAATGAACACAGATTTGAGGGCGAATAGTTACGAGGTTTAGACAGATGATCCGTTTAATGCTTTCGCTTTTACAAGTCGATTATTCATTTCGATATAGAATATTCGGTAGCACTTTATAATAACACCCTGTATATACTCCCTTTTCTTGACTCCTTCTGTATCACAAACAGTACTGTATTTGCAAATCTGGTATGTCATAAATGTATAGATGTAGCAGTACTGACTATCTGTATGTCATGTATGTCATATATGTCTATATGAATTGAAAATGGGGGACCCTGATGGAAACAAGACAAACGTCTTTCTCAGGTCTGCATCCCCTTAACAATTGTATGTATTGAGCCGTACTGTATTGTACCCATTCTGCAATCTGTTAAATAAAGTTTTCATTAATTCATTCATTCATTCATTCATTCATTCATTCATTCATTCATAATACATTTATAAGGTATTTGTAGATAATGAACTAATATAGTCAAGTTAGACCGCGCTCACAAGTTCTCACACTGGGTGCTGTAATCCCATAAAGTTCAGTTTATCAAAAAGCAGGGTAGCTGGACCAGCACTCTCAGGTTCAATGTTTTTAATGGCAGACATGTTTCGGACAATGTCCTTCTTCAGTGATATGGTCTGCATCCCCTTAACCCTTTCACTGCCACACGACAGAAGGTTAACCCTTTACTATCACACAACCGACGGCCGGGTTAACCGGCTGTTGTGTGGCAGTGAAAGGGTTAACCTTCTGTGTATTGTCGCAGTGAAAGGGTTAACCTTTTTTGGCAGTGTATTGTACTGTATTGTACCCATTCTGCAATCTGTTAAATAAAATGTGCATTCATTCAAGCACCTGCGCAGTGATTGTTTGTCTTGTTTACATCAGGGTCCTCCATTTTCAATTCATAATGAATTGTAAGTAAGGGTGCAATTAGCACCGTGCAATCCATTCTGTGTGGATCTAGCCCTATTAACCCCACAGTGTAAAGTTCAAAGACACCGCTTAAATGCGAGTCTCAATAGACCCATCTATCTCAAACCCGCCCTATTTTCTTGATCCTCCAAGAAAAAGGATCAAGAAGAGAGGGCGGGGCTTGTGATAGAGGGCGGGGCTTGTGATAGGTGCGTTGCTCCTCCGTGTGACAGGTGACAGTTGAGTTGTTCTCCCGCAGGACGCCCTGTCAGGAGGCAGCGCAGTGATCTCCGTCAGCAGCTCCGTGGCCTTCGTCTCCGTGTCGGCCGCCGCCCAGCCCGGCCTCAGGGCCCCGCCCACCATCGACGCCCAGCTGCCCTACGACTTCTTCTTCCCTTTCGTCTGAAGCAGGAAGTGCTTTCGTCTGAAGCAGGAAGTGCTTACGTCTGAGGGAGGAAGTGCTTTCGTCTGAAGCAGGAAGTGCTTTCGTCGGAGGGAGGAAGTGCTTTCGTCTGAGGGAGGAAGTGCTTTCGTCTGAAGCAGGAAGTGCTTTGGTCTGAAGCAGGAAGTGCTTTCGTTTGAAGCAGGAAGTGTTTTGTCTGAAGCAGGAAGTACTTTTGTCTGAAGCAGGAAGTGTTTTGTCTGAAGCAGGAAGTGCTTTCGTCTGAGGGAGGAAGTGCTTTCGTCTGAAGCAGGAAGTGCTTTCGTCTGAAGCAGGAAGTGTTTTGTCTGAAGCAGGAAGTGCTTTCGTCTGAAGCAGGAAGTGTTTTGTCTGAAGCAGGAAGTGCTTTCGTCTGAGGGAGGAAGTGCTTTCGTCTGAAGCAGGAAGTGTTTAGTCTGAAGCAGGAAGTGTTTTGTCTGAAGCAGGAAGTGTTTAGTCTGAAGCAGGAAGTGTTTTCGTCTGAAGCAGGAAGTGTTTCGTCTGAAGCAGGAAGTGTTTTGTCTGAAGCAGGAAGTGTTTAGTCTGAAGCAGGAAGTGCGGTGGAAGTCCAACGCAACACTTTCCATTACAGACTTGACAACAACATTTCGACATTTCTCCTTTATTAGGCACAGTTTGTGGTTTTCCATTAAAGTTATTGTATATAGTGTTAATGTTGTAGAGAGAATATTTGAAAGAAAACATTTATTTCTTTTTTTAATAAAAACATTTTTTATTTTTTTTTCAAAATCTGGTTATTTTCCATTTGTGTATCATCATACAATACAATATTTTTCAAGCAAGAATATAATTAGATTTGATGTGAATGTGAAAATGGCCACATTCTAATAGAAAACACTGATACATTCTGGTGATGAAATGTTTCTATGAAATGTGATGAAATGTTTCTAACATTACACACAATCCAAGAAAGCACCGTCAACATTAGCTTCACTTTCTACGTCCAGAATTAGAACTCGATGGCGTTCTGTTTCAGGAGGGAGCGGAGTTTACTGTTTTCTTGTTCCTGGGAGAAGAGAAGACGGAGAGAGAGAGAGGGAGAGAGGGAGAGAGAGAGAGAGAGAGAGAGAGAGAGAGAGAGAGAGAGAGAGAGAGAGAGAGGAGAGAGAGAGAGAGAGAGAGAGAGGGATTAATGAGCATCCTGTTGATAATGTCCTCACTGAAGACAGGGGGGGAATGAATGAATGAATGAATTTATTCACACACACGATATATTACATATACATATCTTCATGTGAAAACATCATCGTCGAGATTGTGTGCATGTGCCAGGTCTCCCAAGAAGCTATTTAAAGCTTTTGGAGGGAGCCTGATCACAAATATAGACAAAATATAGACAAAATATAAACAAACAAAAACATACAACGTGGGTAGGCTTACACACCTACCTACTAACAAACATACAACATAGATACATAAATACAGACAATTAATATACCTAGGTATGGATTCTATTTAGGATCTCTCAAGCTTGCAGGACACACACGTTTGTATTCTGGGACATTTCAGTGTTGAAATACTTGTCTACTAATTAACTAAAAGAATATCTGGATTCATACTGGATTCACAATGTGCTCGTTATAAATGCAAGCTCTGCTTTCTGTCACCCTGGTCCAAACATTTGCTCTAAGCCTACAATGTACTGTAAACACAGAACGCCTTTCAGCTTACAGTACATGGCCACCTCACCCAGCTCTGACGGCTAAGTAACCAGACTTATCACCGCTCCGCTCCGCTGGCCGGCGCGACACTTCTGTCTGGGAAGCTGCCAGCTGTGCTTTGTGTGCGACGCGTTAGTGCCCTGATGAGGTTTACCCTCACAGTCATCATGTTCACTGGAGCGCTCGCCGCTCACTAGCTGCCAGCAGAGGTGAATATAGGCCGTATGGTGAAGGCTGAGAAGTGGCTAGAAAACTATTCTCGTTCCCACCTCCCCGAACTACACAATTTTCACTCTGGGTGAAAGATATATTGGTGTAGATTTAGGGACAAAAAGTTCTCCATTGACAAACTAGCCCATTTTGCGCAATCATAATTTTAACATCGGGACTAGATCTTTCCTCGCAAATGGATATTTGTCACCGTGGAGTTTTATTTGGCGCAAGTGGTGCGAGTTCGGTCACATACCTGGCGCTCGACCAATAGCAGCTCTCCTTGTTGCCAAGTTACAGACAACAAGAGATTTGTGTAAACAGTAGGAATGGAAGGCAGTACACATCGACAAGTACAGAAGAGGACAAAAATGGAGAAAAACCACCTTCTAAAGTTCGCAAAAAGGTTTCTAAACAATGTTATACATCTCACGTCCGTTCAGAAAGAACGTGTACAAGATTTTACACAGACACGGTGGGATAGATATAGAAACTCCGTCGAGCGGTGGCTTAAATAGCCAGGCGAGAATCGCATCATTGTAGATACATACAAACATTGTTTAGAGATCGAGTTTGCCAATGTTCCTGGAGATGCTGGTTCACACGCTACTTGCTATAGGCGTTTTATCGACAAAAAACGCTTGGATATAGCATATGGAAAGCTGTGTCACTGTGTGACTGTAACAAACGGTTCACAAACTCTGTGCTGTTGATGATCTAACACGTGATCACGAGAATGTGACACCAGGGTGTTTCTACACGTGACGCACAACATGCTGCACAGATCTATCAAACTGTAGTTATCAGGAGCCCTGATACAGATGTGGCAGTGATTGCTGCAAGTCTGCAGGCAGAACTGCCATGTAGATTGTATTTTTTTCACAGGAGTTGGCAACAGAACAAGGATCATTGACATAGCTAAGGTGTCAATCTGAGAAAGGTATTACCTGACTTCTATCAGCATGTGACTTGCAACACCAGAGGCAGTAAAATCCTAGATCACTGTTACACGCAATTTAAAGGTGGCTACAAGGCTCATTCTGATAGTGGCTTTGGTAAGTCAGATCACGCGTCCATCTTTCTTTCACCAATGTACAAACAGAGAATCAAAAGTACTCCTGTAGTCTCGCGAGAGGTGCAGAAATGGGATTTGACGTCAGAGGAGACGCTCCAGTCTGCGTTTGACTGCACAGACTGGAATGTGTTCCGCGACACAGATAACATTAATGTCTACACGGAAACAGTGCTGGACTATGTTTGTACTTTGGTGGAAGAAACAATCCCCACTACCAAAATGAGAGTTTACCCAAATCAAAAACCCTGGGTAGACAAATCCGTCCGTGAAGCTCTGAGAGAGCGCACCAAAGCATACAACGACGGCCTAGTGGCAGGCAACATGAATGACCACAAGGTGGTGCGATACAACGTAAGGAGGACAGTGTCAGAGGCCAAACGGCGCTACAGGGATAAAATTGAACTCCAGTTTGAACAAGCTGACTCTAGAGCTATGTGGCAGGGGCTCAAAACGATGACAGACTACAAAGGCGCCTCCCTCAAACTGAACAGTGACATCTCCTTAGCAAATGACCTCAATACCTTCTATGCGAGGTTTGATGCTGGTAATAACAACACCAGCTCACAAGCCACGGCAATGGGGGGGGGGGGGGGGGGGGGTCGGCTGCTGATGGAGGCGCAGTGTTCAGGGTAACAGAGCATGAGGTGAGGCGGACCTTTAAAAAAGTGAATATCAGGAAGGCAGGAGGTCCGGACGGCATCCCCGGCCGCGTCCTAAAAGTCTGTGCCGACCAACTGGCCCCAGTATTCACTGACATATTTAACCTGTCCTTAGAACAGGCTGTCATCCCCACCTGCCTGAAGAAGTCCACTATTATCCCTGTACCCAAAAAATCCAAGCCTGCTTGCCTCAACGACTACCGCCCTGTAGCTCTCACCTCCATAGCCATGAAGTGCTTTGAGAAGCTAGTAAAGGGCTACATCTGCTCCTCCCTCCCCATCAACATGGACCCCCTGCAATTTGCATACCGCCCCAACAGGTCCACGGAGGACGCCATAGCCCATGTGCTGCACACAGCAGCATCACACCTGGACAAGAGGCAGGGGAACTATGTGAGAATGCTATTCATCGACTACAGCTCGGCATTCAATACCATAGTCCCCTCCATACTCATAGCCAAGCTCAGGGACCTGGGCTTGAACTATGACCTCTGCCAGTGGGTCTTGGACTTCCTGACTGGCAGACCCCAGGTGGTGAGAGCAGGCAACTGCACCTCCTCATCCATCACCCTCAACATAGGGGCCCCCCAGGGCTGTGTTCTGAGTCCCCTCCTCTACTCCCTGTACACACACGACTGTGTGGCTCAGCGGAGTAGCAATACAATCATCAAATTTGCTGACGACACAGTGGTGGTGGGCCTGATCTCTGCCAACGACGAGAGGGCCTACCTGGAAGAGGTCAAGGTCCTGGCGGGATGGTGCCAGGAAAACAGCCTCTCCCTGAACGTCAGCAAAACAAAGGAGATAATTGTGGACTTCAGGAGGTCGGGGGTCAAGGACTACAGCCCCCTCAGCATCGACGGGGCACCGGTTGAGAGAGTGAATAGTTTCAAGTACCTCGGAGCCCACATATCCGAGGACTTGACATGGACCACACACATTGACAGTGTTGTGAAGAAGGCACGACAACGCCTCTACTTCCTCAGGCGCCTAAGGAAGTTCCAAGTCAGTCAGAAGATCCTTAAGAACTTCTACTCATGTACAATAGAGAGCATCTTGACCGGCAACATCACCTCCTGGTTTGGGAATAGCACTGCACAAGACCGAAGCAGACTACAAAGAGTGACACGTTCAGCCGAACGCACAATTGGAGGGGGGCTCCCCACCCTCCAGAACATTTACAACAAGCGTTGCAAGGGCAAGGCTAAGAGAATCATTAAAGACTCCAGTCACCCGAACAACTGCCTCTTTGAACTGCTGCGGTCAGGCAAGCGATACCGGAGTCTCAAGGCGAGCACAGAAAGACTCAGAAGAAGCTTCTATCCCCAGGCCATCAGGCTGCTAAACGAACAATGAACACTACACAACAACAACCACCAAACGCACATAGCACACACATCCACACGCACACACTCACTTTAAACAAACACACTGTAGCACCCACTCCACACACTTTATAGCACACACCCACTTTAAACAAACACACTGTAGCACCCACTCCCCACACTTTATATTTATTGATGAAGGATTGCACTACAACTCGTACACCTTACTGTAAATTGTACCTAAATTGTACCTCATCCCATTTCTGCTTTGCACTATATAGTACTGTACATTAGTACACTGCATAGTATTGTATATTATATGGTAACTCAGAACATTGTACATATGTCTATACCGAACACTGTGACCTCATTTTCTTCTTCTAAATTACATGCTATACTATGTTATTTGATACTATCTTGTCTAGCACAGTCTCTGGAGCGTAACAGTAAGAAGCATTTTGTATGAAAGTATTCTGTACTTCTGTATGACAACTATTAAAGAAACTTGAAACTTGTCATCAGCCCTTGGCACCAATGTGTGTTCAGCACTTATTGGGATCCATACCTTCTCAGGTTGTGACTCTATAGTGCCTTTCATGGCAAGGGCAAGAGGAAAACATTTACTGTTGCCCGTGAACAAAATTACTACCGGACTGCATTTACAGAACTGGGTAGCAGTTTTACCCTAGACCAGTCTACCTTTGATGGTCTTAGCAAATATGTGTGCCACCTGTATGGCCAGCCATCAGCTAAGAATGTGAATGATGCCAGATATAAAGCATTCTGCACGGCATCATCGGCTTTGCCAGAACTCTCTATGGCCAGACAAGTGACGCATTGTACCAACACTGCAAAAGGGCAAATGACCAAGCTCCATTAGAGCCCCTGAACTTTGATCTCCATTAGAGCCCCTGAGCTTTGATCTCCATTAGAGCCCTGATGAGCTTTGATCTCCATTAGAGCCCCTGAGCTTTGATCTCCATTAGAGCCCCTGAGCTTTGATCTCCATTAGAGCCCCTGAGCTTTGATCTCCATTAGAGCCCTGATGAGCTTTGATCTCCATTAGAGCCCTGATGAGCTTTGATCTCCATTAGAGCCCCTGAGCTTTGATCTCCATTAGAGCCCCTGAGCTTTGATCTCCATTAGAGCCCTGATGAGCTTTGATCTCCATTAGAGCCCCTGAGCTTTGATCTCCATTAGAGCCCTGATGAGCTTTGATCTCCATTAGAGCCCTGATGAGCTTTGATCTCCATTAGAGCCCCTGAGCTTTGATCTCCATTAGAGCCCTGATGAGCTTTGATCTCCATTAGAGCCCTGATGAGCTTTGATCTCCATTAGAGCCCCTGAGCTTTGATCTCCATTAGAGCCCTGATGAGCTTTGATCTCCATTAGAGCCCTGATGAGCTTTGATCTCCATTAGAGCCCTGATGAGCTTTGATCTCCATTAGAGCCCCTGAGCTTTGATCTCCATTAGAGCCCTGATGAGCTTTGATCTCCATTAGAGCCCTGATGAGCTTTGATCTCCATTAGAGCCCTGATGAGCTTTGATCTCCATTAGAGCCCTGATGAACTTTGATCTCCATTAGAGCCCTGATGAACTTTGATCTCCATTAGAGCCCTGATGAGCTTTGATCTCCATTAGAGCCCTGATGAACTTTGATCTCCATTAGAGCCCTGATGAACTTTGATCTCCATTAGAGCCCTGATGAGCTTTGATCTCCATTAGAGCCCTGATGAGCTTTGATCTCCATTAGAGCCCTGATGAACTTTGATCTCCATTAGAGCCCTGATGAGCTTTGATCTCCATTAGAGCCCTGATGAGCTTTGATCTCAATTAGAGCCCTGATGAGCTTTGATTTTTAACTCTACATAGTGTTGTTTGTAGGGCTGCTGTACCGAATGTAATTTATTTACATTCAAAGCTTCTATTGAAGTTTTCGAATGAAGCTTCGAATGTCTGTCGTCATATTTTATGACATCATAAAATAAATATAAAAAATACTAAACAAAATCCTCAATTTGAATAAAGTGATTAATCTGATTAAATGAGTTTTTTTTTCTTTTTTTATTAAATCAACTTTCTTTAATGAATATAACTAGTCAGCCCTGTTGGGTACAGCCCTGTTGGGTACAGCCCTGTTGGGTACAGTGGGTACAGCCCTGTTGGGTACAGTGGGTACAGCCCTGTTGGGTACAGTGGGTACAGCCCTGTTGGGTACAGTGGGTACAGCCCTGTTGGGTACAGTGGGTACAGCCCTGTTGGGTACAGCCCTGTTGGGTACAGTGGGTACAGCCCTGTTGGGTACAGTGGGTACAGCCCTGTTGGGTACAGTGGGTACAGCCCTGTTGGGTACAGTGGGTACAGCCCTGTTGGGTACAGTGGGTACAGCCCTGTTGGGTACAGCCCTGTTGGGTACAGTGGGTACAGTGGGTACAGCCCTGTTGGGTACAGTGGGTACAGCCCTGTTGGGTACAGCCCTGTTGGGTACAGCCCTGTTGGGTACAGTGGGTACAGCCCTGTTGGGTACAGCCCTGTTGGGTACAGTGGGTACAGCCCTGTTGGGTACAGTGGGTACAGCCCTGTTGGGTACAGTGGGTACAGCCCTGTTGGGTACAGTGGGTACAACCCTGTTGGGTACAGTGGGTACAGCCCTGTTGGGTACAGTGGGTACAACCCTGTTGGGTACAGTGGGTACAGTGGGTACAGCCCTGTTGGATACAGTGGGTACAGTGGGTACAGTACAGCCCTAGTGTTCTGTGGACTCACCAACTTGTCGCTGCGCTCCTGCAGGTCAGTGACTCTCTGGACCAGGTGGTCGTAGCTCTCCTTCAGTTTGTGCACCTTCTGGTCCGAGCGGGTCTTCACTGATACCAGGATCCCTGGGGGGCAGAGGGAACCACATGGGGGGGGTCAGTGAGGGGGCAGAGGGAACCACATGGGGGGGGTCAGTGAGGGGGCAGAGGGAACCACATGGGGGGTCAGTGAGGGGGCAGAGGGAACCACATGGGGGGTCAGTGAGGGGGCAGAGGGAACCACATGGGGGGTCAGTGAGGGGGCAGAGGGAACCACATGGGGGATCAGTGAGGGGGCAGAGGGAACCACATGGGGGGTCAGTGAGGGGGCAGAGGGAACCACATGGGGGGTCAGTGAGGTACAGTAGCAGAGCAGTGGTGTCTTAACGGACAGCAGTCCGTTTATGCATTTATTTTAAATTTGTTGGACCTTATGGTGTTCTTGTTTTGTTCTTGACTTATTGTTACGTTTCTTCTTGACTTGTTTAAAGAAGACGTGTCCGGCCCATGGGGACATTAACGTGTGTTGTCGGGCCTTAAAGAAGAGGTGTCCGGCCCATGGGGACATTAACGTGTGTTGTCGGGCCTTAAAGAAGACGTGTCCGGCCCATGGGGACATTAACGTGTTGTCGGGCCTTAAAGAAGACGTGTCCGGCCCATGGGGACATTAACGTGTGTTGTCGGGCCTTAAAGAAGACGTGTCCGGCCCATGGGGACATTAACGTGTGTTGTCGGGCCTTAAAGAAGACGTGTCCGGCCCCATGGGGACATTAACGTGTGTTGTCGGGCCTTAAAGAAGACGTGTCCGGCCCATGGGGACATTAACGTGTGTTGTCGGGCCTTAAAGAAGACGTGTCCGGCCCATGGGGACATTAACGTGTGTTGTCGGGCCTTAAAGAAGACGTGTCCGGCCCATGGGGACATTAACGTGTGTTGTCGGGCCTTAATGAAGACGTGTCCGGCCCATGGGGACATTAACGTGTGTTGTTGGGCCTTAAAGAAGACGTGTCCGGCCCCATGGGGACATTAACGTGTGTTGTCGGGCCTTAAAGAAGACGTGTCCGGCCCATGGGGACATTAACGTGTGTTGTCGGGCCTTAAAGAAGACGTGTCCGGCCCATGGGGACATTAACGTGTGTTGTCGGGCCTTAATGAAGACGTGTCCGGCCCATGGGGACATTAACGTGTGTTGTTGGGCCTTAAAGAAGACGTGTCCGGCCCCATGGGGACATTAACGTGTGTTGTCGGGCCTTAAAGAAGACGTGTCCGGCCCATGGGGACATTAACGTGTGTTGTCGGGCCTTAAAGAAGACGTGTCCGGCCCATGGGGACATTAACGTGTGTTGTCGGGCCTTAAAGAAGACGTGTCCGGCCCATGGGGACATTAACGTGTGTTGTCGGGCCTTAAAGAAGACGTGTCCGGCCCATGGGGACATTAACGTGTGTTGTCGGGCCTTAAAGAAGACGTGTCCGGCCCATGGGGACATTAACGTGTGTTGTCGGGCCTTAAAGAAGACGTGTCCGGCCCCATGGGGACATTAACGTGTGTTGTCGGGCCTTAAAGAAGACGCGTCCGGCCCCATGGGGACATTAACGTGTGTTGTCGGGCCTTAAAGAAGACGTGTCCGGTAGTGATGCACCGATGTGAAAATTGTGGCCGATACCGATAACCGATATTAATATTGCTGTTCTGGCCGATACCGATATTTACCGATGTCGATATCTCTGTATAGAAAGCACTTTTTTGTGATAATCAAATAAAGAGCTATTTTACAAAACGCATAATTTTTTTACTTTTGTAACTTATTTTCAGAAATGACTGATATTTTGAAACTATTTAAGGCCAAAACATGTAAAAAAAAAAAAAAAAAAAAAAAGATTTTTTTTTTTTTTTAATATCGGATATCGGCCCTATCTTGATATCGGACCGATACCGATGTGTAAAAAAACGGCCATATCGGCCGATATTATATCGGCGGCCGATATATCGTGCATCACTAGTGTCCGGCCCATGGGGACATTAACGTGTGTTGTCGGGCCTTAAAGAAGACGTGTCCGGCCCATGGGGACATTAACGTGTGTTGTCGGGCCTTAAAGAAGACGTGTCCGGCCCATGGGGACATTAACGTGTGTTGTCAGGCCTTAAAGAAGACGTGTCCATGGGGACATTAACGTGTGTTGTCGGGCCTTAAAGAAGACGTGTCCGGCCCCACGGGGACATTAGCGTGTGTTGTCGGGCCTTAAAGAAGACGTGTCCGGCCCCATGGGGACATTAACGTGTGTTGTCGGGCCTTAAAGAAGACGTGTCCGGCCCATGGGGACATTAACGTGTGTTGTCAGGCCTTAAAGAAGACGTGTCCGGCCCATGGGGACATTAACGTGTGTTGTCGGGCCTTAAAGAAGACGTGTCCGGCCCATGGGGACATTAACGTGTGTTGTCGGGCCTTAAAGAAGACGTGTCCGGCCCATGGGGACATTAACGTGTGTTGTCGGGCCTTAAAGAAGACGTGTCCGGCCCATGGGGACATTAACGTGTGTTGTCGGGCCTTAAAGAAGACGTGTCCGGCCCATGGGGACATTAACGTGTGTTGTCGGGCCTTAAAGAAGACGTGTCCGGCCCATGGGGACATTAACGTGTGTTGTCGGGCCTTAAAGAAGACGTGTCCGGCCCATGGGGACATTAACGTGTGTTGTCGGGCCTTAAAGAAGATGCGTCCGGCCCCATGGGGACATTAACGTGTGTTGTCGGGCCTTAAAGAAGACGTGTCCGGCCCATGGGGACATTAACGTGTGTTGTCGGGCCTTAAAGAAGACGTGTCCGGCCCATGGGGACATTAACGTGTGTTGTCAGGCCTTAAAGAAGACGTGTCCATGGGGACATTAACGTGTGTTGTCGGGCCTTAAAGAAGACGTGTCCGGCCCCACGGGGACATTAGCGTGTGTTGTCGGGCCTTAAAGAAGACGTGTCCGGCCCCATGGGGACATTAACGTGTGTTGTCGGGCCTTAAAGAAGACGTGTCCGGCCCATGGGGACATTAACGTGTGTTGTCAGGCCTTAAAGAAGACGTGTCCGGCCCATGGGGACATTAACGTGTGTTGTCGGGCCTTAAAGAAGACGTGTCCGGCCCATGGGGACATTAACGTGTGTTGTCGGGCCTTAAAGAAGACGTGTCCGGCCCATGGGGACATTAACGTGTGTTGTCGGGCCTTAAAGAAGACGTGTCCGGCCCATGGGGACATTAACGTGTGTTGTCGGGCCTTAAAGAAGACGTGTCCGGCCCATGGGGACATTAACGTGTGTTGTCGGGCCTTAAAGAAGACGTGTCCGGCCCACGTGTCCGGCCCACGCGACGACTGGGTCTGGCACTACAGGATGCAACGATGGCTTTGGATGCCTACTTTCCACCCGAGGCCGGAGCAATCAACACGCACGGCGCCGCCGCAAAGGAACACACGGGAGGACGAGACGTCTCCACAGCAGGGAGCCGGCGGGATGGAATCAACACAGCCCCTGGCTCATGCCCCCTCCCCACGGAATTCCACCACCAGGCGACGCCAGCAGATGAACAGGACAAAGAATCTCACACCCCCCCCCCCTCCCACACACGGACCAAATAATAACAACACAGCCCCACCCCCCTCCCGTCGCGGGACACCCATCTTGATCAAAGGATCCCCCACCCCCCCTCCGGACATCACAGAGCCCCCCCCCCTTCCCACAGAAGAAAAAGCCTACCTTTATCTCAAGGATAGTGACGACACAGCAGATCAAAACGGACTAGGATCCCCCACCCCCCCTCCGGACATCACAGAGCCCCCCCCCCTTCCCACAGAAGAAAAATCCTACCTTTATCTCAATGATATTGACGACACAGCAGATAAAAACGGACTACATATCTTTCATCTTAATGTAAATAGCCTCAGGCACAAACTGGCAGAAATAAGGCAACATTTCAGTAGCGGAAAGGTAAACATACTATGTTTCTCAGAAACCAAACTGGACCCATCAGTAACAGACCCGGAAATTGAATTAGAGAACTATTCTTTAGTCCGCAATGACAGGAACAGGCATGGAGGAGGTGTCTGTATGTACATCCATCAAGACACCAAATTTATTAACCGTACAGACCTAGATCATGAGGCTATTGAAACTGTTTTTGTAGAAATTCTATTTGAAAGGGCTAAATCTGTTCTAGTCTGCACAATTTACAGACCGCCAGACCAAAATGGCTTTTATGACGTGTTGGATGCGTGCTTAGCTGGAGTTGAGGATACAGAAATGATTCTTATTGGGGATTGGAACACGGATATGCAACAAAAAGATGCACCGTCTTCAAATCCTACAATAGGTTTTGTGATCTGCACGGCCTCAGCCAACTAATCACACAACCCACACGTGTGTGAGTCAACTCAGACTACCATTGACCTCATCCTGACCTCTGACAAGTCCAAGATCGCCAATAAAGGGGTTATAGCATGCGGGTTAAGTGATCATTATATGATATTCTGTACCCGCAAAAAGCTAAAACAAAAGGCTGGCTGTCACAAAACAGTCACATCTAGAGACCTAAAAACCTACTCTAGCGAGGCCTTTAACCTTGAACTGGAGGGTCTGGACTGGTCAGATGAACTCAATGGTACACTGGTTGAAGAAACATGGCTTGGCTTCAAAACCAAATTTTCAACGATACTAAACAACATGGCCCCCCTAAGAACCACCAGGGTAAAAAATCGCGCTGAGCCGTGGATGCACGCTGAAATACTGACCGCTATGAAAACCAGAGACAAAAAATTCTCTGAATTTCGTAAAAGTCAGTCAAAGCTTAACAAAAGCACGAGCAGTGAACTCCAAGCCCACGTGACTGAACTCAAACTAGAAAGAAACAGACTAAGAAATGATGTAAACTCCATGATCAAAACAGCAAAGAAAAAATTCATCAATGACAAAACCGAGAAAAACAAAAACAAACCGCGTGAACTTTGGAAATTACTCAATAACCAACTAGGCTGCAGTAAAAAACTTAAAACCAGATTCTCAAACATAAACATAAAGACGGACAACACGCTCATCACAGAAAAGCTGGATGTAGCCAATTACTTAAATAGTTTCTTCACAAACATAGCCACAACACTGGTAAACAAACTACCCTCCCACTCAGGGCATTATGGGGTAGAACACATAGTAGCTTACTACAAAAACCTAGGGGTCCACAAAGACGACTTCAAACTGGAAATGGTAACAACAGATGAGGTACTCAAAAAACTGAGCGCCCTCCAACCTAACAAGGCCACTGGCCATGACAACATCCCCTCCAAATTCCTCAGAGACTCAGCAGCCGCCATCACCCCAGTCATCACACACATAATAAACCTCTCTATAAAACAGGGACACGTCCCCAAGGACTTCAAAATTGCGAGAGTGACCCCTCTGCACAAAAAAGGCAGTAAATTAGACCCAGGCAACTACCGCCCTGTTTCTATCCTTACCTCCATCTCGAAAGTCATGGAAAAAATTGTATACGAACAGGTCGAAAAATACCTTGCGGAAAAAAATCTAATCTACGAATTCCAATCTGGCTTCAGAACATCCCACTCCACTGACACATGCCTTCTCTATTTAAACGACCACATCAAACAAGAGGTGGACGCGGGCAAATACTGCGGCATGGTCATGCTGGACCTACAAAAGGCCTTCGACACTGTCAATCACACCATTCTGATTGACAAGCTAAAAGCAATTGGTTTTGATAGTCTATCAGTGAGCTGGATGCAATCCTACCTGGAGGGGAGAGAGCAGATGGTGGAGGTAAACGGTACCCTATCCCCCCCCCCTCACAGTAAACTGTGGTGTTCCACAAGGAAGCATACTAGGTCCGCTACTGTTCCTAATTTATGCAAATGACATGTCGTCAGCTTGTGACTGCAACTTGTTCCTGTTTGCGGACGACTCAGCCCTGCTGGTCTCTGACAAGAACAAGTTACAGGTTGAAAAAACCCTCAGCTCAGAACTAAGCAAAATCTGCATATGGCTCGCTGATAACAAACTATCATTACACATGGGCAAAACAGAGTCCATTCTCTTCGGTTCAAATAACAAACTCAGCAAGACCGACGGCTTCTCAGTTACAGTGGGTGACAATATTGTCACAAGGAAAGAAGATATGACCTACCTGGGTTCCATCCTAGAGGCAAATCTTTCCTGTGACAAAATGGCATCCAATGTAATAAAAAAAAGTCAACCAACGAACTCGTTTCTTGTACCGGATCTCCTCACTGGTAAACAAGAATACCCTGAAGACTCTAGCAGGAGCACTCATTCAAGGGTACTACGACTATGCTTGCACCTCATGGTACCAAAGCACCTCAAAGGCGCTAAAAACAAAATTACAAACATCTCAAAACAAACTGGTCAGACTACTGCTTGACCTTACTCCTAGAACCCACCTCACCCCTGCCCACTTTGACAACCTAGGATGGCTTAGAGTAGACGACAGAGTACAGCAACTTGCAATGGGCCTGGTCTACAAGATACACTACACGACCAAGGTACCCATGTACATGACTAAATACTTCCCAAAGGTCAGTGAATACCACGATCACAACACCAGAGGGAGCTCCACAAATCATGTTAAACCCAGATTCGGCTCAAACAAGGGACTAAACACGTTTCGCAATTATGCCACATCAATGTGGAACGCCCTACCCAAAGCTGTAAAGGAATGTGAATCACTACCCACTTTCAAAAACACTCTCAAAAAACACCTAAGGGAGACTGCAACTCGAAACTGGCCCCTGTAAATGTCCGAACACAACCCCCTCCAATGTACAGTAAATTACCAAGTATGGTCTTGTCAATAATCCAATGTACAGTGTTGTTTGTACAGTTGTACAGTGTCCCCCACCCACCCCTCCTACCCAACCCCCCCCCCACACTCCTACCCAACCCCCCCCCCCCACCCACCCAACCACCTCCAATGTACAGTCCCCACCCACCCCTCCTACCCAACCCCCCCCCCCCCCACTCCTACCCAACCCCCCCCCCCCCCCCCCCCCCAACCACCTCCAATGTACAGTCCCCCCCCACCCCCACCTACCCAATCCAATGTACAGTTTCTACGCCTAATGTATATACTCTTTTCTTTCTGGACTCTTTTTGTATCACAAACAGTACTGTAATTGCAAATCTGGTATGTCATAAATGTATAGATGTAGCAGTACTGTCTATCTGTATGTCATGTATGTCATATATGTTACGATGAATTGAAAATGGGGGACCCTGATGTAAACAAGACGAAAGTCTTTCTCTGGTCTGCATCCCCTTAACAATTGTATGTATTGAGCTGTACTGTACTGTACCCATTCTGCAATCTGTTAATAAAGTTTCATTCATTCATTCATTCATGGGGACATTAACGTGTGTTGTCGGGCCTTAAAGAAGACGTGTCCGGCCCATGGGGACATTAACGTGTGTTGTCGGGCCTTAAAGAAGACGTGTCCGGCCCCATGGGGACATTAACGTGTGTTGTCGGGCCTTAAAGAAGACGTGTCCGGCCCATGGGGACATTAACGTGTGTTGTCGGGCCTTAAAGAAGACGTGTCCGGCCCATGGGGACATTAACGTGTGTTGTCGGGCCTTAAAGAAGACGTGTCCGGCCCATGGGGACATTAACGTGTGTTGTCGGGCCTTAAAGAAGACGTGTCCGGCCCATGGGGACATTAACGTGTGTTGTCGGGCCTTAAAGAAGACGTGTCCGGCCCATGGGGACATTAACGTGTGTTGTTGGGCCTTAAAGAAGACGTGTCCGGCCCCATGGGGACATTAACGTGTGTTGTGGGGCCTTAAAGAAGACGTGTCCGGCCCATGGGGACATTAACGTGTGTTGTCGGGCCTTAAAGAAGACGTGTCCGGCCCACGGGGACATTAACGTGTGTTGTCGGGCCTTAAAGAAGACGTGTCCGGCCCCATGGGGACATTAACGTGTGTTGTCGGGCCTTACAAATAAATTTGATTTGATTTGATTTGATTTACATATATAAATGGTGCCGGTGAATACAGAAACATATCTATAGCAACACTTCACTGAGAGGACTGAGAGGACATGAGACACCCTGTCTTTAGAGGACATGAGACACCCTGTCTTTAGAGGACATGAGACACCCTGTCTTTAGAGGACATGAGACACCCTGTCTTTAGAGGACATGAGACACCCTGTCTTTTGAGGACACAGGGAGAGGAGACAAGGAGAGGAGACTCTTATTTGACCATTGATTGACGATACAGAGCAAAGTCCTTACTTTGGCTGGGTAACTGGGTTGGCGGCGGTGTGACTCGTGTCACTAACTTTTTTAGGAGGCTGACTCGTCATTATTTTATTAAGTGAATTATCATGCGACTTCAAGGGTGACCATATTGTGATTTTTTTTAAAAGACACTCTGCCTTCAGCCTCAAGATACTTAATGATACTTGAAGTTTACTCAAAGATGCCTTATCATTATAATATATTTAAAGTATGCCTTCTCTGTATGGATATAAAATTATTGTTTATATATTTTATATAACAAAATTATATCTCTATAACCAAAGTTACTCAACATGCTGTATTATGCCTAAAGTAATCTATCTGACAAATCTCAAGAAAATAACTAAATCAACCTATGACAAAATAATATATATTTTCAAGTCTTACTGGACAAAATAAATAACAAGAAAAATATGAAGTAATGTTCTAAATAATACCTCTTCTGTATTAGAAAATCCAGCTTTAAAAAATATATCTTTGTATATTTTCAATGTAATGTAAATTATAAAACAGTAACCTCACAAAGATACTAATTTAAAAGTGCACTATGCAGTTTCGGATTTGTTACATTTGCATAACTTGCAATTAGTGTACAAAACTAATTTATTACACACATAATCCTTAGAATGATTGTATCATCATAAGCATCTTATCAAACCAAAACATCATTTTGAGGCATCAAAATAGTTTTAAATAATTTTCTTTCTCTCTCTGTATAGCTGCATACTTCAATACATTTTCAACTTCAGTCAACTTTGCCATCAAACTCTCGCCTGGCACTGCTTTATTTTTATTTTTTTATCTACTTTTTCTCCCCATTTTTATATTTTTTCTCCCTTCCCCAATTTCGTATCGTCCAATTCTACCCTCCCCTGTCTCGAACGCTGTTAGACCATGCCTCCCACTGGTCGGCTGCAATGTGGACGAAGCCTTGCATCACGTGTCCCCTCCGGTACTCGAGGAGGCAGCCGTCGCATCTTTTCACCTGAACAGCGCGATCTCTCAGCGGCGAGGGTGTGCGTGGGAGGGACACGCCGCCCCCGTCGCTTCCTGATTCTACTGTGCAGGCGCACCAACCGACCTGTAGGAGTCGCTGTCCACAACGTCCGATCCCCACCCACCAGCTTCCCACCCCCTAATACTGCCAATTGTATTAGTATGAACGACCAGCCAAGCTGGTAGCAACGCCGAGAGCTGGGCTCGAACCCAGCATCTCCTGCGTTGGTGGCGAGCGCCTTGCCCACTGCGCCGAGAAATCCGCTCTTCGCTCTTTAAAGCTTGGTCCGCTCCGCTAATCGCTCATGTTGACCCCGCCCCCAAGTCGCTCACCGCTCACCTTGAATCGAGCGCTCCCCGCTCCCCGCGCCAGATCGCTCGGCAGATTTTTTTTCTTTTTTTTTTGGAGCATGGTGTAAATTAGCTCAAACTACAACAGTCTACACCCCCTGGGCCCCTTAACAATTGTTTGTATTGAGCCGCATTGTAATTGTACCCATTCTGCAATGTTAAATAACGTTGTTTATCCATTCACTAGCTCTATTAAGCGATGATAGGCTAGCCGAGCCACAATGCTATGGTCGCTGCCATTAACGTTAGCATGTAAGCTAACGACAACAACAATGGCGTCGATACTTTTTCTAACAGGAGTGAGTGACAAAGCCTGAACAGGATATCACAGGTTCACCCTTCTCATTGGTTGAAAATGGCCTTCATGTTTGTACATCGCCATCTGTTGCTTTGGCATTGTACTGCATGTATATTATTACATCAGTGTTAAACCACTGTGAGCGGCCTGGAGTGGATTGGAGCGGAGGAGAACTCTCGCTCCGGACGTCGCGCCGACCCATTTTAAAACCCACTCCTCGCTCACGTCAAAACCACCCGCTCCGCGCCCCTCACATGGCCTGCCGCTCGCACTGCTTTATTTGTAATGTTTTTTCTGTGTCCATGTGAGCTTTGAGATCGCCAGCATCTTTATTAGACACATAAACATATGGTCAAGCTTTGCACGCGTTGCACTCCGCTTCCAATTATCTCGACCGGGATGATAAATTGGGAATTTTCTCTGCAGTTCATCTGTAATGTACACATTCGCTTTGGCATTGTGAGCAGAATCAATGCTGGTCGGATCTGTCCACTTCCTCCTCTGTTGTGTGTGTGTGTGAGCGCAGTAGCGACGCCCACAAAGCACTGAAAGCGGGGCTTCTCTGGGTAACGTCACACGCAACAGGGTACCGTAGTATTCGGTGCAACGCGCCAGTCAATTTAACTACATGCATATTTTACACAAACGTTTCTGTGCGCGACAGATTTCAGATGTGCACGGGAGCATTTTGCCATGTGCACGTGTGCGCACGTTAGAGGGAACATTGCTGAGGGGTAGTATTGATTTATATGTACTGAGGGGTAATATTGATTTATATGCACTGAGGGGTAATATTGATTTATATGCACTGAGGGGTAATATTGATTTATATGCACTGAGGGGTAATATTGATTTATATGTACTGAGGGGTAATATTGATTTATATGCACTGAGGGGTAATATTTATTTATATGCACTGAGGGGTAATATTGATTTATATGCACTGAGGGGTAATATTGATTTATATGCACTGAGGGGTAATATTGATTTATATGCACTGAGGGGTAATATTTATTTATATGTACTGAGGGGTAATATTGATTTATATGTACTGAGGGGTAATATTGATTTATATGTACTGAGGGGTAATATTGATTTATATGCACTGAGGGGTAATATTTATTTATATGTACTGAGGGGTAATATTGATTTATATGTACTGAGGGGTAATATTGATTTATATGTACTGAGGGGTAATATTGATTTATATGCACTGAGGGGTAATATTGATTTATATGTACTGAGGGGTAATATTGATTTATATGTACTGAGGGGTAATATTGATTTATATGTACTGAGGGGTAATATTGATTTATATGTACTGAGGGGTAATATTGATTTATATGTACTGAGGGGTAATATTGATTTATATGCACTGAGGGGTAATATTGATTTATATGTACTGAGGGGTAATATTGATTTATATGCACTGAGGGGTAATATTGATTTATATGCACTGAGGGGTAATATTGATTTATATGTACTGAGGGGTAATATTGATTTATATGCACTGAGGGGTAATATTGATTTATATGTATTTGTATTTTCCATGAAGATGTCTCTTACTACTACTTGTCCTACTAGTATTTCTCTTGTGATTACGTTGTGTTGATGTGTATATATGTATTTCTATGGAGGTTCTGCACATGAGTTTACATTTATATGCAGTTTTTATTGTTAGTGTGTAAATCAAATCGGTCCCTTATCTGGTTTGTTGCAATAACAGAATGTGATATATTTCTTCTTATTACTTACATTTAATGTGTTCTTACTAGTGTTGGGTTTGTGACGATTGCGCTGGTCGTTAACCACCGCTTGACCGGAACAGTATTACACACTACACAGTATAACCCTAACCCAGGAGCAGTATTACACACTACACAGTATAACCCTAACCCAGGAGCAGTATTACACACTACACAGTATAACCCTAACCCAGGAGCAGTATTACACACTACACAGTATAACCCTAACCCAGGAGCAGTATTACACACTACACAGTATAACCCTAACCCAGGAGCAGTATTACACACTACACAGTATAACCCTAACCCAGGAGCAGTATTACACACTACTACACAGTATAACCCTAACCCAGGAGCAGTATTACACACTACACAGTATAACCCTAACCCAGGAGCAGTATTACACACTACACAGTATAACCCTAACCCAGGAGCAGTATTACACACTACACAGTATAACCCTAACCCAGGAGCAGTATTACACACTACACAGTATAACCCTAACCCAGGAGCAGTATTACACACTACACAGTATAACCCTAACCCAGGAGCAGTATTACACACTACACAGTATAACCCTAACCCAGGAGCAGTATTACACACTACACAGTATAACCCTAACCCAGGAGCAGTATTACACACTACACAGTATAACCCTAACCCAGGAGCAGTATTACACACTACACAGTATAACCCTAACCCAGGAGCAGTATTACACACTACACAGTATAACCCTAACCCAGGAGCAGTATTACACACTACTACACAGTATAACCCTAACCCAGGAGCAGTATTACACACTACACAGTATAACCCTAAACCCAGGAGCAGTATTACACACTACTACACAGTATAACCCTAACCCAGGAGCAGTATTACACACTACACAGTATAACCCTAACCCAGGAGCAGTATT
This sequence comes from Notolepis coatsorum, assembly GCF_963971535.1. Taxonomy (NCBI): domain Eukaryota; kingdom Metazoa; phylum Chordata; class Actinopteri; order Aulopiformes; family Paralepididae; genus Notolepis; species Notolepis coatsorum. The sequence continues at coordinate 627,501 of NW_028174883.1, forward strand.
ACACACTACTACACAGTATAACCCTAACCCAGGAGCAGTATTACACACTACTACACAGTATAACCCTAACCCAGGAGCAGTATTACACACTACACAGTATAACCCTAACCCAGGAGCAGTATTACACACTACACAGTATAACCCTAACCCAGGAGCAGTATTACACACTACACAGTATAACCCTAACCCAGGAGCAGTATTACACACTACACAGTATAACCCTAACCCAGGAGCAGTATTACACACTACACAGTATAACCCTAACCCAGGAGCAGTATTACACACTACTACACAGTATAACCCTAACCCAGGAGCAGTATTACACACTACTACACAGTATAACCCTAACCCAGGAGCAGTATTACACACTACACAGTATAACCCTAACCCAGGAGCAGTATTACACACTACTACACAGTATAACCCTAACCCAGGAGCAGTATTACACACTACACAGTATAACCCTAACCCAGGAGCAGTATTACACACTACACAGTATAACCCTAACCCAGGAGCAGTATTACACACTACACAGTATAACCCTAACCCAGGAGCAGTATTACACACTACTACACAGTATAACCCTAACCAGGAGCAGTATTACACACTACTACACAGTATAACCCTAACCCAGGAGCAGTATTACACACTACACAGTATAACCCTAACCCAGGAGCAGTATTACACACTACTACACAGTATAACCCTAA
>NW_028174883.1:628410-638410 GCF_963971535.1 Notolepis coatsorum
ATGGGGCGTTTGTTCACTCGAGGACAGCGAGGCGGATTAATGGGAGATTTACTCCAGCACGATCTGAGCTGCTTTGGCTTTTAAGCCCCAATCAAGTTGGGAGATGGGAAATGGTAACGGTATCCTAATAAAATAATTTCCAATTGACCATCGTGGTGAGAAGTGGGCCAGAGTGGCGGCAGCGCTGCTGCGGGGGTCCTGCAGACACATCAGACCCACCGCGGCCAAACCAGAGCGCTGGAGGAGGAAACAGATGGAAAGAGAAATGAACCAATATGAAAGCATCCAGGCCGCCATATAAATTGGTCCCTACTTTGTTTTGAGCAAACAATCTATTAGAGAGCATCTATTACAATAGCGTGTAGGTAAACGCCACCGAATCAGGATGTGCCGACAAAAACAGCTTGTGGTTCTCCGGTGAGGAGGGGGGGGGGGGGGGGGGGCTCTGTGTGTCAGAAGTTTCCGATTTGTCTGCCATTTGAGAGGGCAGGTAGATGTCGTATCCGTTTAATAAAGGCGTCCCCCAAAGCCTCTTACGTGTTCTGCCTGGACACGACCTTCTTATCTCGGCCTTGATGACAACAAGCCCTGACCCCAACCCTGGAGGACAACAAGCCGCTGATTAATTTTAGATCTTTTCCATGAAAAGAGTCGCTTACAGTTTTAAAGCCACACAATGTTCAGACAGCGGGCAGATTGTTTATTATACCTCTGGGATGAAAGTGCTGTTCTGTGCTCCTACAGTAAAGGCCATATGGGGATCAGTGGTGTCAGCGTGGCTAACTGGGACCGAGGCCGCTGTCGCCGTGGGCTGGATGGAGCTGACCCTTGACCCTCCTTGTTGAATCTAGAGAGGGTGTATGTATGGTTGTAACTAACTGTAACTGTCCTCTACTACTCCCATGACTGCATATATATATCTGTGTCCACTGGAGGGCGCTATAGGCGGAGCTTCTACTCTCTACGCCAGGTTGGGAGTATATAAGTCTTGGTTCCCTCCTACTTTTTCTTCTTCCCACACATGCCTCTCCCGGAGAGGAGAACACATGAGCTGCTGTGGTGTGAGTCAATGTGAACGAATAAACCGCTGCCAGCAGAGCAAGGCCACAGGTGGAAACCATGCCTCTTGTACATATTATTGTCGCCCCATAGCCATTTCTGTTGACCCTCCTGCCGCTGTCGCTGTGGGCTGGATGGAGCTGACCCTTGACCCTCCTGCCGCTGTCGCTGTGGGCTGGATGGAGCTGACCCTTGACCCTCCTGCCGCTGTCGCTGTGGGCTGGATGGAGCTGACCCTTGACCCTCCTGCCGCGGTCGCTGTGGGCTGGATGGAGCTGACCCTTGACCCTCCTGCCGCGGACACCTGCTCCTTTTCAACAGCTTCAACTCAGTCAGAGGAGCATACAGTTTTTCCAACACTCTGCTGTTTTCATTCCCAGCCTCTGAGAGAGATTCTAACTTAGGCACATTAATTAATTAATTTAGTCAAATACCAACTATGCCCTGATCTCAGTGTGCTGTCATTTCTTTACAGCAGAGTTTACTGCGTTCACATTTCCATGGATGCTCCCTAACGAAGGGACCCGGGGAGGACCAGAAGGCCGCAGCACAGATGTCCTCCACCGAGGCCCCCCCTAACAGGGTAGCAGCCCGAGGGGGGACCTGTCCAGCCAACGTGCAGCAAAAGGCAACGCCCCCGCACAACCAATGTGACAGGTGCTGCTTGGACAGCGCCTCACCCGCGCAAGGGCCACCGTAACAAACAAACAGTTGAACGAAAGCCCTGAGAGCCCGAGTCCTGAGGTAAACCCCCAGTGCAACCCCCAGTAAACCCCCAGCACCTCCTCCACTTGGCGCTGGTCCGCCAGGAACCGTAGATAGGCGGCCCGGTCCCACCCGCTGTGCGTTGCCAACCCTGGACTCGCCAACCGCGTGAGCAGGGCGTCTCGTGGAGCCGGGATACCGCACCCCGACACTACCAACGAGGCAAACGCACCCAAGGGGGAACCCTGACAGAAAGGGCCGGTTTGATACGGGGGAAGCTGACATCACACTGGGTGACATAAGCTCCCCCACTGAACATCTCCCCGGCATGGACTGCTGAGGATCTGTTCTGCAGCTGGACATGCAAGGCGTGTGGTCCCCACACTGCCCGATAGGGTGGGTTCCTACACACCGTAGCCCTGCAGTGATATTACTACCACCCAAATCACGCGTGCCTGACTGACCACCGCCGGTCTTCCGTTTGGGGGAGGCACTAACGTGATACCCAGCCTGGCGAGGGCGGGGCTGGGGGAACTCGTGCTGCGACCCCCTGGGCCTCAAGTTCCCCCGCTGACAACCTTCGTCGTTGACAGACACAACACCAGGCTCACCAAACACAGACGCAGAACGTGTGGCGTGGGAGCCGCTTGACAACACAGCATTCTCACGGACAGACCCAGGCCTAGCCAGCAACTGGGTGTCAGCCCCTGTCCCCATGAGAAGCGAAACGTGGGGCCGCTTGTGCTTCACTGAAGGCACGCGGCCCGCAGCCAAAGGGAACAAATCAGAGCCCGTATCCCGCTGGTGACCGGAGAGCGAGCTAGACACAGCTAGACAGCGACGGTTTTTTAGGGCGTGCTCATCTAATGTAGCCGATCCCTCTGCCGCCGAGGCTGTCGGCCTTGTGATCACCTGTTGTCTTTGTGTCCAGGGTACCTCAGGCGGGGGAAACATGGCTGCTGGTCGGGGGCCTCGCCACAGCCACTGGCGAGGCCGCGCCCTCACCTCTGGCTGCGCGGTGTGGGGCCTAGGTCAAATACCGCCCGCGCTCCTGTGGAAAAACCTTCTCTCCTCCTCAAGGGGAGACTGTTCCAACCAAAGATGTCTGTGAACAAGCGTTGACAGCATCCTAGCCCTCCCTGCGGTTATAGCTTGCGGCTAGGTCAAAAGCTGAATAACCTCAAAACCTTGCGCAATGTTTTGATGTCGGCTAGCCCTAAGGCCCCACCACCGACACCATTTTTTACAGAAAAAACAGCAATTTGAACAATGTTGCCAGTCGCTGCTAATTCTATACCGCGGCGGTATAGGCTTTAACAGCCCACCAGCCACCTGCCGGGCCGACTCGCCTCATTGCGTCGGCCGGGCGGGACACCGTTCCACCATGTCAGAGGCAAAGGACTAATGCCACCTGCTTCACAAGCACGGAACACCAGTGGTGGCTGCAGACCAAAGTCTACTACTAGTGAAGCACTGCCTCACTAGTAGGCATGCAGCAACCTCCACTCAACCTCAACCTCCTCGCGCCAACACATCACTTGGCTGTCTCACGGGACAACAAGCAGTATTACTCATGCTAGTATCAATGCCTGACAACGCAGGCCTTACCCGTGCACGACTTAGCTCGACTGCTAACCGTCGCGCGACGTCCCTCAGTCCGCTGTCACGAGACGAGGAAAACTCAGGACAGGCCCGTTGCGCTGTTTAGGATGTGCCGAGAAGATTCCAGGGGCTGGTGAACCTCCGGCGAAAACCCAACATTGTGTAATTTCTCCCTGCGTTTCATAACAGCTAGTTCACGGAGTGCACTGCTACTTCCATGTTGGAAACAAAAAAAGAGGAAGGTAGAGTGTGACCATGTCCGGCGTCATATAGTGGGACACAGGGGCGTGGCCTGGTCACGTGCATGTGAGTGCATTTGTTTGTTCGTGAGCACATTAGGTGCTAGGAGATAAGAGATATCTCTTAATGGCGAAGAGCGAGACGTGATTGGCCAGTATGATAATATAACTGCAGTGTAGATACCTCCCTCTCTGCTGAACTGTCCAGAGTCCGGGTCTCTGAACACACACACACACACACACACACACACACACACTGTTACGACCCTGGCTCATGGGTACGCAACCTATGTGTAATCAACACCAAAACCCTGTGCTCTAACTCAAAAATGCTACTAAACCAAGGAACTACTAATATAACTATAAGCTAACGTACTGGTAACCCAACGGACAAGGACTGTAAGAACCTGACAGCTCTTTCACTAGGCACAGACCGTGCATGTGTGTTTCTGGGTCTGCCTTTGAAGCTCCCCAGCAGGTAACCAATCAGCACTAATTGGCTAATTGGCAGCCCTCACCTGCCTGCCCTGGTGACACAGGAGTGACCAGGCCTCTAGTACATAACACCTCCCCCACCAAACTGGTTGCCCAAGAGGCAACCACTACACAACAACCCATAAACAAAACAAAAACAACTGTGACCCCTTAGTTGTCAGGGCCTCTACCACAACAGCGATAACGGGTACCACAAACACTGGTACTACGATCGTGAGAGGGCGTCTGCTAGCACGTTGTCCCTCCCACGAATGTGGCGAATATCCAAGTTATACGCCTGGAGGAACAAACTCCATCGCATCAAACGATGATTCGAATTCACCATGCTGCGAAGAAAAACCAAAGGGTTATGGTCTGTATACACAACAAGGGGTAAACTGGAGGATCCCACGTAAACATCAAAATGGTTCAAGGCAAGAACCAAAGCGAGCGCCTCCTTCTCTATAGTAGAGTAGTGCAGTTGATGCCTGTCAAACATTTTAGAAAAGTAGCACACTGGGTGCTCCACCTCTAATGCATCCTCTTGCAGGAGGACGGCTCCAGCACCGAGGTCACTAGCATCCACTGCCAACTTGAATGGCAGTTGAAAATCGGGAGCTGACAGAACAGGAGCGCTAATCAGATTACCCTTGATGCTCTCAAAAGACTGTTGACAAGTCTCAGTCCACACGAAAGGTACCTTAGGACTGAGCAGATTGGTCAAAGGGGCAACAACAGAAGCAAAGTTCCTACAGAAACTCCTATAGTACCCTGCCATACCTAGGAAGCGCTTTAACTCCCGCCTGGTGATGGGAGCAGGGAAGCCCACTATAGCCTCCACCTTAGCTGTAATGGGGCACACATGCCCACGTCCAACCACCTTACCCAGGTAGGTAACCGTGGCCTGTCCAAATTCACATTTCGCAAGGTTAACTGTCAAGTTAGCATCACCCAACCGCTTGAACAGTTCGGCCAGATGCTCCACATGTTGTGACCAAGAGGAACTGTGGATAACCAGGTCATCCAGATATGCCTCACAGAACGCTACCCCGCCCAGGACCTTGTTCACTAGCCGCTGAAACGTCGCTGGGGCATTTCGCATGCCAAAGGCCATCACTGTATACTGGCAGAAACTCTCTGGTGTGACAAAAGCGGATATCTCACGTGCTCGCGGAGTAAGCGGAACCTGCCAGTATCCCTTTAGCAAATCCAATTTACTTACAAAGGCTGCTGAACCCACCCGATCGATACAGTCGTCCATCCGAGGCAGAGGGTACGAGTCCGGCTTGGTTACTGCATTAACTTTACGGAAATCAGTACAGAACCGATGAGTGCAGTCTGGCTTATCAACAAGCAGGCAGGGGGAGCTCCACGCACTAGAACTGGGCTCCGCAATGCCATGTCTCACCATATAGTCTACTTCCTTACTCAAGATCCTTCGTTTTTCCGGATTCACCCTATAGGCATGTTGCTTAATTGGCCCTGCACTACCAACATCAATGTCATGCTCGAGTACATTAGTACGACTAGGGACATCAGAAAACAAACGTGTATGCTGTCTAAGTAGGCGCACCACATCCGTACGCTCAGGAAGTGGTAAGTACGACAGGTGTGAGTCCAAGTCACCTAGTATCTGGGTGTTTGGCAACCGGCCCTGAGAAATCTCCTTCGACACAGAACAGTCGGCCACAATAGGAGATGCAGAAACTGTTAGAACAGCCACAGGCTTGACCCCTGACTGGTCAATCTGAGCCCTATCATTGTACGCCTTCAACATATTGACGTGACATAATCTACTCTTGCGCCTGCGGTCGGGAGTTTTAATCAAGTAGTCGACCTCACCAACTTTGCGCTCAATGGAGTATGGCCCACTGTATTTAGCCTGTAATGCAGACCCAAGAATAGGCGAGAGAACCAACACCTTGTCTCCCGGTGAGAACACCCTATGTCGGGCCCGCCTATCATACCACACCTTCATTTTTCCTTGGGCTACCTTTAGGTTCTCTTTCGCTAGTTCACATGCTCTACTAAGCTTAAGCCTGAAGTCACACACATAGTCCAACAAATTAGTAGAGGAAGGAGTCTGGTCAGCCAACCACTTTTCCTTCAGCAGTTTCAAAGGACCCCTCACTGTGTGGCCGAACACCAGCTCAGCCGGGCTGAATCCAAGAGACTCCTGGGTTACCTCCCTAGCAGCAAACAGAAGCAAAGGAATTCCATCATCCCAGTCTTTGTCGAACTCTGTACAATATGCCCGCAGCATTGTTTTGATAGTCTGGTGAAATCTCTCCAGCGCCCCCTGGGACTCTGGATGATAGGCAGAGGAAGGGCAATGCTGGATAGACAACTGCTGGAGGACCTGAGCAAAGAGACGGGACATGAAGTTAGACCCTTGATCTGATTGAATGACCTTTGGTAGACCAAAAGTCGAAAAAAACCTAACCAGAGCTTTGGATATAGCTGGGGCTGTGATCTTGCGTAAAGGAATGGCTTCAGGAAAACGGGTCGCTGCACACATAATAGTCAAAAGGTACTGGTTCCCTGTCTTAGTTCGAGGGAGGGGACCAACACAGTCAATGAGGATCCGCTCAAAAGGTTCCCCAACGGCAGGGATAGGCTGCAGAGGAGCCTGAGGGATCTTCTGGTTTGGTTTACCAACCACCTGACACACATGGCACGAGCGACAATATTGTGCCACATCTGACTTCAAACCAGGCCAACAAAAATGTCTCAGCACACGGTCATAAGTCTTCCTGACCCCCATGTGACCAGCAAGATCATGATCATGTGCTAGATGCAGTATATCAGGACGATACACGGCTGGAACAACAATCTGAAACACACTGCCCCAGTCATCCAGACTGGACAGGTTAGGTGGTGTCCACTTTCTCATGAGCACGTCATTGCTAACAAAGTATCCTTGAGACGTATCTACCATTTCATCCTCTAAAACCGCCTCTTCAAAGAGGGACGACAAGGAGACATCCTTGTTTTGCTCTAGTACCAACTGCTCATGAGACGGAATCACCTTACCAAACCCCTCATCAGGGCCACTTTTCAACTCAACAAAGAACGTGTCACTAAGTGTCATATCACCATCTAAGTTAACAACCTCATGGGTGTCACATTTGACCTTTGACATTGCGCGTGTTACCGCACACACAGGAAACACTCCTGGATGCTTCTGTGCGAGCTCATCAGGAACCTCAGAAACTACAGGGACGGGAATTACAACTGGAGTAGCCAGCACTTTGCCACCGGCCAAATCGTTCCCTAGAATGAAGGACACCCCCTTTATGGGAATGTGAGAACACACTCCTACGACAACATTGCCTGATACTAAGGGAGAGTTTAGCGAGACTTCATGCAAAGGAGTATTCACAAAGCCTCCTCCAAAGCCCTGAACAATGGCACCGGAATGCAATGAAGAATCTTCCGAAAATGGCAAAATCCCATCCAGAATGAGAGACTGGAAAGCTCCTGTATCTCTCCATATTGTAATAGCCTGCCCTGATCCTAATTCACCAACCAGTGAAACAAATCCATCCATCCTAAATGTTGAGGAGCCCTCTAGCTCCCTGTCTGCACCTTTGATACTTCGCACCCCACCCTCTAATGTCGGCATAGGTGTCCTGTCTATGATTTCTACCAGAGCCACCGTTTTTAAATTTTTCTGCTTAAGCACAGGGCATCCAGCAACGATATGACCAGGCTCCTTACAGTAAAAACAGATAACCCCCTCTGGGAATGCACTAGCAGAGCCACCTTGCCTAGGAGTCGAAGTAAACCGACCAGCAGACACGGGTGCCGGGAACCGGCTCCCCTGAGAAGGACGCCTACTACCCCTGGACTCCACACGGCCCACCTCTACAAAGACAGATTTGTGTGTTAACACAAACTCATCAGCCAAGACAGCAGCGTCGGCTATCTTTGATACCTTATGCTCATTTAGATGTGTGGAAACGTTATCAGGAACACACCTCTTAAATTCCTCTAGGAGAACCAACTGTCTGAGCTGCTCCCTTGACTCTGCTTTTTGCGAGGTGCACCACCGGTCAAACAGGTTCTCCTTCTCTTTCCCAAATTCAACATAAGACTGCCCCTCCTGCCTACGATAACCTCTAAAACGCTGACGATAGGCCTCGGGGACCAACTCATAAGCCCTCAATATGGAAGCTTTAACCAGCTCATAATCAGCGCTTTGTTCAAGGGACAGAGCAGTGTAGGCTTCTTGTGCCCTACCAACCAAAACACATTGCAGCAGCAGTGTCCAGGCGGTATCAGGCCACTTCAATGTGGTTGCCACCCGTTCAAAAAGGGGGAAATATCTTTCCACGTCTTTCTCAAAGAATGGTGGCACCATCCTAATATTCCTGCCTACATCAAACCCGGAACGTGACTCTGGATGCAGAGAACCCGCCTGCAAGGCAGCATGCTTAAATGCAAGCTCCTTCATTGCACGATCGTGCTCTCTCTCCTCTCTCCTCTCCTCTTGTTGTAGCTGTTTTTCCTTAAGCTCCCGCTCTCTCTCATCTCTCCTCTCCTCTTGTTGTAGCTGTTTTTCCTTAAACTCACGCTCTTGTTGTAGCTGATTTTCCCTAAATGCCAACTCCCTAGGCCCCCAATCGATGGCAACACCTTCCGCCACGCCAGAGAGTTGTGGAGACACCTCAGACAAAAGAAGCTCATCCACCGTTGCCACAATCACCTGCTCCTCAATGAGTATAGCCCTCAAAGTCCCCAAGGCAGTCGTTTTTAACCGCTTCTCACTGGCAGTAAGCTCCACATTGTAGTGCACAGCAAGCTTCAGAAGCTGCTCTTTGGAAAACCTTCCCAACATCTCGTCAGAGGGGTTCCCAACAAAATCCTCAATGGTAGCCATCGTTACTGTACCAGTCACCACAAGCTACTCACTTTACCCTACAGTCACTAAGAACCACTAACAAACCACGAAGAACCACCAAAGAACCACTGAAAAACCACTAAAGAACCACTGAAGAACCACGAAGAACCACTGAAGAACCATGAAGAATGCTAATGCCAATAATAACAACCATAAAGGGACGCGGTGGAAATGTGAGCTCTACGGAGCGCACCTTTCCAGGTTGCACAAACAAACAAAAAAAAATAAAAATAAAAAAAAACACACCCACCCTAAATAGACGTGTCATACACGCAGGGTGTTAGGTGCTACCAGGTATGCTCACCAAACACTTAAACAAACAAAATAAATCCAACAAAATATTCCAAACAGGTGCGCCTTCTAACCTGATGTGACCACATATGCTTCTACGTCTAAACTGCAGAAAACCCCGGCCTACCACATGTCTACCCTAAGAAACACTAAATCAAGCCCTACCACACTACCTGTGTTTCCTGGCCGCCCTAACCTACCTACCCTTAAACTAATGCCCTGTAGACCTAACTTTCTTCAACCACACCTGCTACCAGTCAAAGATCATATACAATCATTTCATTGACCGCCCCAGGAGTACGCGGTGCACCGGACGCTAACCAACAACCAGAAAATAATATCCCTATCTACATGTGGTGCCTACTAAAGGTTTGATGAAAATGGCTCAGCCCCCACGTTACACCATGTGTAACGAAAACCACCCAAACCATAATATGATGACACCCCGTGCAACACAAAAAAAAATCACCAAACAAAGTGCTAGGGGTAAAAGATCCCGGACGAGCGCCCAATTGTTACGACCCTGGCTCATGGGTACGCAACCTATGTGTAATCAACACCAAAACCCTGTGCTCTAACTCAAAAATGCTACTAAACCAAGGAACTACTAATATAACTATAAGCTAACGTACTGGTAACCCAACGGACAAGGACTGTAAGAATCTGACAGCTCTTTCACTAGGCACAGACCGTGCATGTGTGTTTCTGGGTCTGCCTTTGAAGCTCC
>NW_028174883.1:640910-658504 GCF_963971535.1 Notolepis coatsorum
CTCAACGACTACCGCCCTGTAGCTCTCACCTCCATAGCCATGAAGTGCTTTGAGAAGCTAGTAAAGGGCTACATCTGCTCCTCCCTCCCCATCAACATGGACCCCCTGCAATTTGCATACCGCCCCAACAGGTCCACGGAGGACGCCATAGCCCATGTGCTGCACACAGCAGCATCACACCTGGACAAGAGGCAGGGGAACTATGTGAGAATGCTATTCATCGACTACAGCTCGGCATTCAATACCATAGTCCCCTCCATACTCATAGCCAAGCTCAGGGACCTGGGCTTGGGCTATGACCTCTGCCAGTGGGTCTTGGACTTCCTGACTGGCAGACCCCAGGTGGTGAGAGCAGGCAACTGCACCTCCTCATCCATCACCCTCAACATAGGGGCCCCCCAGGGCTGTGTTCTGAGTCCCCTCCTCTACTCCCTGTACACACACGACTGTGTGGCTCAGCGGAGTAGCAATACAATCATCAAATTTGCTGACGACACAGTGGTGGTGGGCCTGATCTCTGCCAACGACGAGAGGGCCTACCTGGAAGAGGTCAAGGTCCTGGCGGGATGGTGCCAGGAAAACAGCCTCTCCCTGAACGTCAGCAAAACAAAGGAGATGATTGTGGACTTCAGGAGGTCGGGGGTCAAGGACTACAGCCCCCTCAGCATCGACGGGGCACCGGTTGAGAGAGTCAACAGCTTTAAGTACCTCGGAGCCTACATATCCGAGGACTTGACATGGACCACACACATTGACAGTGTTGTGAAGAAGGCACGACAACGCCTCTACTTCCTCAGGCGCCTAAGGAAGTTCCAAGTCAGTCAGAAGATCCTTAAGAACTTCTACTCATGTACAATAGAGAGCATCTTGACCGGCAACATCACCTCCTGGTTTGGGAATAGCACTGCACAAGACCGAAGCAGACTACAAAGAGTGACACGTTCAGCCGAACGCACAATTGGAGGGGGGCTCCCCACCCTCCAGAACATTTACAACAAGCGTTGCAAGGGCAAGGCTAAGAGAATCATTAAAGACTCCAGTCACCCGAACAACTGCCTCTTTGAACTGCTGCGGTCAGGCAAGCGATACCGGAGTCTCAAGGCGAGCACAGAAAGACTCAGAAGAAGCTTCTATCCCCAGGCCATCAGGCTGCTAAACGAACAATGAATGAACACTACACAACAACAACCACCAAACGCACATAGCACACACATCCACACGCACACACTCACTTTAAACAAACACACTGTAGCACCCACTCCACACACTTTATAGCACACACCCACTTTAAACAAACACACTGTAGCACCCACTCCCCACACTTTATATTTATTGATGAAGGATTGCACTACAACTCGTACACCTTACTGTAAATTGTACCTAAAATTGTACCTCATCCCATTTCTGCTTTGCACTAGATAGTACTGTACATTAGTACACTGCATAGTATTGTATATTATATGGTAACTCAGAACATTGTACATATGTCTATACCGAACACTGTGACCTCATTTTTCTTCTTCTAAATTACATGCTATATTATGTTATTTGATACTATCTTGTCTAGCACAGTCTCTGGAGCGTAACAGTAAGAAGCATTTTGTATGAAAGTATTCTGTACTTCTGTATGACAACTATTAAAGAACTTGAACTTGAGTAACAGCATTGTGCTGAATCTAAACTGGTGTTCTGGTGCAAAGGTGTTCTCTGCCCACGGTGAATGTTTGGTAGAAGAGCGTTTAACTCACACCAGTGTTCATTTTGTCAGCTATTTTCATTTTAGTTTTAGTCTTCGTTTTCATCATAAAATCACTTATTTAGTCACCTTCATTTGTTTTTCGTTTAGTCAGTTTTAGTCAACTGCAGGTCTGAGCATTTTAGTCTTCGTTTAGTCTCGATCTAGTCTTAAAAACTATTTTAAAAAGAAAGTCTCGCCACTCAGTTACAGCTTCATAAGTTGGCGTGAGTTTTTTCTAAACAAAAAAAGCTAACGTTAGTGCTAGTAGTTAGACTTATTGATTGATTGAAAACCTTTATTCCCCATTGATGAGTATGAATGCGTTGGGATGTGTTGAATGTCTGTATCCCAGCAACGATAGAATGGATGACGTCACACGCTCGGTGGAATGTAAACACGGCGACTACAGGTGAGAATCCTCTCGGGGGCTAATACCACCAATAGTTCTATGTCTGGGGTACATATATTAGGGTTATATACATGTATGTTCCTTTACCGTAATATGTGCAGGATTACACTGTTATGGTGATGTTATGGTGATGTTATGGTGATGTCATGGTGATGTTATGGTGATAACATCTGTTATGGTGATGTCATGGTGATGTTATGGTGATGTCATGGTGATGTCATGGTGATGTTATGACTCCTACGGCTGGGAATATGCAGTAACTGTTACCTCGGCTGGAGGACTACCGGATGTCCCTCTTCTTCTGCGGTGTGGGAATGTAAACGAGCCAGAACGCTACGGCAGCTGTATGTGATGCCGACGTTCAATAAAGTAACCAACTGAAACATACACCACTTCTGGAGTTAACAAAAATAACCACCCGCCACCTTTCCGCTTACCGCTGGCTTTGTTTATGTGGGCTCGCACCCTAACCCTAACCCTCGCACCCTAACCCTAACCCTCGCACCCTAACCCTAACCCTCGCACCCTAACCCTCGCACCAAGGTGAAGCCATCCAGTTCCACCGCAGTCGGGGACATTTACCGGCAGCCAGGACTCCTGGATCCTGGACTTTCTGAGTGACAGGCCCCAGGCGGTCAGGGTGGGGGGTCAGACCTCCAACACCATCACCCTGAGCATCGGGTCCCCCCAGGGCTGTGTTCTGAGCCCCCTGCTGTCCTCACTGTACACACATGACTGTGTGGCCAAGTTCAGCTCCAACTCCATAGTGAAGTTTGCGGACGACACAGTGGTGGTGGGGCTGATCTACCGGGAGGAGGTTGAGGAACTGGCATGCTGGTGCCGGGATAACAGCCTACTCCTGAACATTGGTAAAACCAAGGAGCTGATCGTGGATTTTAGGAGAATACAGCAGGTGACACACAAGCCACTGTGGATAAACGGGGCAATCGTGGAGAGGGTGAGCACCTAGCATCTACCACCTGAGACAATTAAGGAAGTTCAGAGTATCAGGGAGGATACTATACTCCTTCTATTCCGCGGCTGTAGAGAGCATTCTGACTGGGAACTAGCATGTGTCTGAGTGTAGAGAGTGACGTGGTGGTAGTCACAGAATGATCTGTATTCTGTAGGAGAGCCCCCCCCCCCCTTATAGTCACACATCTCGTTTCCTCAGGTTTAACGGTAGTGCAAGTTGTCACCATGGGGGGGGGGCACAGTGTGAGGACAACTGTCTGTGATTTCCTGCACAGAGATGTGTTATGCTATGGTTGCTATGGTTGCACACATTATTGGTGTGTTACTTTTTTATCACAGGGTTGAAAAATGCAAACTGTAAAATTGCCTCCTTGATACTTTAAAAGTTGAACATAGTCAGGGACAACTCAAGTATACAACTCAAGTATAATAAATTATTAATAATATAATAACCCTAACACTGGTAGTGGTAGAAGTATTGAATGTTAATTCTCCTCAAAGGTTGTCAGAAATGATGGTCACACACGTATACACACACACACACACGATGTAGCAGCATTTGAATCCAACAAAGGTTTATGAGAAAGACATTGAGGACAGGAGTAGGTCTATATAACAGGTTTATGAGAGAGACATTGAGGACAGGAGTAGGTCTATATAACAGGTTTATGAGAGAGACATTGAGGACAGGAGTATAGGTCTATATAACAGGTTTATGAGAGAGACATTGAGGGCAGGAGTAGGTCTATATAACAGGTTTATGAGAGAGACATTGAGGACAGGAGTAGGTCTATATAACAGGTTTATGAGAGAGACATTGAGGACAGGAGTAGGTCTATATAACAGGTTTATGAGAGAGACATTGAGGACAGGAGTAGGTCTATATAACAGGTTTATGAGAGAGACATTGAGGACAGGAGTAGGTCTATATAACAGGTTTATGAGAGAGACATTGAGGACAGGAGTAGGTCTATATAACAGGTTTATGAGAGAGACATTGAGGACAGGAGTAGGTCTATATAACAGGTTTATGAGAGAGACATTGAGGGCAGGAGTATAGGTCTATATAACAGGTTTATGAGAGAAACATTGAGGACAGGAGTATAGGTCTATATAACAGGTTTATGAGAGACACATTGAGGACAGGAGTAGGTCTATATAACAGGTTTACGAGAGAGACATTGAGGGCAGTAGTATAGGTCTATATAACAGGTTTATGAGAGAAACATTGAGGACAGGAGTAGGTCTATATAACAGGTTTATGAGAGAGACATTGAGTAATTATGTACATCAAATGTTGGTGCTGTATAGTAATTATGTACATCAAATGTAAAAGAAAAAATCTAAAATGTATGTACATTATTGGTACATATTACATTTTATAAACTAACATTTCTTCACCTGCCCTGATGAAGACGTATGGCCATCAATAGGCCAAAAAGCCCAGCTCTTTGTTCACATTTTCTGGTTTGATCTGATGTGTGGGTTGGAGTTGAGTGGAGTTGAGCAGCTGATCCTATGCTGAGGAAATCTCCATCTCTGCTTATTTTTAAAGCAAACTACAAAAAAATGCTCATATCCAAAAGTAGTAGATAGATAAATAGGTCATACATGTAGGTGCATTTGGTTATGTGGGTGGGTAGGTTTGTAGGCAGGTGGGTGGGTTGTTATATATTATTATGTACGCAGTATACAGTATAATGCATGTATGTACTGTGTGTATGTATGTTTGTATTAACACGTATCTTTTGAATGTATTCTGGTATTTTATAATATGCATATTTTAGCATTTTTGTATGTTTGATTTTATAAAACAGGGGAAGTTCTCGATAAGCCTATAGGCTTCTAACTTCTCCTTCACAATAATGGTTATAACTTATTAATTGTTTTTACTTCTGTTTAACTGTGTTAATAAATAAATTAAAAAAAATACTAAATACAAATGCTTCCTATAGAGGACACTTATATACCATAAGGGCTTGTGTCCATAGCGGACGTTTTATGAGTTGTCAGCTCTTTTCTGTCATTAATTTCTTTGATTGATTGATGATTGAAAACTTTATTAACAGTTTGCAGAATGGGTACAGTACAGTACAGCTCAATACATACAATTGTTAAGGGGATGCAGACCAGAGAAAGACTTTCGTCTTGTTTACATCAGGGTCCCCCATTTTCAATAAATCATAACACACACGACATACAGATAGACAGTACTGCTACATCTATACATTTATGACATACCAGATTTGCAAATACAGTACTGTTTGTGATACAAAAAGAGTCCAGAAAAGAGAGTATATACATTTGACGTAGAAACTGTACATTGGAGGAGGTTGGGTACATTGGAGGAGGTTGGGTAGGTGGGGTGGGGTTGGGGGGGGACTATACATTGGAGGTGGTTGGGTGGGTGGGGGGGGTGTAGGACGGGTGGGTGGGGGACACTGTACAACTGTACAAGCAAAACTGTACATTGGAATATTGACAAAACCATACTTGGTAATTTACTGTACATTGGAGGGGGTTGGGTTAGGACATTTACAGGGGCCAGTTTCGAATTGCAGTCTCCCGTAGGTGTTCTTTGAGAGTGTTTTTGAAAGTGGGTAGTGATTCACATTCCTTTACAGCTTTGGGTAGGGCGTTCCACATTGTTGTGGCATAATTGCGAAACGTGTTTAGTCCCTTGTTTGAGCCGAATCTGGGTTTAACATGATTTGTGGAGCTCCCTCTGGTGTTGTGATCGTGGTATTCACTGACCTTTGGGAAGTATTTTGACATGTACATGGGTACCTTAGTCGTGTAGTGTATCTTGTAGACCAGGCCCATTGCAAGTTGCTGTACTCTGTCGTCTACTCTAAGCCATCCTAGGTAGTCAAAGTGTGCAGGGGTGAGGTGGGTTCTTGGAGTCAGGTCAAGCAGTAGTCTGACCAGTTTGTTTTGAGATGTTTGTAATTTTGTTTTTAGCGCCTTTGAGGTGCTTTGGTACCATGAGGTGCAAGCATAGTCGTAGTACCCTTGAATGAGTGCTCCTGCCAGAGTCTTCAGGGTATTCTTGTTTACCAGGGAGGAGATCCGGTACAAGAATCTAGTTCGTTGGTTGACTTTTTTTATTACATTGGATGCCATTTTGTCACAGGAAATATTAGCCTCTAGGATGGAGCCCAGGTAGGTAATATCTTCTTTCCTTGTGACAATATTGTCACCCACTGTAACTGAGAAGACGTCGGTCTTGCTGAGTTTGTTATTTGAACCGAAGAGAATGGACTCTGTTTTGCCCATGTGTAATGATAGTTTGTTGTCGGCGAGCCATATGCAGATTTTGCCTATAGTTCCGAGCTGAGGGTTTTTTCAACCTGTAACTTGTTCTTGTCAGAGACCAGCAGGGCTGAGTCGTCCGCAAACAGGAACAAGTTGCAGTCACAGGCTGACGACATGTCATTTGCATAAATTAGAAACAGTAGCGGTCCTAGTATGCTTCTTTGTGGAACACCACAGCTTGCTGGGAGGGGGGGGGGGGGGATAGGGTACCGTTTACCTCCACCATCTGTTCTCTCCCCTCCAGTTAGGATTGCATCCAGCTCACTGATAAACTATCAAAACCAATTGCTTTTAGCTTGTCATTCAGAATGGTGTGATTGACAGTGTCGAAGGCCTTTTGTAGGTCCAGCATGACCATGCCGCAGTATTTGCCCGCGTCCACCTCTTGTTTGATGTGGTCGTTTAAATAGAGAAGGCATGTGTCAGTGGAGTGGGATGTTCTGAAGCCAGATTCTGGTGCTACAGGCGCAACAGGCGCGCTCCTTCTCCCAGCGCCGCGCCGCGCGTTTATGCGCTCTCGGCGGCAGTGTTTTGGGGCGGAGCGCTCCCAGCGCCTAAAGTTGAAACTAGTTCAACTTTTGGAAAGGAGCGCGCTCATCAAGGTAACTTTTTTCGACCAACCAATCACATCGAGGAAGTGGCGGAGCCGCGGCAGTCGCGAGACTCAGGAAAACGCTCTGAGTTTATTTTTTTTGCTTTTCAAAGCCGCCCGCCTTGAAAAAAACTTCCGCTATGGACACAAGCCCTGATGCTTCCTATAGAGGACACTTATATACCATAATGCTTCATATAGAGGACACTTATATACCATAATGCTTCATATAGAGGAGGACACTTATATACCATAATGCTTCTTATAGAGGACACTTATATACCATAATGCTTCATATAGAGGACACTTATATACCATAATGCTTCATATAGAGGACACTTATATACCATAATGCTTCATATAGACACTTATATACCATAATGCTTCATATAGAGGACACTTATATACCATAATGCTTCATATAGAGGACACTTATATACCATAATGCTTCATATAGAGGACACTTATATACCATAATGCTTCATATAGACACTTATATACCATAATGCTTCATATAGAGGACACTTATATACCATAATGCTTCATATAGAGGACACTTATATACCATAATGCTTCATATAGAGGAGGACACTTATATACCATAATGCTTCATATAGAGGAGGACACTTATATACCATAATGCTTCATATAGAGGACACTTATATACCATAATGCTTCATATAGAGGACACTTATATACCATAATGCTTCATATAGAGGACACTTATATACCATAATGCTTCATATAGAGGACACTTATATACCATAATGCTTCATATAGAGGACACTTATATACCATAATGCTTCATATAGAGGAGGACACTTATATACCATAATGCTTCATATAGAGGAGGACACTTATATACCATAATGCTTCATATAGAGGACACTTATATACCATAATGCTTCATATAGAGGACACTTATATACCATAATGCTTCATATAGAGGACACTTATATACCATAATGCTTCCTATAGAGGACACATATATACCATAATGCTTCATATAGAGGACACTTATATACCATAATGCTTCATATAGAGGACACTTATATACCATAATGCTTCATATAGACACTTATATACCATAATGCTTCATATAGAGGACACTTATATACCATAATGCTTCATATAGAGGACACTTATATACCATAATGCTTCATATAGAGGACACTTATATACCATAATGCTTCCTATAGAGGACACTTATATACCATAATGCTTCCTATAGAGGACACTTATATAACATAATGCTTCCTATAGAGGACACTTATATAACATAATGCTTCATATAGAGGACACTTATATACCATAATGCTTCCTATAGAGGACACTTATATACCATAATGCTTCATACAGAGGAGGACACTTATATACCATAATGCTTCATATAGAGGACACTTATATACCATAATGCTTCATATAGAGGACACTTATATACCATAATGCTTCATATAGAGGACACTTATATACCATAATGCTTCATATAGACACTTATATACCATAATGCTTCATATAGAGGACACTTATATACCATAATGCTTCATATAGAGGACACTTATATACCATAATGCTTCATATAGAGGACACTTATATACCATAATGCTTCCTATAGAGGACACTTATATACCATAATGCTTCATATAGAGGACACTTATATACCATAATGCTTCATATAGAGGACACTTATATACCATAATGCTTCATATAGAGGACACTTATATACCATAATGCTTCATATAGAGGCGGACACTTATATACCATAATGCTTCATATAGAGGACACTTATATACCATAATGCTTCATATAGAGGAGGACACTTATATACCATAATGCTTCATATAGAGGAGGACACTTATATACCATAATGCTTCATATAGAGGACACTTATATACCATAATGCTTCATATAGAGGACACTTATATACCATAATGCTTCATATAGAGGACACTTATATACCATAATGCTTCATATAGAGGACACTTATATACCATAATGCTTCATATAGAGGACACTTATATACCATAATGCTTCATATAGAGGAGGACACTTATATACCATAATGCTTCATATAGAGGAGGACACTTATATACCATAATGCTTCATATAGAGGACACTTATATACCATAATGCTTCATATAGAGGACACTTATATACCATAATGCTTCATATAGAGGACACTTATATACCATAATGCTTCCTATAGAGGACACATATATACCATAATGCTTCATATAGAGGACACTTATATACCATAATGCTTCATATAGAGGACACTTATATACCATAATGCTTCATATAGAGGACACTTATATACCATAATGCTTCATATAGACACTTATATACCATAATGCTTCATATAGAGGACACTTATATACCATAATGCTTCATATAGAGGACACTTATATACCATAATGCTTCACATAGAGGACACTTATATACCATAATGCTTCATATAGAGGACACTTATATACCATAATGCTTCCTATAGAGGACACTTATATACCATAATGCTTCCTATAGAGGACACGTATATAACATAATGCTTCCTATAGAGGACACTTATATAACATAATGCTTCATATAGAGGACACTTATATACCATAATGCTTCCTATAGAGGACACTTATATACCATAATGCTTCATACAGAGGAGGACACTTATATACCATAATGCTTCATATAGAGGACACTTATATACCATAATGCTTCATATAGAGGACACTTATATACCATAATGCTTCATATAGAGGACACTTATATACCATAATGCTTCATATATACACTTATATACCATAATGCTTCATATAGAGGACACTTATATACCATAATGCTTCATATAGAGGACACTTATATACCATAATGCTTCATATAGAGGACACTTATATACCATAATGCTTCCTATAGAGGACACTTATATACCATAATGCTTCATATAGAGGACACTTATATACCATAATGCTTCATATAGAGGACACTTATATACCATAATGCTTCATATAGAGGACACTTATATACCATAATGCTTCATATAGAGGCGGACACTTATATACCATAATGCTTCATATAGAGGACACTTATATAACATAATGCTTCATATAGAGGACGACACTTATATACCATAATGCTTCATATAGAGGACACTTATATACCATAATGCTTCATATAGAGGAGGACACTTATATACCATAATGCTTCATATAGAGGACACTTATATACCATAATGCTTCATATAGAGGACACTTATATACCATAATGCTTCATATAGAGGACACTTATATACCATAATGCTTCATATAAAGGACACTTATATACCATAATGCTTCATATAGAGGACACTTACATACCATAATGCTTCATATAGAGGACACTTATATACCATAATGCTTCATATAGAGGAGGACACTTATATACCATAATGCTTCATATAGAGGAGGACACTTATATACCATAATGCTTCATATAGAGGACACTTATATACCATAATGCTTCATATAGAGGACACTTATATACCATAATGCTTCATATAGAGGACACTTATATACCATAATGCTTCATATAGAGGACACTTATATACCATAATGCTTCATATAGAGGACACTTATATACCATAATGCTTCATATAGAGGAGGACACTTATATACCATAATGCTTCATATAGAGGAGGACACTTATATACCATAATGCTTCATATAGAGGACACTTATATACCATAATGCTTCATATAGAGGACACTTATATACCATAATGCTTCATATAGAGGACACTTATATACCATAATGCTTCCTATAGAGGACACATATATACCATAATGCTTCATATAGAGGACACTTATATACCATAATGCTTCATATAGAGGACACTTATATACCATAATGCTTCATATAGAGGACACTTATATACCATAATGCTTCATATAGACACTTATATACCATAATGCTTCATATAGAGGACACTTATATACCATAATGCTTCATATAGAGGACACTTATATACCATAATGCTTCATATAGAGGACACTTATATACCATAATGCTTCATATAGAGGACACTTATATACCATAATGCTTCCTATAGAGGACACTTATATACCATAATGCTTCCTATAGAGGACACTTATATAACATAATGCTTCCTATAGAGGACACTTATATAACATAATGCTTCATATAGAGGACACTTATATACCATAATGATTCCTATAGAGGACACTTATATACCATAATGCTTCATATAGAGGAGGACACTTATATACCATAATGCTTCATATAGAGGAGGACACTTATATACCATAATGCTTCATATAGAGGACACTTATATACCATAATGCTTCATATAGAAGACACTTATATACCATAATGCTTCATATAGAGGACACTTATATACCATAATGCTTCATATAGAGGACACTTATACACCATAATGCTTCATATAGAGGACACTTATATAACATAATGCTTCATATAGACACTTATATACCATAATGCTTCATATAGAGGACACTTATACACCATAATGCTTCATATAGAGGACACTTATATAACATAATGCTTCATATAGACACTTATACACCATATTGCTTCATATAGAGGACACTTATATACCATAATGCTTCATATAGAGGACACTTATATACCATAATGCTTCCTATAGAGGGCACTTATATACCATAATTCTTCATATAGAGGACACTTATATACCATAATGCTTCCTATAGAGGACACTTATATACCATAATGCTTCCTATAGAGGACACTTATATACCATAATGCTTCATATAGAGGACACTTATATACCATAATGCTTCATATAGAGGACACTTATATACCATAATGCTTCATATAGAGGACACTTATATACCATAATGCTTCCTATAGAGGACACTTATATACCATAATGCTTCATATAGAGGACACTTATATACCATAATGCTTCATATAGAGGACACTTATATACCATAATGCTTCATATAGAGGACACTTATATACCATAATGCTTCATATAGAGGACACATATATACCATAATGCTTCATATAGAGGACACTTATATACCATAATGCTTCATATAGAGGACACTTATATACCATAATGCTTCATATAGAGGACACTTATATACCATAATGCTTCATATAGAGGACACTTATATACCATAATGCTTCATATAGAGGACACTTATATACCATAATGCTTCATATAGAGGACACTTATATACCATAATGCTTCATATAGAGGACACTTATATACCATAATGCTTCATATAGAGGACACTTATATACCATAATGATTCCTATAGAGGACACTTATATACCATAATGCTTCATATAGAGGAGGACACTTATATACCATAATGCTTCATATAGAGGACACTTATATACCATAATGCTTCCTATAGAGGACACTTATATACCATAATGCTTCATATAGAGGACACTTATATACCATAATGCTTCATATAGAGGACACTTATATACCATAATGCTTCATATAGAGGACACTTATATACCATAATGCTTCATATAGAGGACACTTATATACCATAATGCTTCATATAGAGGACACTTATATACCATAATGCTTCATATAGAGGACACTTATATACCATAATGCTTCATATAGAGGAGGACACTTATATACCATAATGCTTCATATAGAGGAGGACACTTATATACCATAATGCTTCATATAGAGGACACTTATATACCATAATGCTTCCTATAGAGGACACTTATATACCATAATGCTTCCTATAGAGGGCACTTATATACCATAATGCTTCCTATAGAGGACACTTATATACCATAATGCTTCATATAGAGGACACTTATATACCATAATGCTTCATATAGAGGACACTTATATACCATAATGCTTCCTATAGAGGACACTTATATACCATAATGCTTCATATAGAGGACACTTATATACCATAATGCTTCCTATAGAGCAGCGGTTCTCAACAGGGGTGCAGAGAGCTGCCAGGGGTGCCTTGAGATTTATTTAAAAAAGAAAATTGGATTACAGAAAATTATCACTAAAGTGCTATCTGTTGCAGCTTCACTGTTTTCTATGAAAATACCATATTTGGATAAGTTTCTCAAAATCTGAAAATCATTATTTAACCCTTGTGGCTCCCTGGTCATGAAAACAACTTTTTTGAAATATTTTGTGTGTGTGTGAGCACTGTCCTGATGAAGGCTGAATAGCCGAAACGTTGACGACAATAAAAGCAGAGAAAAAGTGAGTGCGGGAATTATAAATTTGTTCATCTGATGACAATTAAGGGGAGCAATTCCCAGCACAACAATATTTTTTGAGAGAGTGCATGTTGATTTTTCACTGTGAGCACAGTGGTGTCTGTGTTTATTATTATTTCATGAAATTGGGAAAATATCTTCATTTTACATATATGTTCATTGTGTCAAAAGCTTATAATTTGAAACACTCTAAAAAAATAGTTATAGTGTTTAGTACCTACGGGGGACCTGGTCATGTTTTCTACTCCATCCACTTCCATGTTAATAAAACCGCTATAAAACCGCCATAAAACCACAAGTCTAAATTTTTTTTTTTTTTATCTCTAATCTCTAATTTTCACATCATATATCGATAAATAAACAGAATAATTACACCAGGCATTCAAAATACATACAATACATACCTTTTAGTAATAGATTGGTACTAACCGGTGCTTACTAACGCTTACTAACGGCTATTTTTGACCGCTATTTCTGACCGAAATAGTCAACCTTTCTTTTTTATAATGGCAGATTCTTATTCACAGGAATTTTGTCCATTTTTCACACGCTGTAATATGGTGTCTAAAATTTATAGAAATATGATGAATATGGATATGAATATGACTTTTTTCAATAAAAACAGACATGGTATCAAACGAACACAAATATAAGTGGTTAAAATTCGGAAATATTTGTAATTTGTTACAGATATCTTGAGATTGGGCTATTAATGTTAATCATGGGGAATTTTTTCTTTTAAATAGTAAACAGTTAAAATTATATGGCTTTAAACATGATGTATCATTTCATCTCTTAAGCCCAGTGAGTGTCACAATCCTTAGGAAGCCACAAGCGTTAATAAAACACATAAAAGGATCACCAAGTTACTCTGGATAAAAAGAACCTTATATTGAGACAAAGCTTCCTGACACATCTCCATCCAAACTCTTGTAAGAACTCATTGAAATCTCATCTGATACCACCTGGAGAGCTGGTTTCAGAGTGTGGTGCTGAGTACCAAGTATCTCATGATGCAGCAGTTAAGGTGTTGATACCATTCAGCACCACATATCTGTGTGAAGCTGGCTTTTCATCCATGACAGCTCTGAAAACAAAATATAGGGCCAAGTTGAGCCTTGAGGATGACATGCGTGTTGCCTTGTCAAAGATCTCCCCACGTATTGACCGTATTATTAGCCAGCAGCAGCAGACCTCGCATTGAGCTAGAAATGTCCACTGAGTGAACGAGTGCTTATTTTCTGTATTTATTTTGAGAAATGGTAACTTGGTGATCCTTTTCTGTATTTAAAAAAAATACATGATTTTCTGTTTTTGAGAAATAGTCAAACTTATCCAAATATGCTATTTTTATGGAGAACAGTGCAGCTGCAACAGATAGCACTTTAGTGATCCTTTTCTGTATAAAAAAATACATGATTTTCAGTTTTTGAGAAATGGTCACACTTATCCAAATATGCAATTTTTATGGAAAAGTTTTGTAATTTTATTTAAAGAAATATGCTATTTGATTTACTACTACAAGCAGTGTAATGTCAACAGTACTAAGCCATTTAGACCTGAAACACCTGTTAATAATGCATTATATAGCCTGCATATACACACAAATGTGTTTCCCGGTTTCTTAAATAAACATTATTTTGAAAGCAAGCACTTTTGTCATCATTGTAGCAAAAAAGACAGGACCGGAAAAGTCTTTATCGTATGTAGGGGTGGCGTGAGGGAAACTATTTTACTATTTCTTTCACTATTTGGGCACTTTTACACAATTCCTGTGAGTCTATGGAACACCTAGGATTTTTTCAAAAAAAAAATCATTGTTTTGTATTTCTAATCAAGTACTCAAAAACCGCATTTTTCTACCTCAAGATCTTAAGCCGTTTTGAGGCTGGGCTTCAACCACTGTGTGGCCTGGTGCCAACTGCCACATCAACTGCCACATTATTATGCAGCTGAGAAATCTCTGACATCACAGATATGCACATTTTCAGATGACTCAGTTCAGTGAGGGTGAATATTGTGAGAGGAGACTTGGAAGAATGCGCCAATATGAGAATTAGAGACATAGATCCTATTAATATAAGTCCACATAGCTAAGAAACAATGGTAAACACTGAAAAAGGCCATTTATAAGATAGTTCCCCTTTAAGGCAATTTATGCAAATGTAGTATTGATTACACCATAACGAATCATTAAAATAATATACCGTTAACTGGAATATGTTGTTTCTTTACACATATGTTGGATTATGTAATTGGTTTGTCATGACAAACCAATAAAAAATCGCGAATTAACCGGTGGCTACAACAACACTCAGTAACTACATGCATCATTGTTTACAATGAACGGTGGGGCTGCTCGAAAGGACTAACCTAAAGTTAGTTGTTCACCAACAGACACAAACAAACACAGAACCGGACTGTTATATTAAATTAATTGATTGCTGTTTAACACGTCCGTGTCCAGTCCTTTCGATTAGCCCCACCGTTCATTGTAAACAATGATCAGTCAAAGGTCAGTGAATACCACAACCACTACACCAGAGGAAGCTCAACAAATCATGTTAAACCCAGATTCGGCTCAAACAAGGGACTAAACACGTTTCGCAATTATGCCACAACAATGTGGAACACCCTACCTAAAGCTGTAAAGGAATGTGAATCCCTGCCCACATTCAAAACCGCTCTTAAAGAGCACCTACGGGAGGCTGCAATTCGAAACTGGCCACCGTAAATGCCCAAAACCCCCACCACCTCCTAATAGACAGTCTCCTCCCCACCGCATGTATATATTCCCTCCCCGCCGTATGTATATTTCCCTCCCACCCACCCACCCACCCCCTCCTAATGTACAGTCCCCTCCCCATCATATGTATATACTCTGTCAGGATCTAGGGGTAACAGTACTGTATATTTGAATACCGCTTATGTCACAAATGTATCAGTACTAAATACCTATATGTCCCTATGCCATAAATGTCATGTATGTTGTGTATGTCATAAATGTCTATATGAATTGAAAATGGGGGACCCTGATGGAAACAAGACAAACGTCTTTCTCAGGTCTGCATCCCCTTAACAATTGTATGTATTGAGCCGTACTGTATTGTACCCATTCTGCAATCTGTTAAATAAAGTTTTCATTCCTTCATTCATTCATGCATGTAGGTACTGTGTGTTGTTGTAGCCACCGGGTAAATCGCGATTTTTTATTGGTTTGTCATGCCAAACCAATTACATAATCCAACATATGTGTAAAGAAACAACATATTCCAGTTAACGGTATATTTTTTTAATGATTTGTTCCTGCGTAATCAATACTTCCATTTGTATAAATTGCCTTAAACAGAGTTTAGTACCCCTGCCCACTTTGACAACCTAGGATGGCTTAGAGTAGACGACAGAGTACAGCAACTTGCAATGGGCCTGGTCTACAAGATACACTACACGACCAAGGTACCCATGTACATGACAAAATACTTCCCAAAGGTCAGTGAATACCACGATCACAACACCAGAGGGAGCTCCACAAATCATGTTAAACCCAGATTCGGCTCAAACAAGGGACTAAACACGTTTCGCAATTATGCCACATCAATGTGGAACGCCCTACCCAAAGCTGTAAAGGAATGTGAATCACTACCCACTTTCAAAAACACTCTCAAAAAACACCTAAGGGAGACTGCAACTCGAAACTGGCCCCTGTAAATGTCCGAACACAACCCCCTCCAATGTACAGTAAATTACCAAGTATGGTCTTGTCAATAATCCAATGTACAGTTTTGTTTGTACAGTTGTACAGTGTCCCCCACCCACCCACCCCTCCTACCCAACCCCCCCCCCCCCCCCACTCCTACCCAACCCCCCCCCCCACCCAACCACCTCCAATGTACAGTCCCCCCCCACCCCCCCCTACCCAATCCAATGTACAGTTTCTACATCAAATGTATATACTCTTTTTTTTTTTGACTCTTTTTGTATCACAAACAGTACTGTAATTGCAAATCTGGTATGTCATAAATGTATAGATGTAGCAGTACTGTCTATCTGTATGTCATGTATGTCATATATGTTATGATGAATTGAAAATGGGGGACCCTGATGTAAACAAGACGAAAGTCTTTCTCTGGTCTGCATCCCCTTAACAATTGTATGTATTGAGCTGTACTGTACTGTACCCATTCTGCAATCTGTTAATAAAGTTTTCAATCAATCAATCAATCAATCAATCAATTCAATCTGCCTGGCTGAGCGTGTCGCCGGCTCATGCGCATGCGCGCGCTCGGCCAATCAGAGCAACGCGGAAGGGCA
>NW_028174883.1:666204-678704 GCF_963971535.1 Notolepis coatsorum
TGAGACTCATCCACACGCTGTGCCCACACAAGATCATCCACACGCTGTGCCCACACAAGATCATCCACACGCAGGTGAGACTCATCCACACGCTGTGCCCACACAAGATCATCCACACGCAGGTGAGACTCATCCACACGCAGGTGAGACTCATCCACACGCAGGTGAGACTCATCCACACGCAGGTGAGACTCATCCACACGCAGGACTCGTTCAGCTAAAACCCCACCAGGTTGCCGCACGTGATTTAGTTTCTTCTGTTTTTATATTGTATGTTTTTTTTATGAATTTGTCTTTGTTTTTTAAACTGGTGAAGCACTGTTTTTAGTTTCAAGTTTCTTTAATAGTTGTCATACAGAAGTACAGAATACTTTTTTACACTGTTTTCTTTTGACTTTGGATGTTTTTTTTGATGAATGGCCTTGTTCATTTTCTTTTTTGTTTCTAAACTTGTGAAGCACTCACAAGCAGCGATGCACCCATCTGTAGATTAATAGTCACTTACAGTCTCTGTTGTTGTTTTTTACTACAGGAAAAACCTCATAAATGCAACCAGTGTGGGAAAGCGTTCAACAGGAGCTCGACGCTCAACACCCACATCCGGATCCACGCCGGCTACAAGCCGTTCGTCTGCGAATTCTGTGGGAAAGGATTCCATCAAAAAGGTAATTAATCCTATTTGAACTATACACACATCGTCATGTATGTCATATATGAATTGAAAATGGGGGACCCTGATGTAAACAAGACGAAAGTCTTTCTCTGGTCTGCAGCCCCTTAACAAGTGTGTGTATTGAGCCGTACTGTATTGTACCCATTCTGCAATCTGTTAAATAAAGTTTTCATTCATTCATTCATTCATTCATTCATTCATTCATTCATTCATTCATTCATTCATTCATTCATTCATTCATTCATTCATTCATTCATTCATTGAGTATTTGCTTCCACAGCCTATATGTGTGATGTTTACGTAAACGAAATAATAATTTATTATTTATAGTGAGTTTCTTAAAGACCTATTGAATTATTATTATATTATAATTAATTTAAATTTTCGACTCCACAGGAGGCCTATATAGGCATTCGTTTCCAATCACAATAATACAACTTAAATTGGACAGATAACTGTTGCTCTGTATTATTGTATCGATGGTGGGGGCCCTCTCTAGTGGGGGCCCTCTCTAGTGGGGGCCCTCTCTGGTGGGGGCCCTCTCTAGTGGGGGCCCTCTCTGGTGGGGGCCCTCTCTAGTGGGGGCCCTCTCTGGTGGGGGCCCTCTCTAGTGGGGGCCCTCTCTAGTGGGGGCCCTCTCTGCGGCTGCGCGGCAGCACCTGTCACTCACACTAACTAACTCCCTGCACGGGTGAGCTGGCTGACCCCACAAGAGTTGGAAATCCGTCCGTTTTTTTGCTGTTGTTGCGTTTTTGATTTTGATCAAGTTTGACAACTTCTTGACTTCGACGTACAAAACGGTGATTAATGAAGGAGCAGAGACCCACTTAATGACGACCCCTGACCCCGCGGAGGAGAGAAAAGGCCTCTTTTGTCTGCGCTCTCTTTCATGTGAGCAGTGTTGTTCATTTTCTTACCGATGTTCATTTTCCTTCGTTCCTTTCTCTCAGGGAACTACAAGAACCACAAGCTGACGCACAGCGGCGAGAAGCAGTACAAGTGCTCGGTGTGCAACAAGGCCTTCCACCAGGTGTACAACCTCACCTTCCACATGCACACGCACAACGACAAGAAGCCCTTCACCTGCGACGCCTGCGGCAAGGGCTTCTGCCGCAACTTCGACCTGAAGAAGCACATCAGGAAGCTGCACGACGGGGGCGCGGCCGGGGGCGGGGCCGGGGGCGGGGCCCGGGGAGGCCAGACCTGAGCGGCCCGGGGAGTCCAGACCTGAGCGGCCCGGGACCTGGGATGATGTGTTCCCCTATCTATATCTGGACAGTTAAAGGGGTACCCCCCACCTACCTGGACAGTTAAAGGGGTACCCCCCACCTACCTGGACAGTTAAAGGGGTACCCCCCACCTACCTGGACAGTTAAAGGGGTACCCTCCACCTATCTGGACAGTTAAAGGGGTACCCCCCCACCTACCTGGACAGTTAAAGGGGTGCCCTCCACATATCTGGACAGTTAAAGGGGTACCCCCCACCTATCTGGACAGTGAAAGGGGTGCCCTCCACCTATCTGGACAGTTAAAGGGGTGCCCTCCACCTATATCTGGACAGTTAAAGGGGTACCCCCACCTATCTGGACAGTTAAAGGGGTACCCCCCACCTATCTGGACAGTTAAAGGGGTGCCCTCCACCTATCTGGACAGTTAAAGGGGTACCCCCCACCTATCTGGACAGTTAAAGGGGTACCCTCCACCTATCTGGACAGTTAAAGGGGTACCCTCCACCTATCTGGACAGTTAAAGGGGTACCCTCCACCTATCTGGACAGTTAAAGGGGTACCCCCCACCTACCTGGACAGTTAAAGGGGTACCCTCCACCTATCTGGACAGTTAAAGGGGTACCCTCCACCTATCTGGACAGTTCAAGGGTGCCCTCCACCTATCTGGACAGTTAAAGGGGTACCCTCCACCTATCTGGACAGTTAAAGGGGTACCCCCCACCTACCTGGACAGTTAAAGGGGTACCCTGCACCTATCTGGACAGTTAAAGGGGTACCCTGCACCTATCTGGACAGTTAAAGGGGTACCCTGCACCTATCTGGACAGTTAAAGGGGTACCCTCCACCTATCTGGACAGTTAAAGGGGTACCCTCCACCTACCTGGACAGTTAAAGGGGTACCCTGCACCTATCTGGACAGTGAAAGGGGTGCCCTCCACCTATCTGGACAGTGAAAGGGGTACCCTCCACCTATCTGGACAGTTAAAGGGGTGCCCTCCACCTATCTGGACAGTTAAAGGGGTACCCTGCACCTATCTGGACAGTTAAAGGGGTACCCTGCACCTACCTGGACAGTTAAAGGGGTACCCTGCACCTATCTGGACAGTTAAAGGGGTACCCTCCACCTATCTGGACAGTTAAAGGGGTACCCTGCACCTATCTGGACAGTTAAAGGGGTACCCTCCACCTACCTGGACAGTTAAAGTGGTACCCTCCACCTATCTGGACAGTTAAAGGGGTACCCCCCACCTACCTGGACAGTTAAAGTGGTACCCTCCACCTACCTGGACAGTTAAAGGGGTACCCTGCACCTACCTGGACAGTTAAAGGGGTACCCTCCACCTATCTGGACAGTTAAAGGGGTACCCTCCACCTATCTGGACAGTTAAAGGGGTACCCTGCACCTACCTGGACAGTTAAAGGGGTACCCCCCACCTATCTGGACAGTTAAAGGGGTACCCTGCACCTATCTGGACAGTTAAAGGGGTACCCCCCACCTACCTGGACAGTTAAAGGGGTACCCTCCACCTATCTGGACAGTTAAAGGGGTACCCCCCACCTACCTGGACAGTTAAAGGGGTACCCTCCACCTATCTGGACAGTTAAAGGGGTACCCCCCACCTATCTGGACAGTTAAAGGGGTACCCCCCACCTATCTGGACAGTTAAAGGGGTACCCTGCACCTATCTGGACAGTTAAAGGGGTACCCTGCACCTATCTGGACAGTTAAAGGGGTACCCCCCACCTATCTGGACAGTTAAAGGGGTACCCTGCACCTATCTGGACAGTTAAAGGGGTACCCTGCACCTATCTGGACAGTTAAAGGGGTACCCTGCACCTACCTGGACAGTGAAAGGGGTGCCCCCCACCTATCTGGACAGTTAAAGGGGTACCCTGCACCTACCTGGACAGTTAAAGGGGTACCCCCCCACCTACCTGGACAGTGAAAGGGGTGCCCCCCACCTATCTGGACAGTTAAAGGGGTACCCCCCACCTATCTGGACAGTTAAAGGGGTACCCTGCACCTACCTGGACAGTTAAAGGGGTACCCTCCACCTATCTGGACAGTTAAAGGGGTACCCCCCACCTACCTGGACAGTTAAAGGGGTACCCCCCACCTATCTGGACAGTTAAAGGGGTACCCTCCACCTATCTGGACAGTTAAAGGGGTACCCTCCACCTATCTGGACAGTTAAAGGGGTACCCTGCACCTACCTGGACAGTTAAAGGGGTACCCTCCACCTATCTGGACAGTTAAAGGGGTGCCCTCCACCTACCTGGACAGTTAAAGGGGTACCCTCCACCTATCTGGACAGTTAAAGGGGTACCCTGCACCTACCTGGACAGTTAAAGGGGTACCCTCCACCTATCTGGACAGTTAAAGGGGTACCCTGCACCTACCTGGACAGTTAAAGGGGTACCCTCCACCTATCTGGACAGTTAAAGGGGTGCCCTCCACCTACCTGGACAGTTAAAGGGGTACCCTCCACCTATCTGGACAGTTAAAGGGGTGCCCTCCACCTACCTGGACAGTTAAAGGGGTACCCTCCACCTATACCTGGACAGTTAACCCTTTCACTGCCACATGACAGCCGGTTGACCCTTTCATGATGTGACAATACAGAAGGTTCTGTCGTGTGGCAGTGAAAGGGTTAAAGGGGTGCCCCCCACCCCCCTGCCGGCTGGATGCAGTATAATATATAGGTTACATTTGGCACAGTATTTTTTTCCTGACAAAATAAAACATATGAATATTTTTGAGCACATTCATCAAAAGAAGGGAAAATGATTGACTAAAACTGGACGCATAATTATAGGCTACATTCTAATGACTCTGGCCAGTTCAGATATCAGCGTCATTATTGCCTTTAGACGAGCGCGTGTCCATAATGTGTGAACACGGAATTGTAAATAATAGACTATGATGAAAATAAAATGTTATTTAAAAATGTTTAAACTTTGGGGCGCAGCATTTTCACGTGGTGTGTATAGAACTACTTCACAGAAATGGTTCATGTGAACGAATAAGTTATAATAACATACTTAAAACTGAATGTTTGAACTGTTTACATTTTCTGAATGCATTTGAAAATAAAATAAAATACCCAGAAATACCGTTATGAACAACAATTTGATTGCACGTTATAGCAGCACACGCCTATAATTAAGGACAATTGCCGCAGGCAGTTGTGCATTTTAGTTTATATAGACATGATTTCGACATTTGAATAGATTAATAAAATAAATCATATAGGCTTGAGGCCTCTAAAATAGTCATTTTTGTTTTAACAATATATTATCCCTATACTAATCATATAACGTAGACCTATTAGCCGATGTGTACACGATGTTTGTATAGGTTTGCTCTGAATTAATGCATCACATCTGCTTCGTTATAATAATCCCCTGGTTCCAACGGGTCTCTCTCTTTGTTCTGTTTGGTTATTAACTTATTACCGAGCTGGTTATTAATAATAATGCGACACGCAGACTCGCGGACCACCGGGACAGCCGACAGACACTCACCAACTTTAGCTCGAGAACTTATTGACAGACACGACCCTGATGCTACATTACACTTGACTCCCGACTCAGTAATAAATGATCAGAGGTAACGTGGACTCTTGAACGCGCATTACTGTAATCAGCCGCGCGGCCTCGCTCCCGAGGGCACCTGATCAGAGGGGGGGGGGGGGGATAATGGAGCCCCCTCTCTGCCTCCTCGTCTGGCCGGCAGCTTTAATTAATCAGCCAGAGAGGATTCCGCTCACGGCGTCCGGGACAATATTATCCTTGGAGCCGCGAACACACATCCCGGAGGGACGCGGAGGCGTGCCGCCCGGTGCCGCGCGGCCAATTAGCGAGCTCCGCGCCGCGCCGCGCCGCGCCTCGGGACGGCCGCGCTCTCAGAAGGTAATAATAATGTCGCCAGTTCAAGGCCCTGCTGCTGTGCTGTAGTATATTATATATATATACAGGGGTGCAGTCGTAATATGGGCGGAGGCCAAACGGTATCCTGGTGGGGAGCAAATTATAACGCGCTTTGGATAAAAGCTGCTTATATATAAAAATGCAGCCATTTACCATCCTATCAAATACAGCAGGGCGCAGGTTCTATAGTTATCATACAATTCCTGTACTTATATAAGATCGAGGTGTCAATTATTATATACCAAATAAATAATATGCGTGCGTGCGTGTGTGTGCGTGCGTGTGTGTGCGTGTGTGTGTGCAGGGGTGTAGCTCCAGATTCTGGGCCCCATGAAAGAATGTATTTGTAGGCCCCCAGTGAATGCGAGCGCGCGTAAGCGGATTTTTTTTTGGCAATTTTTTTATTGATAATAATATGGTTTTTACCTATACATTCGGATAAGCAGTCAGTTCAGCACCTGCACTGTTGGTGGGTGAGCCTAGTAAAGGATGTCGCATTGCGTTCACCTTCAATGAATGGACCAATGCAATAGTCTACCAAAGCCCCCCCCCTCTCTCTCTATATATCTCACACACACACACGCACACACACACACACACACACACACACACACACACACACACACACACACACACACACACACACACACACACTTCAGAAACAAACATAGTATCAATGAGAGCATCAATAATACACCTGAGTGATGTCTAGTAAAAAAAAAAAAAAAATGTTTGGGCCCCCCCCTGTGCTGGGCCCTTGGAATCATCCTAAGCTACCCCCCCCAGCTACGCCCCTGTGTGTGTGTGTGTGTGTAGGTGTGTGTGCATGTGTGTGCGTGTGTGTGTGTGTGCGTGCGTGTGTGTGTGTGTGTGTCTGTGTGTGTGTGAATCAAGAATCAAGAAGAATCAAGAGGTTTATTGGTCACACACACATAGCAGGGCATACAGTGAAATGCGGGTGGTCTTGCCCGCATTGATTGTGCAAAATACAATAATAAAATAGAATGAAATAGGCACCGAACAAATAAAATAGATAAGACACAAGATATGCATGGTAAAAAAAAGACCTGCCTCGCCTCGCCCTGCCTCGCCTCGCCTCGCCTCGCCTCGCCTCGCCTCGCCTCGCCCTGCCTCGCCTCGCCTCGCCCTGCCTCGCCTCGCCTCGCCCTGCCTCGCCTCGCCCTGCCTCGCCTCGCCTCGCCCTGCCTCGCCCTGCCTCGCCTCGCCTCGCCTCGCCTCGCCTCGCCTCGCCCTGCCTCGCCTCGCCCTGCCTCGCCTCGCCCTGCCTCGCCTCGCCTCGCCCTGCCTCGCCTCGCCCTGCCTCGCCTCGCCTCGCCCTGCCTCGCCTCGCCCTGCCTCGCCTCGCCTCGCCTCGCCCTGCCTCGCCCTGCCTCGCCTCGCCTCGCCTCGCCTCGCCTCGCCCTGCCTCGCCTCGCCCTGCCTCGCCTCGCCCTGCCTCGCCTCGCCTCGCCTCGCCCTGCCTCGCCTCGCCCTGCCTCGCCTCGCCTCGCCCTGCCTCGCCTCGCCCTGCCTCGCCTCGCCTCGCCCTGCCTCGCCTCGCCTCGCCCTGCCTCGCCTCGCCTCGCCCTGCCTCGCCCTGCCTCGCCTCGCCTCGCCTCGCCTCGCCTCGCGAAAGGCGGCTGTTGGCCTTTTCTCTGCGCTCCTCTCGACAGATCTGAGCAACCGGCTTCGCCCCTGGAAACACGTTAATTGACCACGGAGCTCATTACCGCGGCACACATGTGACACACCGAGGAGAGCAGAGAGATTACCGGACAAGGGCGCGTTAATCAACTGTCAACAAGCGAGGCCATCTCCGCGAGCGGGCGCGCCCGAGACGGAGGCCTTTGCGCGCCACAAAGGGCTCGGTGGAGACGGGGAGAAAGGGAGAGGCAGACTTTTGTTTGTGCAATTCAATTGATTATAAATGGAAGATTAGGGGGGTAGCTTCAGCGTTTCACAAGTGCCGAGAAAGGGGAGAAAAGGACCAATTAAGTCTACCAAATGTTAACTACATCGGTTTCCCTCCGTTTAGCCTGGATGAAATTCCAATTAAAGCGTCCCCCTCCCCCGCGCCATCGTTCTGGAAAGCTATTTCTCTGGCTGCTGGAGGAGGCTTCCTTGTTAGGGAAGCTCGGGTCTCTTGGTACAATGAGCTTAATGCCGAATCTGAACCGCTAAGGAGAGAGTTAATGAGCATCGCTTCAACCTTTCGATCTCTTCCCGCTGAAGGGATGGCGCACCCTGTAGGCGACACTCTGGAATGTCAAAAGGGCGAAAAATGCAATAATGTTGTCTCTCTCTCTTTCATAAAAAATATTCAGTTAGGCTACTCAACAAATAGGCCAATGAAAGAAGCAAGGCATTAGTAGTAGTCATTTTTTTATGTTGGAAATAATAGGCATTTGATTTGACATGCTATATATATATATATGTTTACAAAAACAGGTAGATAATTCAGGAATGAATATCGATGAATTCCCTCAATTGAATAGAATAGAAATACTTTATTCATCCCGAGGGAAATTGGGCACTATACAAATCGTTCACAGTAAACAGTAGTAAACATATATAGACAAAAACAAAAAGTCACGAATAAGAATAAAAATAAGCCTATACGGCTCGGGATATACATTGTCCTATGTATTTCCTATACATTTTACATTCTAATATAAAATGTAAAATTGTAAAATTGTACAATGTTAGTTTAAAAGTAAAAGTCCAGGAAGATGGTACTGTCACCCTGTGGTCAGTGATGGTACTGTCACCCTGTGGTCAGTGATGGTACTGTCACCCTGTGGTCAGTGATGGTACTGTCACCCTGTGGTCAGTGATGGTACTGTCACCCTGTGGTCAGTGATGGTACTGTCACCCTGTGGTCAGTGATGTGTTATAGAGTCTGGTGGTACTGTCACCCTGTGGTCAGTGATGGTACTGTCACCCTGTGGTCAGTGATGGTACTGTCACCCTGTGGTCAGTGATGGCACTGTCACCCTGTGGTCAGTGATGGTACTGTCACCCTGTGGTCAGTGATGTGTTATAGAGTCTGGTGGTACTGTCACCCTGTGGTCAGTGATGGTACTGTCACCCTGTGGTCAGTGATGGTACTGTCACCCTGTGGTCAGTGATGGCACTGTCACCCTGTGGTCAGTGATGGTACTGTCACCCTGTGGTCAGTGATGTGTTATAGAGTCTGGTGGTACTGTCACCCTGTGGTCAGTGATGGTACTGTCACCCTGTGGTCAGTGATGGTACTGTCACCCTGTGGTCAGTGATGTGTTATAAAGTCTGATGGTACTGCTGTCACCCTGTGGTCAGTGATGGTACTGTCACCCTGTGGTCAGTATTGTGTTATACAGTCTGGTGGTACTGTCACCCTGTGGTCAGTGATGGTACTGTCACCCTGTGGTCAGTGATGGTACTGTCACCCTGTGGTCAGTGATGTGTTATAAAGTCTGATGGTACTGCTGTCACCTTGTGGTCAGTGATGGTACTGTCACCCTGTGGTCAGTATTGTGTTATACAGTCTGGTGGTACTGTCACCCTGTGGTCAGTGATGGTACTGTCACCCTGTGGTCAGTGATGGTACTGTCACCCTGTGGTCAGTGATGTGTTATAAAGTCTGATGGTACTGCTGTCACCTTGTGGTCAGTGATGGTACTGTCACCCTGTGGTCAGTATTGTGTTATACAGTCTGGTGGTACTGTCACCCTGTGGTCAGTGATGGTACTGTCACCCTGTGGTCAGTGATGTGTTATAAAGTCTGATGGCTGTCGGAATGAAAGACTTCCTGCCGTTCAGTGCTGCTCAGAATCGAGTGTGTAATGTACGCCTACAGCGCCTAAACCTTATATACAGATGGAATGGACATACTAATCTCATTAGACTCTTTGCCAAAAACCCAGTATTTCTTAAACAAATTCAATGATGGGAGGTGTCCTCTCTCTCTCTCCGATCTCTGTCCTCTCTGTCCACTCTCTCCTCTCTCTCTCTCCTCTCTCTCCTCTCTCTCTCTCTCTCTCTCCTCTCTCTCCTCTCTCTTCTCTCCTCTCTGTCCTCTCTGTCCACTCTCTCCTCTCTCTCTCTCCTCTCCTCTCTCTCCTCTCTCTCTCTCCTCTCTCTCCCTCTCTCTCCTCTCTGTCCTCTCTGTCCATCTCTCTCCTCTCTCTCTCTCCTCTCTCTCCTCTCTCTCCTCTCTCTCCTCTCTCTCCTCTCTGTCCTCTCTTCTCTCTCTCCTCTCTCTCCTCTCTCTCTCCTCTCTCTCTCCTCTCTCTCCTCTCTCTCCTCTCTGTCCTCTCTGTCCACTCTCTCCTCTCTCCTCTCTCTCCTCTCTCTCCTCTCTCTCTCCTCTCTCTCCTCTCTCTCTCTCTCTCCTCTCTCTCCTCTCTCTCCTCTCTGTCCTCTCTCTCCTCTCTCTCCTCTCTCTCCTCTCTCTCTCCTCTCTCTCCTCTCTCTCCTCTCTGTCCTCTCTGTCCACTCTCTCTCTCTGTCCTCTCTCTCCTCTCTCTCTCCTCTCTGTCCTCTCTCTCCTCTCTGTCCTCTCTGTCCACTCTCTCCTCTCTCCTCTCTCTCCTCTCTCTCCTCTCTGTCCTCTCTCTCCTCTCTGTCCTCTCTCTCCTCTCTCTCTCCTCTCTCTCCTCTCTCATCTCTCTCCTCTCTCTCCTCTCTCTCCTCTCTGTCCTCTCTCCTCTCTCTCTCTCTCCTCTCTCCTCTCTCTGCTCTCTCTCCTCTCTCTCCTCTCTGTCCTCTCTGTCCTCTCTCCTCTCTCTCTCTCTCTCCTCTCTCTGCTCTCTCTGCTCTCTCTCCTCTCTCTGTCCTCTCTCTCCTCTCTGTCCTCTCTCCTCTCTCTCCTCTCTCTCCTCTCTCTCCTCTCTCTCCTCTCTCCTCTCTCCTCTCTCTCCTCTCTCCTCTCTCCCCTCTCTCTCTCATCTCTCTCCTCTCTCCTCTCTCTCCTCTCTGTCCTCTCTCTCCCCTCTCTCCTCTATCTCCTCTCTCCTCTCTCTCCTCTCTCTCTCATCTCTCTCCTCTCTCCTCTCTCTCCTCTCTGTCCTCTCTCTCTCCTCTCTCCTCTCTCCTCTCTCTCCTCTCTCTTCTCTCTCTCCTCTCTCTCCTCTCTCTCCTCTCTGTCCTCTCTCTCCTCTCTCTCTCCTCTCCTCTCTCCTCTCTGTCCTCTCTTTCCTCTCTCTCCTCTCTCCTCTCTCTTCTCTCTCTCCTCTCTCTCCTCTCTGCCCTTTCTGTCCACTCTGGCCTACCTTCTGTCTCGGGAAGGAGGAGGACAGACAGAGATGCTGACCTCCAAAATATGAGTTTTTTTTTTTTTTTTAACTTTATTTTTTAGCGTTTATCGCTTTTCTGGTCAAGCGTGACCGACAGTTGTAGGGTGAAACGGGAGAGAGAGCAGGGGGAGACATTCGGCAAATGACGGCGAGTCCGGGAATCGAACTTGGAGTCAACCAGATCCGTGACGCAGCACGGAGTCCCGCGACGCAGCGCGGTAACATGGTGTGCTACTGGAGCACCCAAAATATGAGCTTAACTCTGGTCTGTCGAGTCCTTCTAGTCAGTGATGGTTGACTCTCTGGTCTGTCGAGTCCTTCTAGTCAGCGATGGTTGACTCTCTGGTCTGTCGAGTCCTTCTAGTCAGTGATGGTTGACTCTCTGGTCTGTCGAGTCCTTCTAGTCAGTGATGGTTGACTCTCTGGTCTGTCGAGTCCTTCTAGTCAGTGATGGTTGACTCTCTGGTCTGTCGAGTCCTTCTAGTCAGTGATGGTTGACTCTCTGGTCTGTCGAGTCCTTCTAGTCAGTGATGGTTGACTGACTCTCTGGTCTGTCGAGTCCTTCTAGTCAGTGATGGTTGACTCTCTGGTCTGTCGAGTCCTTCTAGTCAGTGATGGTTGACTCTCTGGTCGGTCGAGTCCTTCTAGTCAGTGATGGTTGACTCTCTGGTCTGTCGAGTCCTTCTAGTCAGTGATGGTTGACTCTCTGGTCTGTCGAGTCCTTCTAGTCAGTGATGGTTGACTCTCTGGTCTGTCGAGTCCTTCTAGTCAGCGATGGTTGACTCTCTGGTCGGTCGAGTCCTTCTAGTCAGTGATGGTTGACTCTCTGGTCTGTCGAGTCCTTCTAGTCAGTGATGGTTGACTCTCTGGTCTGTCGAGTCCTTCTAGTCAGTGATCGTTGACTCTCTGGTCTGTCGAGTCCTTCTAGTCAGTGATGGTTGACTCTCTGGTCTGTCGAGTCCTTCTAGTCAGTGATGGTTGACTCTCTGGTCTGTCGAGTCCTTCTAGTCAGTGATGGTTGACTCTCTGGTCTGTCGAGTCCTTCTAGTCAGCGATGGTTGACTCTCTGGTCTGTCGAGTCCTTCTAGTCAGTGATGGTTGACTCTCTGGTCTGTCGAGTCCTTCTAGTCAGTGATGGTTGACTCTCTGGTCTGTCGAGTCCTTCTAGTCAGTGATGGTTGACTCTCTGGTCTGTCGAGTCCTTCTAGTCAGTGATGGTTGACTCTCTGGTCGGTCGAGTCCTTCTAGTCAGTGATGGTTGACTCTCTGGTCTGTCGAGTCCTTCTAGTCAGTGATGGTTGACTCTCTGGTCGGTCGAGTCCTTCTAGTCAGTGATGGTTGACTCTCTGGTCGGTCGAGTCCTTCTAGTCAGTGATGGTTGACTCTCTGGTC